>NC_138884.1:91244281-91844281 GCF_965194825.1 Balaenoptera physalus | reverse complement strand
TTCAACTTCCAATTTCAGTTCTACCATTCTGCAGCCTTAGATGACTTATTAAATGGACATTAATAGAATAGCCCTTTTGCACATGAAGGTATAAATGATACCCTCCTATAGGCTTTCTGATTTAATTTTCCCTTTAAAATTTGATCTTTGTTTAATTATATTTTACATTTTTTAAATTGAGAAGTGTAGTTGTTGACACTACTTCATACAATTATATGTATTATAATGACCCACAAAACACAAAGTTTAAATTCTGAAATTTGCACACTATGACTTATCTCATGTGCAAAGTGGATCAGTGGCCAATAATCCCATTAGGGATTTTTATTCCTATTTGTACAGATGACAAAACTGATATCCAGAATTATCATGGTACTTATCAAGTAGAGGACCTGAAGTTGCAATCCATGTCTTTTGATCAAGTACATTTCTAGTTCTAATAAGATATTACAGCCTCCTGCAGAATAGGATTTATCTATATGTTACCTTAAATTTTCTCATGACAATTGAAAATTCAATTTAAAAATTGAAAATGGGTCATTACATCAATAAATGGAGAAGCCATATGAGTTATACTTTTATGATTTTTTAGTCAATCATATGTCAGCAATTTGATGCTTAAAATGTCCCCCAAAGAAATTGAGTGTTTTTAATCATAACATAGCTCCTAGGAAAGGAAGGTAGGACTAAAATAACATTAAAACAAAAAACAAAGCAGGACAAAAAACTTCTTGGGTCTAATTAACACACAATACAGTTAAAGATGATTGCCTATTAAACCAGACAGGAGTCTCGTAAGAAATTAAAATAAATATAATAAATTTATTTAGAGTGGTACAAGATCTTAGTTTTAAAACCTTGAAAACGTTAAATCAATATTCAGATAATTACCACATTCTTTATATTTAATGACTACTATGCACTGCAGATACATAAGAATACACACAATATATTAACCTGAAAGAGCTCTTAGAAATAAATGAACATGGAGAAAAGTGTAAATATTTTACTGTTTATATACAACAATTTTCAATGACTTCTTGTAGCTAACCAGTAGATATCTTCCTTATTATCTAAGGTGCCTCAGATCTTAGTCCCAAAATTGTGCTTTTTGCTTTTTATGCCAGCAAAATTCTAGGATGTTTATGTCTTCCTGGGGTCTTATTGATGACCATCATTAGAACTGTAATGTATAAATATGCTCAATTTGCATACTAACAGGAAATTATCTTTTAACCAAACCCTAAGGAACTGCAAGCCACCGTTGACTAAACATTAAAATGGACTGGAGTATAGCCTAACCTAAAAGGTATTCAAAACTGTGATGTCAAGATATAGCAAAATTCTATGGTCTTTCCTGGGATTTATCAAAAACTTAAATTATTGCTCTATTATGAAAGTTCTTAACTCGAAATAATGAATTCACCAATATATCCCATTTCTCAAAAACTTGTATGTATGCATTATGCTATATAAAACAAGTATAATAGACCATGTTTCTCTTGAGAATTTTCATATGAAAGTTAACTTATTTTAATATCCAGAATTTTTAATGTTACCATCAAAAGGAGAATTATTTAGAATTGAGGGCTCTTTTCTTATTCAAATTATTACACAGTATCCTACAACAGCAATGTGATTAACTTTACAGGTAAGCACAGGATGGGTCTGGTATTGATAGGTACTTATAACCATCTGCCTAAGACCCAAGAATAATGAGAATTTACTACTCAGACTCCCAAAAGTAATTTCTAAGATTCATATCAAGTACATGATTGTTATAAAGTAATTTCTCCAACACTTTGCATTTTAGAAATAATCTAGATAAATTCAGTCCACTAAAATTCCACTTGAGCCTGTTTAATTTCCTATGACTTGGTCTCATTAGCAAAAGGATTTTGTTTGGGTTTGGGGGTTATGCTTGAATAAGGCTCAAGTTAATCATTTAGGTACTTAAATGTTCTTAACTCAAGGATTTCCCCTGACAGTCATTTCAAGAATAGCTTTATAGTATTCTTCAATTTATCTATTACACAAGAAATGAATGCAGGGAAATTCTATTCGGCTCAGATTTTTCTGTCTTGTCACCAAAATGCATTCCTTGAGGCCATTTTCATTTATAAAAAGCCTATATACTGCCTGGATTGAAGCACCTATATTTCTCAGCTGAAGGTCAAAGGATGTTAATCATAGCTTCATAATTGTTCTAAACTTTCGTTAAGAAACACCATATTAAACTGATGGAAAGCCCTACTTAATCTGGCTTTGCTAAAATTTCTGAGGTAGGTTATCAAGATGAAAGAGCTGGGAAGCTAGAAATATGCCTGAGGGAGAATGTGCCCTGTTGTTATCTATCTTTCTGCCTCTAAAACCAAGGTAGCACTGACAGATCTTTGGAAAAGAGAAAGTTCAGACTTACTATTAGATTTTATTTTTAAACAGTATAGTTTGATGGTTTCAATTATTGAAAATAAATGAAAGCACAACCTGTTCCAAGAGGATTTCAGGTAGGATGTTCCATTTCTACAAATAGTTTTAAACTTTCTACCTGATATTTGAAATGTCTAATGCCATTCAGACTTGTGTTGACTGCACTTTCTGGCATTAATCCCTCAAAAATATATTTGTGAGATATAACAGAGTACATATTATACTCTGCTATATGATATTTATCTATATTATAAAACACACTTTGCATTATTAATATGTAACTAGACACACCAACCTAATCCATGTTGAGTTATCACAATTATGTTCAAGCTGCTCAGAATATTATGAAACAAAAGGAAGAAAGCACTAAAGTTTCAAGTACCTTATATCTGACATTAGTGTATATATATATGTATGTATAAATTAATATTCAATTCAAGTTAAAAAAACTCTTCATTGTTATACTATAAAAGCCACTAAACTAAGCCCTAAGAGGCTATAAAAATATATTAAAACACAGTTCCCAAGTTGATTACTTTTTGAACACAAATATACATGTAGTATAAAAGTAGGGAGAGTATGATGCATTATTTTGGTGATATTACGTTTTATGGAGCTGCAGAGAAATGTGTAGTGAATTTTGGCTGGGGTCAAAAACTTTTAGGCAATTCTTCTTTTAAGGAGGTAATATTTGAGTCAAATCTTTAAAAAATGAGTAAAGAAAATCTTACTGATGTATTTGCAGCAACACATCATTTTCATTAAAAGAACAGCATGGGTATAGGAAGATATTTCATAGCAGGCATATGTAGTTAGATATATGTGGACATCCTTTGCAGATCAACAGGGCAGTGGTAATTCTCAATACATAGGAAATGGAGAGTACAACCAAGAGTAAGGCATAATGGAGCTGACATTTCAATAACAAGAACAGTGATTCATTCAGTAATTCAAGTGTAAGTTTTTCGTCATAAGGGTTATTAGGAGATATTGAAATATTTTATGCTGGGGAATGACATGATCCCATTTTAGTTCCCAAATAATCACTGAGTCTGCAGTTTATAGAGAGTATGGGAGGGAGTTGAAAGTGAAGACTGGAAGAAAGATCCACCTGTGTGCTGTTGCTGTGTTCAGTTGAAAAATAAAGGTAACTTGATCTAAGGTAGTGGCAAATGACAAATATGGACTGTTGAGAATAAGGAGATTAGAAAGATAGGACCTGGAAATTGATTACATATGTGATCACAAATCTAGGAAGGTTATCATTCTACATTATCATGCTCTATTATTTGTTACTATTTCTATTATTTGTTACTATTTCTCCCCTTTCAAACTTCACCACATCACTAATCTTATATTTCTAAAGTATAAATCTCATTATATAAAAAAAACCCTAATAAACTCAGAATTAAAGAAGAACAAAAGGAAGACGGTAAGATTGGATTCTTGGTACTTTGATCATGGAAATAGATTTTTAAAACTCTGTTCCTATTCTGTTGAAATCATGAACCCACATTGACATTAGTGAGAGTCCTATAAATGAAGGTGGAAAGTAAGATTATTAATTACTTTAATTCTAAATATCTTTTCTCCAGTTTATGTGAATATCCACATCAGAAATTATATTACAGATTTGCTTTAGGTTATAATGTGGTGTAATTCAACATCAATATATTCATCAACCTGTCCTTACCAGTTAACAGTGTGAAAGCCATTCAGCATCTGAAACTAATACTTTTTTTTAATCCCATGGAAATTGCCTGTGAAATTCATAGGAATATATTCTTTGTCACAAAGTTGAATGTGTAAGGATAAGTTTTGATATGGTGTCAATGTATCAAAATAACACATTTCGTGCTGTGTGATAAAATTTTCACCACTGTCAACCTCAGATAAAAATAATATTTTAACAGGTCTACAAGAAAGCAAAACATGCTTCATTATCTCTTTGAATATATCATGAGATCAAAGGAAGCCTGTTTTTTCCAGAGAAAAATCTGTTTCATTACTGAGAAAAACTTGTTTAGGTTTAAAAAGGTCAACATTTCTGAAATAAATGTTATATTTTTACTTAAAAAATAAGAATTTCCAAAATTTTTCAGCATTATACCCTACATTCTAAAAGTTGCAATTAAATTGTGTTTGTAGATACTCATTTTGAATTAATATTTTGAATGAAAAAACTGCACTTTTTTTAAAACACAGGAAAGAAAAACAAAATCTTATGATACAAAATTAATTTTAGTGTCTTGGGTGGTATAATGTGTTGAAGCAATTAGAGTATGATACATCTCCATCTGCATCTAAGACCTCCCCCTCACTAACTGTGTGATCTTAGACAAACTATTTTACTTTTCTAGACCCTTGTATTAGTCTGCTGGGCTGCTGTAACTACTAAATATCACGGACCGGGTGGCTTAAACACCAGAAATTTATTTTCTCACAATTCTGGAGGTTGGATGTCCAAGATAAAGATTCTGGCAGGGTTTTACTTTTGATATCTCTCTCCTTGGCTTGTAGATGACCACCTTTTCTTTGTGTCCTCACATGGTCTTTCCTCTGTGTATGCACATCCCTGTTGTCTCTCTTTGTGTCCTCTCCTCTTCTTATAAGGACACCAGTCAGATTGGAAAGGGCCCAATCTAAAATGAGGAAACGGCCTCATTTTAACTTAATTACCTCTTTAAAGGTTCCATCTCCAAGTACAGTCATATTTTGGAGTACTGGAAGTTAGGACTTCAACATATGAATTTTGAGGGAAGGACAATTCAATTCATAACAACCGTAGCTTCTTCAGAATTAAATGAAGCAGAAACATCATTGTAAAAATCACATAAATATAAGCACTGAACAGAAGTTCATTTAATCAGTCCAACTTGACAACAAGTAAAATTAAATCAGACTTTAACATAACTATAACATTTTTGTTTTTTCATTGGTAATGTTCAGAAAAATATTACTTAATTCCAAATATGTCCATAATAATTCATAACAGCATAATATTATACTGAAACAAATTTTCAACATCAAATAAAAACCAAAATAACAAGACCAAAATTCAAGATCTTATCAGAACATATCTCCACTTGTCTTTCAGTTGATCTACACTTGGTCAGTTCCTCACCTCATCTGTAAACTGTTCCCTGCAATCCCCATTTTGTTAGCAATGTGTATATGACTTTGGAGAAGGATTACAACTATTTTAGTGTCTGGAAAAAATGAAATTTTAGTAGCAGACAGGTTTCATTTAAATAACTGACATGTTATAAAGCAGATAGAGAAACATACATCCTTGGTATGTTGAAGATAATCTATCAGAAACTAGTTGCCAGTATAATCTTTTTTATTTTTAAACATCTTTATTGAGTATAATTGCTTTACAATGTTGTGTTAGTTTCTGGTGTATGACAGAGTGATTCAGCTGTACGTATACTTATATCCCCATAACCCCTCCCTCTTGTGTCTCCCTCCCACCATCCCTATCCCACCCCTCTAGGTGGTCACAAAGCACTGAGCTGATCTCCCTGTGCTATGCAGCTGCTTCCCACTAGCTATCTGTTTTACATTTGGTAGTGTATATATGTCCATGCCACTCTCTCACTTTGTCCCAGCTTACCCTTCCCCCTCCCTGTGTCCTCAAGTCCATTCTCTACGTCTGCATCTTTATTCCTGTCCTGCCCCGAGGTTCTTCAGAATCTTTTTTTTTTTTTTTTAGATTCCATATGTAGGTGTTAGCATACGGTATTTGTTTTATTTTTATGACTGACTTCACTCTGTATAACAGACTCTAGATCCATCCACCTCACTACAAATAACTCAATTTCATTTCTTTTTATGGCTGAGTAATATTCCATTGTATATATGTGCCACATCTTCTTTATCCATTCATCTGTCGATGGACACTTAGGTTGCTTCCATGTCCTGGCTATTGTAAATAGTGCTGCAATGAACATTGTGGTACATGACTATTTTTGAGTTAAGGTTTTTTCAGGGTATATGCCCAGTAGTGGGATTGCTGGGTCATATGGTAGTTCTATTTTTAGTTTTTTAAGAAACCTCCATACTGTTCTCCATAGTGGCTGTATCAATTTATATTCCCACCAATAGTGCAAGAGGGTTCCCTTTTCTCCACACCCTCTCCAGCATTTATTGTTTGTAGATTTTTTGATGATGGCTATTCTGACCGGTGTGAGGTGATAACCTCATTGTAGTTTTGATTTGCATTTCTCTAATGATTAGTGATGTTGAGCATCTTTTCATGTGCCTCTTGGCCATCTGTATGTCTTCTTTGGAGAAATGTCTATTTAGGTCTTCCACCCATTTTTTAATTGGGTTGTTTGTTTTTCTGATATTGAGCTGCATGAGCTGCTTTTATATTTTGGAGATTAATCCTTTGTCAGTTGCTTTGTTTGCAAATATTTTCTCCCATTCTGAGGGTTGTCTTTTCCTCTTACTTCTGGTTTCCTTTGCTGTGCAAAAGCTTTCAAGTTTCATTCGGTCCCATTTGTTTATTTCTGTTTTTATTTCCATTTCTGTATGAGGTGACTCAAAAAGGATCTTGCTGTGATTTATGTCAGACTGTTCTGCCTATATTTTCCTCTAAGAGCTTTATAGTGTCTGGCCTGACATTTAGGTCTTTAATCCATTTTGAGTTTATTTTTGTGTATGGTGTTAGGGCATGTTCTAATTTCATTCTTTTACATGTAGCTGTCCAGTTTTCCCAGCACTGCTTATTGAAGAGGCTGTCTTTTCTCCATTGTATATTCTTGCCTCCTTTATCAAAGATAAGGTGACCATATGTGTGTGGGTTTATCTCTGGGCTTTCTGTCCTGTTCCATTGATCTACATTACTGTTTTTGTGCTAGTACCATACTGTCTTGATTACTGTAGCTTTGTAGTATACTCTGAAGTCAGGGAGCCTGAGTCCTCCAGCTCCGTTTTTCTTGCTCATGATTGCTTTGGCTATTCGGGGTGTTTTCTGTTTCCATACAAATTGTGAATTTTTTTGTTCTAGTTCTGTGAAGAATGCCATTAATAGTTTGATATGAATTGCACTGTATTTATCAATTGCTTTGGGTAGTATAGTTGTTTTCACCATGTTGATTCTTCTAATCCAAGAACAATGGTATATCTCTCCATCTGTTTGTATTACCTTTAAGTTTTTCATCAGTGTCTTATAGTTTTCTGCATACAGGTTTTTGTCTCCTTAGGTAGGTTTATTCCTAGGTATTTTATTCTTTTTGTTGCAATGGTAAATGGGAGTGTTTTATTAATTTCTCTTTCAGATTTGTCATTCTTAGTGTATAGGAATGCAAGAGAGTTATGTGCATTAATTTTGTATCCTGCTACTTTACCAAATTCATTGATTAGCTCTAGTAGTTTTCTGGTAGCATCTTTAGGATTCTTTATGTACAGTATCATGTCATCTGCAGACAGTGACAGTTTTACTTCTTCTTTTCCAATTTGAACCCTTTTATTTCTTTTTCGTCTCTGATTGCATCCAAAACTATGTTGAATAATAGTGGTGAGAGTGGGCAACCTTGTCTTGTTCCTGATCTTAGAGGAGATGGTTTCAGTTTTTCACCACTGAGAACGATGTTGGCTCTGGGTTTGTCATATATGGCCTTTATTATGTTGGGGTAAGTTCCCTCTGTGCCCGCTTTCTGGAGGGTTTTTATTATAAATGGCTGTTGAATTTTGTTGAAAGCTTTTTCTGCCTCTATTGAGATGATCATATGGTTTTTCTCATTCAGTTTGTTAATATGGTTTATCACATTGATTGATTTGCATATACTGAAGAATCCTTGCATTCCCGGGATAAACCCCACTTGATCATGGTGTATGATACTTTTCATGTGCTGCTGGATTCTGTTTTCTAGTATTTTGTTGAGGATTTTTGCATCTATGTTTATCAGTGATATTGGCCTGTAGTTTTCTTTTTTTGTGACATCTTTGTCTGGTTTTGGTATGAGGGTGATGGTGGCCTCATAGAATGAGTTTGGGAGTGTTCCTCCCTTGCTATATTTTGGAAGCGTTTGGGAAGGATAGGTGTTAGCTGTTCTCTAAATGTTTGATAGAATTCGCTTATGAAGCCATCTGGTCCTGGGCTTTTGTTTGTTGGAAGATTTTTAATCACAGTTTCAGTTTCACTGCTTGTGATTGGTCTGTTTATATTTTCTATTTCCTCCTGGTTCAGTCTCGGAAGGTTGTGCTTTTCTAAGAATTTGTCCATTTCTTCCAGGTTGACCATTTTATTGGCATTTAGTTGCTTATAGTAATCTCTCATGATCCTTTGTATTTCTGCAGTGTCAGTTGTTACTTCTCCTTTTTCATTTCTAATTCTATTGATTTGAGCCTTCTCCCTTTTTTTCTTGATGAGTCTGGCTAATGGTTTATCAATTTTGTTTGTCTTCTCAAAGAACCAGCTTTTAGTTCATTTCCTTCATTTCTTTTTCACTTATTTCTGATCTGATCTTTATGATTTCTTTCTTTCTGCTAACTTTGGGGATTTTTTTGTTGTCTTTCTCTAATTGCTTTAGGTGTAAGGTTAGGTTGTTTATTTGAGATGTTTCTTGTTTCTTGAGGTAGAATTGTATTGCTATGCACTTCCCTCTTAGACCTGCTTTTGCTGCATCCCATAGGTTTTCGGTTGTCATGTTTTCATTGTTATTTGTTTCTAGGTATTTTTTGATTTCCTCTTTGATTTCTTCAGTGATGTCTTGGTTATTTAGTGGTGTATTGTTTAGCCTCCATGTGTTTGTGTTTTTTACATTTTTTTCCCCTGTAATTGATATCTAGTCTCGTAGCATTGTGGTCAGAAAAGACACTTGTATGCTATTTGTTGCTTTTGTTTTGTTGCTCTCATATTTTTTCTTTGTATTTAATTTTTGATTGTTTGATTAATATGTGTCTTGGTGTGTTTCTCCTTGGCTTTATCCTGTATGGGACTCTCTGCGCTTCCTGGACTTGATTGACTACTTCCTTTCCCATATTAGGGAGGTTTTCAACTATAATCTCCTCAAATATTTTCTGAGTCCCTTTTTTTTTGTCTTCTTCTTCTGAAACCCCTATAATTCGAATGTTGCTGTGTTTAGCATTGTCCCAGAGGTCCCTGAGACTGTCGTCAATTCTTTTCGTTCTTTTTTCTTTATTCTGCTCTGTGTTAGTTATTTCCACTATTTTATTTTCCAGGTCACTTATCTGCTCTTCTGCCTGAGTTATTCTGCTATTGATTCCTTCTAGAGGATATTTAATTTCATTTATTGTGTTGTTCATCTTTGTTTGTTGCTGTTTAGTTCTTCTGGGACCTTATTAAATGTTTCTTGTATTTTCTCCATTCTATTTCCAAGATTTTGGAACATCTTTACTATCATTACTCTGAATTCTTTTCTAGGTAGACTGCCTATTTCCTCTTCATTTCTTTGGTCTGGTGGGTTTTTACCTTGCTCCTTCATCTGCTGTGTATTTCTCTGTCTTCTCATTTTGCTTAACTTAATGTGTGTGGGGTCTCTCTTTCACAGGCTGCAGGTTCATAGTTCCCATTGTTATTGGTTTCTGCCCCCAGTCGGTATGATTGGTTCAGTGTGTTGTGTAGGCTTCCTGGTGGAGGTGTCTGGTGCCTGTGTTCTGGTGGATGAGGCTTGATCTTGTCTTTTTGGTGGGCAGGACTGTGTCTGGTGGTGTGTTTTGGGGTGTCTGTGAACGAATTATAATTTCAGTCAGGCTCTCTGCTAGTAGGTGAGGTTGTGTTCCTGTCTTGCTTGTTTTTTGGCCTGGGATGTCCCGCACTGTAACTTGCTGATCGTTGAGTGGAGCTGGGTCTTAGCATTGAGACAGAGATCTCTGGGAAGACTCTCACAGATTGATATTATGTGGGGCCAGGATGTGTCTGGTGGTCCAATGTCCCGAACTCAGCTCTCCCACCAGTGTCCTGAACTCATCTCTGCTACCTCAGAGCCTCAGGCCTGACAAGTGGCTGGAGCACCAAGACACAGTCAGCCACATGGCTCAGAGGAAAAGGAGAAAAAAAAAAAAAAGAAAGAAAGCAAAAAATAAATAAATAAAGTTATTAAAATAAAAATTAAAAAAATGTATTAAAGAAATGTAAAAACTATTAAAAAAAGAAAACAAAAAGAGAGCAACCAAACCAATAAACAAATCCATCAATGATCAAGCGCTAAAAAATAAACTAAGATAAACATAAAAATCAGAAACTGGTCAGTCACATACAGCAAATCCCAAGTCTACAGTTGCTCCCTAAGTCCACCGCCTGAATTTTGGGATGATTCCTTGTCTATTCAAGTATTACACAGATGCAGGGTACATCAGGTTGACTGTGGAGATTTAATCCACTGCTTCTGAGGCTGCCTGGAGAGATTTCCCTTTCTCTTCTTTGTTCGCACAGCTCCTGGGGTTCAGCTATGGATTTGGACCTACCTCTGCATGTAGGTCACCCTCTGGCTTCTGTTCTTTGCCCAGACAGGAGGGAGTTAAAGAAGCGGCTGATTAGGTGGCTCTGGCTCACTCAGGCTGGGGGGAGGGAGGGTTACGGAATGCGTGATGAGCCTGTGGTGGCAGAGGCCAGCGTGACGTTGCAACAGCTTGAGGCTCACTGTGTGTTCTCCCAGGGAAGTTTTCCCTGGATTATGGGACCCTGGCAGTGGTGGGCTGCACAGCCTCTTGGGAGGGGAGGTGGGATAGTGACCTGTGTTTGCACACAGGCTTCTTGGTGGCTGCAGCAGCAGCCTTAACGTTTCATGCCCATCTCTGGTGTCAACGCTGATAGCCACAGCTCGCGCCCAGCTCTGGAGCTCATTTAGGCAGTGCTCTGAATCTCCTCTCCTCTCACACCCTGAAACAATGGTCTCTTGATTCTTAGGCAGTTCCAGACTTTTTCCCAGACTCCGTCTTGTTTAGCTGTGGTGCACTAGCCCCCTTCAGGCTGTGTTCACGCTGCCAACCCCAGTCCTCTCCCTGTGATTTGACCTCCAAATCCTGAGCCTCAGCTCCCAGCCCCACCTGCCCTGGCGGGTGAGCATACAGGCCTCTCGGGCTGGTGAGTGCTTGTCGGCACAGAACCTCTATGCGGGAATCTCTCCGCTTTGCCCTCTGCACCCCTGTTGCTGCACTCTCCTCCGTGGCTCCAAAGCTTCCCCCCACTCTTACCCCCTGTCTCCGCCAGTAAAGGGGCTTCCTAGTGTGTGGAAACTTTTCCTCCTTCACAGCTCCCCCCCCCTGAGATGCAGGTCCCGTCCCTATTCTTTTGTCTCTGTTTTTTCTTTTTTCTTTTATCCTACCCAGGTATGTTGGGACTTCCTTGCCTTTTGGGAAATCTGAGGTCTTCTGTCAGCTTTCAGTAGGTGTTCTGTAGGAGTTGTTCCACATGTAGATGTATTTTTGATATATTTGTGTGGAGGAAGCTGATCTCCACGTCTTGCTCCTCTGCCATCTTGAAGGTCCTCCCTCTGCCAGTATAAGGTTACATGGTGATTTAATAGAAGTGCTTATGCCCAATATTACTAGTACTCTTTTAAACTATTCAGGACAGATTGGTCAACGCATGAACAATAACAGTAACAAAGGAGGTACACCTGTATAAAAATGTTGGAAATATTCTTATTTGAAGATGATATGATTTTTTTTTTAAAAAAAGGGGTATGTAAAGGAGATATACACTATACTTTTTAAAAAATTGAATAAATTAAGTATTATTTCTACAGACAATAAAATGTAAAATATCTTACAGGTAATATGTAGGCTATCCTTCATGTTACCTACATGATATTTCTGATAGACTATAGATAAGTAGGTAGATAAATAGAATAGAGATACAGAGTATACAGTTGATCCTTGAACAATATGAGTTTGAATTTTGAGAATTCACTTACAGGCAGACTCTTTTCAATAAATACATACAGTACTACACAGTCTGCAGTTGGTTGAATCCAGGGATGTGGAAACTCTGATATGGAATGCTGACTATGGGATGTGAACATCTGCTGATTTTACTGAATTGGGCCCTCTTTCTTTTTTTCTTGAGGAGTCTGGCTAAAGGTTTATCAGTTTTATGTTTTCAAAGAACCAGCTCTGAGTTTCACTGATCTTTTCTAATTTTTTATCTCTATTTCATTTATTTCTGCTCTGATATTTATGATTTCTTTTCTTCTACTAACTTTGGGTTTTGTTTGTTCTTTTTTTCTAGTTCCGTTAGGTATAAGTTTAGGTTGCTTATTTGAGGTTTTTTTCTTGTTTCCTGAAGTAGGCTTATATCACTGTAAACTTCCCTGTTAAAACTGCTTTTGCTGCATCCCATAGATTTTTGTATGGTTGTGTATTTGTTTTCTTTGTCTCAAAGCATTTTTTTTAAATTTATTTATTTATTTTTGGCTGTGTTGGGTCTTCGTTTCTGTGCGAGGGCTTTCTCTAGTTGCAGCGAGCGGGGGCCGCTCTTCATCGCGGTGCACGGGCCTGTCACTATCGTGGCCTCTCTTGTTGCGGAGCACCGGCTCCAGATGCGCAGGCTCAGTAGCTGTGGCTCACGGGCCCAGTTGCTCTGCGGCATGTGGGATCTTCCCAGACCAGGGCTCGAACCCGTGTGCCCTGCATTGGCAGGCAGATTCTCAACCACTGCACCACCAGGGAAGCCGTAGGCATTTTTTAATTTCTTCTTTGATTTCTTCAGTGACTACATTGGTTGTTTAGCAGCATGTTGTATAGCCTCCATATGTTTGTGGTTTTTGCAGTTTTTTTCTTGTAGTTGATTTCTAGTCCATAGTGTTGTGGTCAGAAAAGTTGCTTGATATGATTTCAGTTTTCTTAAATTTATTCTGACTTGTTTTGTGGCCTAGCATGTGATCTATCCTGGAGAATGTTCCATGTGTACTTGAAAATAATGTGTTTTCTTTTGCTTTAGGATGGAATGTTCTATATATCTCTGTTAAGTTTATTTGGTCAAATGTGGTGTTTAAGGCCAGTGTTTACTTAAACTGGTGTTTAAGACCAGTTGATTTTCTGTCTGGATGATCTAAGAACCCAACTTTTAAAATGTGAAAAAGACACTGAAGTTTCATGTATTGGAAATGCAGATGTTGAATAAGTGTATGAAATAATTTAAATCACAAATACCTTCCCTTTGAGAATTTATATTATCCTGGCTGAGATGGACAAGAAACCATAAATAAATAAGTTTGTGTCAACACCAATTAATACATATATAACACATCAGATAGTAAGAATTGATAATGAGAAAATTAAGGCACAGTAAGGATAGACATATTCACTGAAATCATTGATAATATTTATTAAGCATTTATGTAAAAGCATCCATCTAAGCTTTTTACAAAAGTATTGCATTAAACACACCCAGTGCTTATGATGAAATTTCAGTATCCTAAAATTTTTCTAAAACACATAGAAACTAAGGGATAAAGAGGTTAAGTTGCTTGCCCAAGGCACACTAGTGCCAGGATTTTGAAGCCCATGCTTTTAACACATAAGTTACTCTCTCAATAAATATTTTGTACCAACTATTATGAGCAAGTGAATAAGTGTTTGAATGTTTTCTATTTGGACAAATTCATCAAATTATATTCAAAATTACTAAATTGTGTTTAAATTTCTTTTATTTATAAACGTAAGAAAATAATATTCCTATGACCTAATCTTAACTTATTTTTCAAAGTACGTGAACTCACATTTCATCTGTAAGAATGAACATCTGGCAAATAAGATATTTACTTTATTTAATTGTCCTTCTTAAACTGTTTTGATGAAGATTTTATATCCTAATTGCAAAATTATCACAGAAACTATCAAGTTAAGAATTTTTTCATTGAATATTATATTTATAATTCATAGTTGAATAGAGCAGAATTACCTAGACTATTCAGTTCCTTCAGTGTTTTATTGATTTATTCAATAGTTTATTCTGTCTTTCACAACAAAAAAATACTGTGGGATTTAAGCTTATAGTGAGAAAAATAGTTAAATGCTATTTTAGATTATTTTGCCCTCCAAATCAGAAAGTTCCACATTAATCAAAGGGAATAGAAAGAAAAAGAAAAGAGCAGGAATACAAACACTGTTACTTAGAAAGATGAGAAGCAGTATTTTTTTCCTTTCCTGATCATTTAGCTTTTTCTCACATGGCTTTTGCTTCACTAGATCCAGAAACAGCCATATGTGAAAACAATATTCTAGAAAAACTTGGATTGCATCACTTTGTGTTGGCTTTTTAAATAGATAAATTATACATTTCATTGAATGAGTAAATACATTGTAAAATTAATAGAATTATTTCATCTGTAAATAAAAATTGAACAAATAAATACAAATTGTTTATCTATATCACGTTTTTTTTTTTCTTAAATATTTTGGGTGAGATAAACTCAGCATGTTAGATAAATTTTTTCCACAAAGTGCTAAATGTGTGTATGTGAATATGAGTGTATATTCGCACTCACATTGGCATAAGAAGTTTTATTTTGTCACATCATAATTATATTTATAATTAAAATGTCTAACTGTCCCACTTTTTGTTAAAAACTGTCCATGCATTAGATATACCTGGAATAAAAAATTATTTCTGATCTGATGTATGGCCAGACTTAAAGAAGCTGTTGACAATACAGAAAAGTAATGTGATAGTTTTATGTACTTAGGGGTTGTGAGACTGAATTTATGAAAGAGATTAAAGGTACCTATTTTCAGTTGTTTTTCTTTGTTAACAAATAAATGCTATTCCAGTATGTTGGGTTTTTTTTCTGCTAAATATTCAGTATATTAAAATGGAACCTAATGGCAATTTCTGACCTTTGTATCTTATTAAAATAACTGTATTAAAAATAATGGATTCAGGTTTTCAATAAATGCCTTTATTTTCTAGTTTTTCTTATAAGAAATACAAGTTATTATTGAATTATAAATGCAGATGACAGATTGGCAGGACTTTTTTTCCTTTTCTAATTTCAAGCACTCTCATTTATTGTCACAGATACCTTTCTTATCCTACCAATGACCCAGTTGTTGTGGGGGATTCATGAATATGTATTTGAGTGTAATGAGGGTCAAGTTGAAGCAAGATAGTGAACCAGAACTCCTTTTTCCTCACTCCTCTCTGTAGGAGTCGATCATTTGTTAATGTGGCACTTTTCATAATATATGGAGAGCAAGGGTGCCTTCTGCCTCCCACTCACCTTCCCCTGGAGGTGCAAAGGCAGGGTGCTGCCTTGACAGAATCATTTCTGTCTGAAAATGCTTTGCATTGCATCTGTACAAACAAGAACATATAGAATTATAGTTTGCATGCTAAACACATTTTTCATATTCATAATGTGATGTTTTGGATTACTCAGGTCCTGTCTGGTATTTAGCTGTGAGATCACAATCACAATTCTTAGGGAACTTTGTATAAACAAATTTTTTGTTTTTTTGTTTTTGTGAGTTGGCCTTTGGAACATAATTGCTGCCCTTAATGGAGTACGTGCCACCAGGAAAGGAGCTGAGTCTGCCCGGGTTCGTTTCTTAGGATTTGGTTCAACTATTCCCAAAAGGTCCATTCAGGTGTTTCAGTCTAAACCAGTCCTTCTATATAGGAGATAACATATCAAGGACTTTTGCCATGAGCTTCAAAATCTAGTCTACAGTAGCACATAGACACCCAACTGGTCTGGTATATCAATGAATAAATTAAGCTGCTACTCTTTCAAAAGTAACTAAAAGAAATTCAGTTTTAGTGTGGAAGCAGGACAGCTACTGAAACAAATTTTCTGACCTAATACTCATCTGTTTTAATGGAGAATATTAATATTCACATGGGGTAAATGGAATGAATTGTCACTTATTCAATTTAATTTTAAAAATATGATTAGCTTCCATTATGACTCTAAAATGGTGATTTTAATAGATAATGTTGTCTTTTTAACTTGAAATTTTGTAACCTTATGAAAGATTCAAAATTTTTATTTCTTATATTTTATAATTCCATCTCAATTTACAGATAGTTTCTTTAATACTGGAAAGTTCTACTGAAAATTACCATCTAAATACAAATGAAAACTGTGAATTACATATCATTAAAAGTACAGATAATTTGGAAGGGCTTAAAATAACATAATCAGCCCTCAGTCGCAGGTTCCACATCTTCGGAGTCAACCCTATCTTAGATCTGGGATTGGTTGAATCCATGGATGCAGAACCTGAGAATACAGAGGACCAACTCTATATGTTTAGGGTTTTTTTAACCTTTACAACTTGCTTAATTTTAAGAAGGATGGTTTTCCATGAGACTTTTAAGAAACAAAATACATATATGGTATAGCTAAAAGGGCAGTAACTCTAGTATAAACAGGCTGTTTGTGGAAATACAATTATTGTTTTTAAATTTTGCACTCATTCATTTCATAATAGTTTAAAATTCTACCTTTTTATTGCCATAGTTATAGACTTTAATGGAATACTTTATTTAACAATGTTAACTCTGATAGGACAGTGTTCCCCTGCCATTACTTGTCCAAACATGTTTGTTGCCTGCAGTTTTCATTTAAACTCTTCCTTCTTTCATGTGTAATTTTGTTGTAAACTTTCAGTACCTGAGAAATGTATTATCTTATGAGAAAAGGAAGTATTTGGGGGCAGGAGAAGGTCAACAATATTTCCTTAAAATGTGCCTTGCAATAGAAAGATAAAATCCAGTTATTTTAAGTGGAGGAAGTATCAATGCTCTTTTAGTTCATTGAGTCAGACCCAATTTTATTAGTGTTTTGTCTCAGAAAGAATATGTATTCAACCTGTAAGCAGATGTCAACTACATATTTGCATTTATATAGGTATTTTTAAATTGAGACCTTCTATCATAAGTATCTAAATTTTACATCAAAAAGCTCATGTTCTTATGAAGTTATAAGAGCAATTCTTAGGAATAAAGGTTCCATATATTTAAGCAAATATCTGTCTGACATTACATTATACTTTCCTAAGATGATAATTAGAAAGAAATCCACTGTGTTTTGTCTGTGTAAGTGAGACCCAACACCTTCTGAAGGAAACTCTGATAAACCAAGTTGTTTGGCACACTGAAGTGTCCTTTGTTATGTAGGTGTGGATGCTTTCTAGGATATTTGGACTAGAACACAGTTAAGGCTAACAATAAATAAGGGGGACATGGACCAAAAAATCAGACTAGTATTTTGAGTCTACATTCCATTTCTTGTACCAAATTGTCATTTAAAACTTAAAAACTCCTACAACTTACTGTATGTTGCTGTCCAACACCTAGAACTTTTAATTTTTAACAATGAAAATATTTGCAATTTAGGGCCAAATTAGAATTATCTCCATGATACTAGTCCTTAATTTAACGTAAAATGATCATTTGTCTTGGTGTTTGAGAACACTTTTTATTATTCTCATATTCATTATCTGTGGTTTTTTAATCATAGCAATTTTCTATGTTTGTCATCTCTACAACTAAATTATAAACTCTTTGGGGATAGCAATTATTGCTTATTTTTATTGGTCCTAAATTAATAAAAATACTGCTGTTTGTATTAAATACAAGCATTACACTAATATTTTGTGAATGAATGAATGAATAACACTTATAAGCAGAAGATTTAAATGTTATACATGGAATGTTTAGTCAACAAATGAAAGTACAGTCATCTTAATCAGTCCTGACTAGGTATAAAGAGTGAAACAATAATGAATAAATATAGGACAAAAAAAAATGGAAGCAATACAGAACAAGAATGAAGGGAGATGATTATAGCAATCAGGCAGTTGGGCTGAAGCAGGTCGAGGCTGCAGCAGCAGCAGCAGCAGCAGCAGTGGTCAAAAGTGGTAACAGGCACAGTGAAAAGCAACAGGAGAGGCAAGAGTGGCAGGCAGCAGCAGGGAGGAAAATACCATATATAGTGGTAAGAAAGAGTACCATTTTGGGTGACACTCTCATCCAAGGAAAATTAATGTAAATAGAAATACATTCAGCACATCCCAGTAATCAGGGCCTCAAGGCCCTTATCATACAGATGAAAAGACAGCAAAACATTTTTTTAAATGAGGATAGCCACTAAAGAATAAATTGAGCCATACAGGAATTCATGGCTTCTGAATGCAAGAATTTTGATCATTTGAAAGATCACATTCCCTGTATTTTAAAATCAGGCTGAAAATAGTGGATTCCTGAGACAGCATAATATTAATACTCTGTCTCCCTTCCTCCCTCCCTCCCTTCCTTCCTTCCTTCTTCACTTCCTTTCTCTTTCTTTTTTTCTTCTTTCTTCTTTAAATCTTCTTTTTTTCTTTCCTACTTTTTAAACCAGTGACTCAAAGGGGAAACTACACAATTCCTAACTTACTTTAAACAAAAGCATTTTTTCCCCTTTCCTTCCTTTTTTTCCTCTCTCCCTCCCCCAACTGCATGTCTTATTAGAAGATATTCCATGGATATTCAAATTGTATACTTTAGAGATGAATTTGGAAGAGTATTGGCAGTTGTGACTATTAGTAAACGTTTTATAAACCTTCCTTTCCTGAGGCATATATCTATGTGGCATTAAAACTGAAGAATGTATTCTCAAGGGCAAACAGCAAGTAATTAATTTAATTTTTCTTAATCGGAAAATTAAATTAAATGTAACTGTTCATCCCAAGGGTAAGAAGGTTGAAGCAGCCTAATGTAGTCATCAAAATATTGGCGTACCCCATATATTAGCACTTTTATATAAAGATACTTATTTTTCTTCCCTGGTCCTTACAATTTACAATTTGTAAACCACATTCTAAATTATTTTTCAATATTCTTATTCTGTGTAGTAGGCAAAATAATGCCCCCCGCCCCCCAATCCTTTCCTCATCCCTGGTAACTGTGACTGTATTTACCTTACATGGCAGGGAGAAATAAGGTTTTAGACAAAATTAGATTATTAAAATAAGCAGATTATACAGGTGAATCCAATGTAATCAAAAGGTTTTCAAAAGGGGAAGAGAGTAGCAGAAGAGGTCAAAGTGCTACAGAGTGAGAAGGAATTGACAGACTACTGGCTTTGAAGATAGAAGAGGGTGATAAGTCTAGGAATACAGGGAGCCTCTGGAATGGAAAAAGCAAGGAAATAGATTCTCCTTTAGAGGCTCCAAAAGGAATACAGCCTGGCCAATAACTTGATTTTAGCCAGTGTGACCCATTTTGTACATCTGACCTCTAAAATTACAAGATAATTAATTGCCTTAAGTCACTACAAATTGTTATAGCAATTTGTTACAAAAACCATAGGAACTACTACATTCAGTATAATGATTATGAACCCCAAACATTGTTGAGTCAATATTTTGATTTTTTGACAAATGAATTCTGGAAGGACACAAGCAGTTACTCTATAGCACTAATCTACTTATTTGGGACAGAAAAGAAGTGCAAGAATTTATGTCTCTCAAAAATAGTCCAAGATAGGCGGAGGAACCAAGATGGCGGAGTAGAAGGACGTGCTCTCACTCCCTCTTGTGAGAACACCAGAATCACAACTAGCTGCTGGACAGTCATCGACAGGAAGACACTGGAACTCACCAAAAAAGATACCCGACATCCAAAGACAAAGGAGAAGCCACAGTGAGACAGTAGGAGGGCCGCAATCACAGTAAAATCAAAGCCCATAACTGGTAGGTGGGTGACTCACAGACTGGAGAACACTTATACCACAGAAGTCCACCCACTGGAGTGAAGGTTCTGAGCCCCACGTCAGGCTTCCCAACCTGGGGGTCGGGCAACGGGAGGAGGAATTCCTAGAGAATCAGACTTTGAAGACTAGTGGGAATTGATTGCAGGACTTCGACAGGACTGGGGGAAACAGAGACTCCACTCATGGAGTGCACACACAAAGTAGTGTGCACATCGGGACCCAGGGGAAGGAGCAGTGACCCCAGGGGAGAGTGAACCAGACCTACTGCTAGTGTTGGAGCATCTCCTGCAGAGGCAGGGGGTGGCTGTGGCTCACTGTGGGGACAAGTACACTGGCAGCAGAAGTTCTGGGAAGTACTCCTTGGTGTGAGCCCTCCCAGAGTCTGCAATTAGCCCAAGCAAAAAGCCCAGGTAGGCTCCAGTGTTGGGTTGCCTCAGGCCAAAAAACCAACAGGGAGGGAACCCAGACCCACCCATCAGCAGTCAAGTGGATTAAAGTTTTACTGAGCTCTGCCTACCAGAGCAACAGTCAGCTCTACCCACCACCAGTCCTTCCCATGAGGCCTCTTAGATAACCTCATCCACCAGAGGGCACACAGCAGAAGCAAGAAGAACTACAATCCTGCAGCCTGTGGAACAAAAACCACATTCACAGAAAGATAGACAAGATGAAAAGGCAGAGGGCTATGTACCAAATGAAGGAACAAGATAAAACCCCAGAAAAACAACTAAATGAAGTGGAGATAGACAACCTTCCAGAAAAAGAATTCAGAGTAATGATAGTGAAGATGATCCAGGACCCCGGAAAAACAATGGAGGCAAAGATCGAGAAGATGCAAGAAATGTTTAACAAAGACCTAGAATAATTAAAGAGGAAACAAACAGAGATGAACAATACAATAACGGAAATGAAAAATACACTAGAAGGAAGCAATAGCAGAATAACTGAGGGAGAAGAATGGATAAGTGACCTGGAAGACAGAATGGTGGAATTCACTGCTGCAGAACAGAATAAAGAAAAAAGAATGAAAAGAAATGAAGACAGCCTAAGAGACCTCTGGGACAACATTAAACGCAACAACATTCGCATTATAGTGGTCCCAGAAAGAGAAGAGAGAGAGAAAGGACCCAAGAAAATATTTGAAGAGATTATAGTTGAAAACTTCCCTAACATGGTAAAAGAAATAGCCACCCAAGTCCAGGAAGTGTAGTGAGTCCCCTACAGGATAAACCCAAGGAGAAAAATGCTGAGACACATAGTAATCAAATTGGCAAAAATTAAAGACAAAGAAAATTTATTGAAAACAGCAAGGGAAAAATGACAAATAACATACAAGGGAACTCCCATAAGGTTAACAGCTGATTTCTCAGCAGAAACTCTACAAGCCAGAAGGGAGTGGCATGATATACTTAAAGTGATGAAAGGGAAGAACCTACAACCAAGAGTACTCTACCCAACAAGGATCTCATTCAGATTCGATGGAGAAATCAAAAGCTTTACAGACAAGCAAAAACTAAGAGAATTCAGCACCACCAAACCAGCTCTACAACAATTGCTAAAGGAACTTCTCTAAGTGGGAAACACAAGAGAAGAAAAGGACCTACAAAAACAAACCCAAAACAATTAAGAAAATGGTCACAGGAACATACATATCGATAATTACCTTAAATGTGAATGGATTAAATGCTCCAACCAAAAGGCACAGGCTTGCTGAATGGATACAAAAGCAAGACCCATATATATGCTGTCTACAAGAGACCCACTTCAGACCTAGGGACACATTCAGACTGAAAGTGAGGGGATGGGAAAAGATATTCCATGCAAATGGAAATCGAAAGAAAGCTGGAGTAGCTATACTCACATTAGATAAAACAGACTTTAAAATAAAGAATGCTACAAGAGACAAGGAAGGACACTACATAATGATCAAGGGATCAATCCAAGAAGAAGATATAACAATTATAAATATATATGCACCCAACATAGGAACACCTCAATACATAAGGCAACTGCTAACAGCTATAAAAGAGGAAATCGACAGTAACACAAAAACAGTGGGGGACTTTAACACCTCACTTACACCAATGGACAGACCATCCAAAATGAAAATAAATAAGGAAACAGAAGCTTTAAATGACACAATAGACCAGATAGATTTAATTGATATTTATAGGACATTCCATCCAAAAACAGCAGGTTACACGTTCTTCTCAAGTGCGCACGGAACATTCTCCAGGATAGATCACATCTTGGGTCACAAATCAAGCCTCAGTAAATTTAAGAAAATTGAAATCATATCAAGCATCTTTTCTGACCACAACGCTATGAGATTAGAAATGAATTACAGGGAAAAAAACGTAAAAAACACAAACACATGGAGGCTAAACAATACGTTACTGAATAACCAAGAGATCACTGAAGAAATCGAAGAGGAAATCAAAAAATACCTAGAGACAAATGACAATGAAAACACGATGATCCAAAACCTATGGGATGCAGCAAAAGCAGTTCAAGGAGGGAAGTTTATAGCTGTACAAGCCTACCTCAAGAAACAAGAAAAATCTCAAGTAAACAATCTAACCTTACAAGTAACGTAACTAGAGAAAGAAGAACAAACGAAACCCAAAGTTAGCAGGAGGAAAGAAATCATAAAGATCAGAGCAGAAATAAATGAAACAGGAACAAAGAAAACAATAGCAAAGATCAATAAAACTAAAAGCTCGTTCTTTGAGAAGATAAACAAAATTGATAAACCGTTAGTCAGACTCATCAACAAAAAGACGGAGAGGACTCAAATCAATAAAATTAGAAACGAAAAAGGAGAAGTTACAACAGACACTGCAGAAATACAAAGCATCACAAGAGACTACTACAAGCAACTCTATGCCAATAAAATGGACAACCTGGAAGAAATGGACAAATTCTTAGAAAGGTATAACCTTCCAAGACTGAAGCAGGAAGAAACAGAAAATATGAACAGACCAATCACAAGTAATGAAATTGAAACTGTGATTAAAAATCTTCCAAAAAACAAAAGTCCAGGACCAAATGGCTTCATGGGTGAATGCTATCAAACATTTAGAGAAGAGCTAACACCCATCCTTCTCAAACTCTTCCAAAAAATTACAGAGGAAGGAACACTCCCAAACTCATTCTATGAGGCCACCATCACCCTGATACCAAAACCAGACAAAATACTACAAAAAAAGAAAATTACAGACAAGTATCACTGATGAATATAGATGCAAAAGTCCTCAAAAAAATACTAGCAAACACAATCATACACGATGATCAAGTGGGATTTATCCCAGGGATGCAAGGATTCTTCAATATATGCAAATCAATCAATGTGATACACCATATTAACAAATTGAAGAATAAAAACCATATGATCATCTCAATAGGTGCAGAAAAAGCTTATGACAAAATTCAACACCCATTTATGATTAAAACTCTCCAGAAGGTGGGCATAGAGGGAACTTACGTCAACATAATAAAGGCCATATATGACAAACCCACAGCAAACATCATTCTCAATGGTGAAAAACTGAAAGCATTTCCTCTAAGATCAGGAACGAGACAAGGATGTCCACTCTCCCCAATATTATTCAACATAGTTTTGGAAATCCTAGCCATGGCAGTCAGAGAAGAAAGAGAAATAAAAGGAATACAAATTGGAAAAGAAGAGGTAAAAGTGTCACTGTTTGCAGATGACATGATACTATACATAGAGAATCCTAAAAATGCCACCAGAAAACTACTAGAATTAATGAATTTGGTAAAGTGGCAGGATACAAAATTAATGAACAGAATTCTCTTGCATTCCTATACACTAATGATGAAAAATCTGAAAGAGAAATTATGGAAATACTCCCATTTACCATTGTGATAAAAAGAATAAAATACCTAGGAATAAACCTAACCTAGGGAGACAAAAGACCTGTATGCAGAAAACTGTAAGACACTGATGAAAGAAATTAAAGATGATACCAACAAATGGAGAGATATACCACGTTCTTGGATTGGAAGAATCAATATTGTGAAAATGACTATACTACCTAAAGCAATCTACAAATTCAATGCACTCCCTATCAAATTACCAATGGCATTTTTTACGGAACTAGGACAAATCATCTTAAAATTTGTATGGAGACACAAAAGACCACGAATAGCCAAAGCAGTCTTGAAGGAAAAAAACAGAGCTGGAGGAATCAGACCTCCCTGACTTCAGACTATACTATAAAGCTACAGTAATCAATACAATATGGTACTGGCACAAAAACAGAAACATAGATCAATTGAACAAGATAGAAAGCTCAGAGATAAACCCACGCACCTATGGTCAACTAACGTATGACAAAGGAGGCAAAGATATACAATGGAGAAAAGACAGTCTCTTCAATAAGTGGTGCTGGGAAAACTGGACAGCTACATGTAAAAGAATGAAATTACAACACACCCGAACACCATACACAAGAATAAACTCAAAATGGATTCGAGACCTAAATGTAAGGCCAGAAACTATAAAACTCTTAGAGGAAAACATAGGAAGAACACTCTTTGACATAAATCACAGCAGGGTCTTTTTTGATCCCCCTCCTAGAGTAATGGAAATAAAACCAAAATAAACTAATGGGACCTAATGAAACTTCAAAGCTTTTGCACAGCAAAGGAAACCATAAACAAGACGAAAAGACAACCCTCAGAATGGGAGAAAATATTTGCAAACGAATCCTTGGAGAAAGGAGTAATCTCCAAAATATATAAACAGCTCATGCAACTCAATATTAAAGAAACAAACAACCCAATCCAAAAATGGGCAGAAGACCTAAATAGACATTTCTCCAAGGAAGACATACAGATGGCCAAGAAGCACATGAAAAGCTGCTCAACATCACTAATTATTAGAGAAATGCAAATGAAAACTACAATGAGGTATCACCTCACACCAGTTAGAATGGGCATCATCAGAAAATCTACAAACAACAAATGCTGAAGACGGTGTGGAGGAAAGGGAACCCTCTTACACTGTTTGTGGGAATGTAAATTGATACAGCCACTATGGAGAACAGTATGGAGGTTCCTTAAAAAACTAAAAATAGAATTACCATATGATCCAGCAATCCCACTACTGGGCATATACCCAGAGAAAACCATAATTCAAAAAGACACATGCACCCCAATGTTAATTGCAGTAGTATTTACAATAGCCAGGTCATGGAAGCAACCTAAATGCCCATCGACAGATGAATAGATAAAGAAGATGTGGTACATATATACAATGGACTATTACTCAGCCATAAAAAGGAACGAAATTGAGTCATTTGTTGAGACGTGGTTGGATCTAAAGACTGTCATATAGAGTGAAGTAAGTCAGAAAGAGAAAAACATATATCGTATATTGACGCATGTGCGTGGAACCTAGAAAAATGGTACAGATCAACCGGTTTGCAGGGCAGAAGTTGAGACACAGATGTAGAGAACAAACGTATGGACACCAAGGGGGGAAAACCGCGGTGGGGTGGGGATGGTGGTGTGCTGAATTTGGCGTTTGGTATTGACATGTATACACTGATGTGTATAAAATTGATGACTAATAAGTACCTGCAGTATAAAAAAACAAACAAAGAAACAAAAAACCACTAATACTAAACTTTCTTTGGTTATTTGTATGGAAATATGTTAATATAAATGTTTCAGACATTACATGAAATTTCTAAAAATCTTATATGTTCTGGTGTAATGTTATAAGTCATAATTCTAGTTATTTAAAATGTATATCTTAGAAGTAACTATATTTCCTTGTCAATTGCATTATTATGAACTTTCAAAATTTTTTAAATTTTTTCATATTGAAAGTATAGTCGATTTACAATATTGTGTTAATTTCTGCTGTACAGCAATTGTTTTGATTTTTGAGGTACTCAATCAGGCCTATAAAAAAAAATGTCTGAAGGGTATCAAGTTGAAATAATTATTTGCTCTGATTATTATCATTGAATTTAACTGATATGAAAAGCATTGGTATTTTAATTATATTTAGGGTTTTCATGATTGGTTGCCATGTAAACTCAAAGTTAAGATTCAAAGTCTCGGGTTGCTAGTTGATTTCAGTATGAGTTATTCAATCATGCTAGCAAGAAAGCATCATCTTTCAATTTGAGGTAGAAAAAGGTTAAAAAAAATTTACCTTTCCCTGACGTATGTCCCCAATTTACTAAGGAAGTCTTCTTTAAGGAAACAAATGTATGTCAGATGATTATATAATAAAGAATCAAAAATAGTTATTTCAAAATATAATCAAGCTTTACTATTAGTTCATTAGATCTCCTTTAATGAAAAGCAACATAACCTTTGTTTATAGTGCTAGAGAAAAAGTTTCTATCTATATATTATCAATCATCTCTTATTTTCCTTTGCATTATATCAGAACTTCATCTTTGATATAATATGATTATAAAAACATGATATTTTCTTGGATTGTATTTGTAAAATTATACTTTCTTCATTATTTTTTCACTTTTCCCCCTCATTTCTCTCTTAATCAATTGCAATAATCTCTGAAATGTTCTTCATGCCTCCAGTTTCTCTATGCCTGTATATGTGAGATTCCCCTGCCTGAAATGCTCTTTCAGTCCATTTTTGGAAAGTGAAATGATTTACATTTATTAAAACACTGCTCAAAGTACTTCTCTCTGTGAAGTCTTCACTACTTTCCTAGCTCACTGAGGTTGCCACTTTCAATGCAGATTTTAAAATACTTTGACAGTACTTTTTTACCTGGCATTACCATTGTTGCTTTATATGTAATCCCCCTGCCATAGAAGGTGAATTATTTAAAAGCAAGAACACAGCACAGCACCTAGGACACTCTATCAATGTTTATTGAACAAGTTAAGTACCTGATTAAATTCTAGGCAGGCATATGTCTTTTAATCTAAGAACCTGCATTTGTTCTGGCGAGGTGTAAAGTATTGGCAGTATGATGGATACCTGTCACTCAATGTCCTTAACCACTCCAAACCGGTTAACAGATACAACTGGAAAATCCTTGGTAAGAAATTAATGTATCTGTTAAAGAATCTCATTCTGAGCAACTGGTTTTTACTTTCGTGTGCTGGGTACCCACTTAATATGGTACACTAGAAGAAGCATAGGGACCATTTCACTCTGAGTGGGGTAATTCATTTTTCATAGAAGGGTTTAAATGCCTTTATTTGTATGTTTATGATCCATTTTGTTTTTCAGCTTAGTGATCACTAATTCTATTTATACTTATTTATAATTTAAAGGTATTTTCTTTGTTTCTTGGGTGCTGAATAACCCAGATTAATCATAATACTTAAGGTGAAATAAAGCCTGGTCTCCCGAGTCAGACAGCTTGACTTAAAGCTTGTCCTAACACTATGTTGGTAACTCTGAGCAAGTTAGTAAATTCTTGGTGACTCCGTTTCCTGAGAATGGATGGTATACTTTTCATACTAACTTGGTTGTAAATGCCTGGAGGAGTCAAAAGAAAAAATGCATATGCTAGATGGAGCCATGTTGAAGAAATAACTGCTCTTAATAGTAACATTTCTTCTATTCATGTGTTCACTCGTTTAAATACATTATATGCCTAGAATGGTCAAAGTACTGACTAGGAGCTGTTTCAATTTGTGAAGATTTTAACAATAAAATAATAGGATTATATATTTTTTTCAAAAGCTCTTCACATTTCTGATCATAGTTGATTCACAGGAACAATCCTGGTTACCTTTAACTCAGAAATAGTGATAATACTTATCTTTTGACTGAACACTTATTGTATTGGAGATTCTGTGTTAAGAGCTTTATATGTCTTTTTTCATTTAACTTTTACACTTTAAAAATTTATTTCAATTCTCATTTAAAATTTGTACTAACTGGTACTTAATGATATTAAACAACCTACTTTCTAAGTGGTGGAAGCAAGCATGATTCCCCTAGACCTTCCGTATTCTTAATAATGTCTTCTTGACCAGCCACATCCCTTTCATTCTCTGTCTTCTATTCCATATTTCTGGACAAACAGTTTACAGTTTTCTTCTTTTGGATAACTTCTCCTTAAGTTTGACTGAGTACCTCTTAATTCTAGAACAATTGCACATTTTGTTCAATATGTTTCTCAGTCTTATAAAGTACTAATTTTTGTAATGTTGCAGATTAAAGAAATCAGTCATAAAAATGCTAGGTTATGTTCCTGAAGTTACACTATTAACAACTGAGAGAGTTCGATTTCAAATCCCATCTTTTGTATATTCCACTGTCCTAAAAAGTTTTAATGGGACTGGAAACTAACCTATCATATTTCATTTGAAGCTACTTTGAACTTCATCTACCTCCTCACAGAAGAAATGACCCAAATGTCTACCTGATTATAACATCATTTTTGTTAGAAAGGACAGGAGACACATTTGTTATGACTATTTGCTGTGACTCTCTAAAGAAATAGGTTTAAACTCAAAAGCAGATGAATTTTTTCCTACTTGCTTCTTCTATCAAATACATATATTTACATGTATATGTAATATGTACATGTATATGTAAATATTATAAATATGTAAATATATAAATATAGCCTTTATATTTCAAATCTATATATGATCTATAAAAATCTACATATTTGATTATCTAATACATATGTTTGCCATGTTGCCTCATCTTTGTAACTATACAATTAGCAAGTACATATACATATATATTCAATTAGGAAAAATATATATATTCAAATATTTTGTAAAACCAATGGAAAATTGGTTAGAAAGAAAACTAATTCTTTCATTGTTCTCATGGTATATCTAAGATTTCAGTTGTATATTTTTCCTTCTTTGTTTACATTCACACTTCTCATTTGAAATATAGCGCACCAAAAATAACGTGAGTCCTTTTGCCTTCAAAAGTTAAATTATTTTCTTTCCTCTTTCCCTCCTAGCCTGCCTCCCTCCATTCCTCCCTTCTTCCATTTTTTCCTCTCTTTATTTCTCTCTTATTTTGAAAATGTGGGCCAACCATTTTCTCATTACTTTTTAAAGTTATTTACCAGCTACTCCATGAAAAGAAAGGCATAACAAAAATATAAAGCAGGTTAGCTATCAGAATTATGAGCTGTTAAATAAGATCCTATGCCAAACGTATACAAAGAAAAGAGCCTAGAGACCCAGATCAGAATGGAGTGAATATGGGCAATAAAGAAAGTGTTTTAGTGCCTTACATTTTTACTTTGTTCCTGCTTTTATGCTATAACTTGAAGACTTTCCAAATGAAAATACAGTAGAAGTCTGGGAGATTGAAACATCCAGTTCACTTTTATTTTATTTCACTAGCTTAAAGGGAAAATATACTGTACTGTTCTTTCCGTTGATGTGTGTAGGCTATTTTGGCATCTTTCAAGTCCCAGTAGGAAATCCTTTTTCTTTTGTTGTTTGTCGCTAAAATCAGCTCCTGTTTGAAGCTGCCAGCTCTTATACTTCTCTTCAGCTGCTACAGTCCACCACTTGCCCAATTATCTATTACTTGTATGCAGGAACAATCTTGATCTCATGCAACCTTGAATCATCCTATAAGCTATTGTCAGGACTTCATGGACATCCCTGTTCATTAAATAAGGATGGCACTATTGTGATCAGTCACAATAGAAGGTGAAGCCACAGTTTTTTAAAGAATTTCCTGAAACTGACACAGTCCATTAGAATGTTCATCTGTGATATTAATAGCATTAATTCTTTACTTCAAAAAGTACAACCTATGATCCTTTAAGCATTTGAATCCTGACGATTTGGCTTAGGAAATAATGTCAAAAAATGAGAAAAAAATCCCTCGGGGGATTAAAAATGAAAACAAATACCTTTGTTACATTTTTACCATAGGCTCTTTTCTGAACATTTTTTTAATTTACCAAGTTTGAAATAGCACCAAATTTGTAAGTATTTGCTAAGTCTTTTTTTTTTCCTGCTCCATCCTTAAATATGTGAATCCTCTCAGCATGCATTTTGTTTCCAAGTTGTTTAGATATGCCTCCACCCCGACATAATAACACCCAGAAACCCTATTTTATTATGAAAACTTAGCCACCTAATACAGACTAGCCTATTGAAAAATATTTCTTTTCCCATAAATGTTGTGGTGTTAAATAAACTTATTTTATAAATATTAAAACAGGGAGTTCCCTGGTGGCCTAGTGGCTAGGATTCAGCCTTGGCCTGGGTTCGACCCCTGGTTGGGGAACTGAGAGCCCGCAAGACGTGTGGCACGGCCAAAAAAAAAAAAAAATCAAAACAATAGTATGTCAGAATTATCTGTACATATTCATTGTTAGGAACAATGGTTTCCTAAATGGATTTTTAAAAAATAGATGCATCTTTATATATAAATGTAAGCAGACAAAAAAAAGTATAAAATAAGAAAGCTTCATGTTAAGATCTTGGAAAATGTATTTCAAAGCAAGTTTGCCTATGATATGAGGGACATAGCTTGTCAAGGCCAATTCTTATCAATACATGGGGAGGAGACGAGTAAAGCATGGTCACGTGGATAGGGAAGACTTTTCTATCAAGGTTCAATCATAATTTTATTATAGTAATTAAGGTCTGGTGTTTAATAGGTCATAGAATCAATTGACTTGAAGGCAGCTTCAGAGGTCTGTTGGTCCCTGCTGACATTTTCCTGAGGGTCAGATTTAAGAGTATTATAAAGAAGGACAAAATGATGCTTTTGTCAGATTATATTCACAATAAAACTGTAAGGCCTATCTTTTCTAAATCAACTTTAATGTTACAAAGAAGGCTATAATTTCTTTTTGTCTCTCTCTCTTTCACTTCCTTCCATATTAGCAATATCCCAACACTGGATTTATTAAAATAATGATATGTAAGACTTGAATGACATTTTAAAAAATAAAAATTTTTATTGTTGTTTGTCTACATGTTAAGTGTCCTGTTCGCAGTACATTTAATTTTACAATTAAATATTTCAGTTTTATCTATGTGCTTGATCGTAAGGAATATGTAAAGAATAGAGGTTCTCCAATATTTTATTGCATTGCTACTAACTAAGGAAACACATTACCTCTCCCACCCATATCATTTTTGAAACTATTAGTTGTGTAATAAATATATTTATTCTGAATACATGACATTACAGGCTTGACATGTACCTGCTTTTAATATGTTTCTTTACTGTAAATTAATAATATATAAATTAGAAATTTTTATTTATAACATTTATATAACTTTATTGAGTTGATTGATTGATTTATACTGGTGACCTTTCAGAGTGATCAAATACTTGAGGTTGAATTTATAGAAAGCATAAAACCTACATAGTACATTTATAAGTCAACCTTAAGTAATCTCACATTGTAAATAAATCAAGATGATGTGAATGATGTTTCAAGGCAGTTCAATCCCCACCAACACTCTTTGTCGCAGTATCATTTACAATCCTTATAGTACCTAAGTATACACATACTGTCCTATTTCCTCATTCTTTATAAGGAAAGTATTAATACACATATTAAAGAATCAACATAAATCAATGAAGTGATTCTGAAGTGCTATACTTTAATTTGTATAATATATATATTTAATATTTATTAAGTGCTTAAATGATTAAAAATTGCCCACAGGCATAGTAATATTCAGAGTTATAAGAGAAGGAAATATAGGCAAATTTCATAAAACAGATGATCTTCTCTGCTCTAAATTTAATTTTTAAATTATGTAAAACATAGCCTATTTAATAAATATGTGTGAACCTACAAGTTTGTGTCATTCATCTTTAAAACAATATATTTTGTTTGTGGACATTGTAAGTAGCTTATCTATAAAGGGAATTAGTAAATTATAAAATATGATCAGAACAAAATTTAATATTTCATCCATTCCAAATTTACATTATATACTTTAGAAAAAAGTATTTTTCTCAGTGTTTTTTTCAAGTTTAAAAAAGAAATCAGCCCAGAAATAGTAAACAATACTCATCTTGGAACACCTGAGTTCTTCAGTAAGATTGAAAGCACCATGGAGCTGATGAGGGGATGTTTGAAGTGCCAGTCAAGGAACTGTTCCCAAATCCTCCCACATGGTTGAAATCCTGCTGTCAGGAACATATTGGAAAGTTGTTCATTCACTTGAAGTGACAGATACAGATTGTGACAAGCCTCATATTGGGACTCCAGCCCGAGGGGGCAACACAGAGTGAAATGAGGAATGCAGAATTAATGGAGAAAAATGTCACTTGCCAATCTCCCTACTCACTTATTTCACTTTGGACTACAGTTCACAGTATTATTTGGAAAAAGAAAACAGGCATATGTGAGATTTTATCTTACATTTTATATTTAAATGTTTAAGACATAGTGTGTATATTTAATAATTAGAGGATCAAGTAAGATTTTTTTCAGATCACTTGTAGTTTTTTTGAGTTAGCGAAAATAAAATTTACTCATTATGAAATTAAACTGGGAAAACTTGAAAGGAGAAATTGTATCTTAAATTTGAAAACTTATTTGACTGTCTGAATATATCGCTGCTTTGGCAGTGATAAATTAATCTCGGTATCCATAAATTTCATTTTTCAATAAGACAATACACACTTAACTCTAGGGCTCTTTACTTCTTTCGAAGCACCTAAGCATGCATCTCCCCGCAGGATTTGCAGTTGAAGAACCACTAAGTCGACTTTAAGGTATTTAGAACCTTATTTACAAAGTATCATCTGTATTCCTAGTGTACTGTTCTCCCACTCTGGTATAAGAACATACTAAGGCTTTAAAACATCATTTTTGTAGAGATGAAATTTAGGTGAAAATAATAATCATGAACATAGCTAAGTGACACTTTTACAATAAAGTCTCAATAATTAAAACTCAGCTTTACCTCATACCAGTTAAAGGAGTTCAAACTTCTAGCCATTCTATTAAAAGGTTATTAGTATTAGCCCTGTGTGTGTAAATGGGAAAAGCACTTATAATCTAGCGATTACACACACACACACATACACTCTCATAAACTGTTACCAAGAAACTAGAAATACTGATACGTCTCATGTTGTATTCTACAAACAGAGAATGTATCTTCTTTTACATACCCAAGGAAAAGTTGTCAAATGATAATAATAATTAAAAAATAGTGATCATATAACAGAACACAGAGAAAGTTTCACTGAATTTCTGAAATCATAAGCTGTACTATAATTCAATACATTATATATAGAAATTAACAGTGCAAATTAAATTAGCAATCCTCAGTCATGTGACATTTTTTTTTTAAGTCTTAAAATGTATTGGTTCAAGAAAGAAATTAAATAAAATAAATCAGAATTTGAAACATATATGAAATCTGACTATGGAGATGTTCCTCAGTGAAAGAAATCTACAACTTGAAATATTCTTATTCAAAAACAAGAAATTTAATTAATTAGTATTTATCTCTGAATTAAAAATATGCTTTAAAGATTAGTAAAACGGGGAGCAAGTAATAAAAATAAAAATTAAAAGTTAAAAGCAAGTTGTTTAATTATAAGAGTAAAATTAATCATGTTTAAAATGATGTCAAGAAAACAGTCATATATTTTAGAAATTAAAAAGGGAAAGGAGAAAAAGAACAGACATGGGAAACATTTTAAAACATTGTATATATACTTTGAGAACTATACTAATTTGAAAATGTGAAGAAACATATCATTCTCTTGTAAAAATTAAATATTTTCACCAATTTTGAATCACAAAGCATGAAGAAATATTCAGGTTTATAGCAGTTTTCAAGAAATAGATCATTTTCCTTGTTCTGAAAGTTTTGGATATTTTGAAAAGGCAGTTATTGAAAAAATATTCTATTTTGCAGGTGACATGAAAATTGTTTATAACAATAATAGCATTTAGTGAATTGTTATATGTTAGATATTAAAAATTAGAAACTGACTTTTATGCAATTATAATTTAGAAAATATTTATAATAGAAGTAAAAATCCATCTTAGATCACAGTGTAAAACAACAAAAATATAAGATGCTGAGATAATTATAATAAAAATATAATACCTATATGAAGAAAATAACAAACTGACTCAATGTATTTTTGCCAAAAAATGGAGAAATTCTGGAAATATTAATGCAAAACAAATATCCTTCAGCTAAAATTTTTAGACTATATAAACCAATTCCAAATATTTTTTGAATATGTGAGAATGACTGAAAATTTGGATAAAAAACAAACCTTAAAAAAGAAATTTTTCCTATCCAGATATTAATGAGTATATGCATTCTCATTTTTTAAAAATATTTCTATTTCACAAGTGAAAAGTTAGATTAATGGCACATAAATAAAATAGGATGTAATGATTAAACTTAATGTGCAAAACGTAAGTTTGTGCATAAAGACACTCATTAAATAACAGCTAGAGTACTGATTAGTTACCTTTTTAAAAAATCCAAATCAGATCTTCATTCTATACAAAAATATTTTAAAATTCAAAATGTTAATAATGATTTTTTTCTTTATCATAATTTTTATACATTTGTCCTACAGCAAGCATGTCTGATAATAAAATTATATAAAGGTAATATTTCCCTTTTTTAGTTACCTTATTAAAACAAGTTTTTAATTGACTCTTCATAAATATGTACCTCATAAATTTATTACTTCCCTGTGGATTATTCAGTCACATCAGCATAATACAGTCTCAAATAAAAATTAAATATCAACAAACTCTTTGTTGTGTTGACAGTTATACAACAGCTACAAAACATGAGAATCTATAATAATTTTCCTTGGATTATGGCATGTTTTGACTTTATATTCACTGATATTCTGTTAATGAGACATGTGACAAATGCTGCTTTCTCTGCTCCTTTTCATACAGCTTCTGTCGTTAATTAAAATATTAACAATGATACTTTTGACTTGGAGGAATAAGTATGTGAATTTCCTCAAGTTATTATGCAAGAATATTTTTTTCTTCTTTCCTTCCTCCCTTCTTCCTTTCCTCCCTCCCTCCATTTTTTCCTTCCTTCCTTCTTTCTTGCCAATAGATAGCATGAAAGCCAAAGAGGGCATAAAGAAAGCAAAATAATTCTGATCCTAGTATTCTACAAAAAGTATGAGTATACTTATTTATTTATACTTTGGTTTGTGTTCTTCACTCCCCACCATAAGCCTCCTATTCTCATTTATAAATACATACATACATATATAAATACATAAAAAGAGAAATATCTTGTTTAGTATCATAGAGTAGACTGTAAACTCCTGGTAATTTTTCTTAAAATCTGTTACTGTAGATTAGTATGTTAGAGATAGGCATTTATTTCTCTAAGGCCTTGGATAATTTTATGTATCATCTTATATATATATGGTTATGGAAACCACTAAAGCTGATTAACAGGGGTTAAAGTAAAGTTATTGTTGAAAATCAGAAGGAGAAAATGTGATGAAAGGAAAAGGGGTGGAAATTTGACCTTTGCACCCAGTCCCCTCTGGAAGACAATAGTAGTCTGAAAGTTATTTTAAATGAATATTTTATAAAAGAAGTTTTGTCAGCTAGGGATTAACCAAATGTGAGATATTCAGAATGGTCTTTAATGTAATAACTTATATATTTAGCCTTCTAAATAAGACCAGATATAATCTGATAGAGCAAAGTGAAATGGTAGAATAAATCAATATTCAGATGAAGGCTTCTTATATAAATTGTTTAGACTGAATTGCTGATGGATTAATTTTACTTTAAGTCAAGATTGAGTGATGGACACAAAATTGATCAGTTCTACAGGCATAAATTTTAACTGGACTAGTGGAGTGAGCCACAATAAAAAATAAAAATGTCCTTCTATACATACCCCACATACATAAACACATATAAATATCCATGTGTACAGATAAGGGAAGAATCTGTTACCTTACTTTAACAAGACATAAAATTATGAATCATACACTTCTAAAATTTTCTTTGAACTATTTTTTTAAAATGTTCAACTGATAAAAGCAATAGTATTCTTATAATGCATGTCTATTCTTCCAAGAAAACTAGTGTGTTAAAAAGATTAACAGCAAATTGACTGACCCAAGGTGCAAAGTTGCAATTTGGAAAGAGAAAATTAAGAAAGGAGGGCTAGGGGAATTTTTTCCGTTATAAACATGTGGTAAATTTTCCCAGATTAGGAAAAAGAAATAGATGAATCGAGAAAATGAACAAGTTTGAAAAAGCCATCTTGTCAGTAAATACAGCTTCGTTAAGAAACATATGAAAAATTAACTTAAGGAGCAGCAATTACTGATAGGCACAAAACACCTTGCTGTTTCCAGGCTTTGTTCATTTACCAGTGTGCTGTCTATATTTTCCATCTGTTGAAATCTTACTATTTTTTAAGTAAAATATTTTATGAATGGTCTTTTACATCAGTTAAAATAGTCTTTAGTGGACTTACATAAATTAAATTTTCCTGCTTTATGTAACCTATTTATTATGATTAAAATATTAACGAAGTTCCTATTCATGGAATATTATTAGTTACTTCTGAGAAAGAAAAATCAAAAAACAAAAAAGAGCAACCCCTGGCTTTGAGAAGCTGGCCTGGCACTCATAGCTAAGCCATGTTACTGTCCCATTAGACATAAGCAATCACACACAATACCAACTTCAGATGAGCTTACTCTGAGACCATAATAAAATGATACAAAGCAAGGCCGTTTCTTAATTTTTTTCTAAGCATAACAAAAATAAATTGACTATGCCACCAACAAAATACCAAACACGCCTTCTCTTGTCAAAATAAATGATTATTACTTCTTTACCAATTATAGCTTTATCCTCCTGCCAGTTTCCCACCCTAGAAATAAGATTTAAGATACTCAATCACAGTTTTTTCTTATTCTCTAACATCATCTGACCTACAGCAAACTTCTACTTCTTTATACCCCTCCCCCAAATCACTCAGTGAGAAGTCAAATCTTGTATTAGGTTTTTATGCTAACATCCTTTTATAAAGACACATCATGGTTCCTTATGGTACATATTTGTGTGTGTTTGGTGGTACTTGGCTATAAAACACTGACACTTAAGTTGAAGTTACATATTCTGTAATTAAAAGTTTTCTGAAGTATTAGGTGAAAAACAGTAAACTTTAAGTTAGTATTAATCAGCATCGATGCTTGCAATTGTGCATGAATTCATTTTTTTTTCATTCACTGAACATCTTTTTAAAATTGAGCCCTTACCATGTTCTAGGATTTTAAGGAACTGTTGTTTATATAATGGTGAACAAACAGATGTGTTCCCATCCTCTCATGGTTAATTCTAGTAGTGGAGATACAGGAAACTTGGTCACTTACTTCTCTGGCCATAGCATAGATAGTGTTGGATACAAGTAAGTGCAAGACCTCCCCAGTCTCAATATTAAGAATAGTTTCAAGCCCTTAGAAACTATTAGTCTGTATTATTCCATTTAGTCTCCTGACTTTTACAAGTTTCACATCCCAGCAGGACCTCAGGATTTACATCCATCAGTGCTACCCATTTTTCAATCCATCATTAGCTTCATTGCTTCAATTCTGCCTTTACACAGCTTAAATTCTGTTATCTATAATTTTCATCTTGCATTCCATTCCCCTCTTTAATTATATTGTACTCATTTGCAGGGCTGGGGGAATGAATAAAACAGATAAAATAGTTCTCCTGCTCTCTTTGGCAGTAGCTAAGTGTAGCTGGAGAAAAAAAGAAACAAACATGGATACAGTTTCCAGTTAAATAATTGACCAATAACATTAAGTAGGCTCTTAATGATTCTGTTCCTCCGACAATATTCCATGGTTTATCACACTCTCTCTTTTCTAGAATATTCATTTGTATCTTCTAATCTCCCCTCAAATCTACAACACTATTTCCCTCATCCTTACTCTCAGTTGATGTCTTTGCTTCCTAATTCACTGATGGAATAGAATAAATAAGAAGACAAAATTCCAAAAGTTATCAGGACTGCATCTGGACCCTACCTAGATCTGTGCCCATTTACTCTGAGTTGCCTATTACTATGGATGGACTGCCTGGATTCCTACTGAAGGTCAACCACTCGACTAGCTCATTAGATGTCATCCTGCTTGCCCCTAAAGTGATTACTATGGCACTTCCCCATTTCATATCCTGCTTTATAGCGAGGTCTTCCCTCCCTATTAATAGCTCAGTTCCTTCAGCATTAAAACACTCTCTCATATACCCAACCTTAAAAACAAAAGCAAACAAACAAAACATTTCTGGACCCCACTCCTTGTTCCAGCTCTTAATTTCTCTACTGTAGGACTCTTTGACTCTTCTACACTAGATGTCTCCAATTCTGCAAACCTCCATTCTATTTTGAACATAACCTAGTTAGGTTTTCTCCATGACAGCTCTGTTATATCTTCTCTTTTCAAGGTTGTGATTATCCAGGGGATATTGCTTCATAGTAAACTTTCTTTACTGGGCATTCAGGGCATCAGATTAACCTCTTTTCTTCTAATCTCAATGACTGTTAATTTTCCCATGACTGAACTCTAAGTGCTGGAATGCCCTATGTCTTAGTACTGAGAACTTTTTCCTATTTTCATTCATATGGTTCAACTCTCATGGCTTTAAATTATTTATATACCCCTAATTACATATAATTTTTATCTCTAGGCCATATCTTTCTCCAGAATTATAGATTAACTCATCCCATTATTTGTAATATCTTGATTATATAATAGTTGTTTCAAACCTGGTATGTTGTAAGTGAATTGGTGACATTATCTCAAAAAATTGCATAGCCATGTAACCAGCAAATGGGCTAGCCTAGTATAAAAACAAATCTACAAAAAAAAAAAAAAAAGAAACAAATCTACAAAAGTTGACAAAGACAAAAATATTAGTATCAGTATGGCCATGGAAGCAGTTGTAGCACAAGGGATCCTATGTTATCTTCTTTCACTGCCTACCCAATTTCACTCATTTTTTGAGATTGTGACTGCTAATCATCCTGGCTCATCAGTAACAGCTTAGACTCCAAATGGAGCACAAGTGAGTAGGTCTGTATGGTTCAAGGAGTAAACTGTAACAGACCCTATTCATGTTCCACACTATATCCCATAAGCTTATCGGTGTTCATCTGTACTTGTAAAATAAGTAAGTTTTTAGCATGTCACCTTTCCCTTTCAAGAACCTGTGTGTCTCTTATTTTCTGTCAGAGAGCATTTTACAGCACAATATTGACTTCACAGCTGCCTTCAGATAAAATCCTTAAATATGGAGGACTTTCCTCCACCAATAAAAGATGGAAGTCATTAGGTTATACTCTAGCCTCCTCACTATTTAATGGAATGAATCTGAGATATGTCTCACAGAGTTTCTAAGAGTTCTAAATAGATTGAGTCTTGATTGATTGATTGTTGATATACATTTTTTTGTCTTTCTTCTTTTCTGTTTTACTTTGCCCATATTTCCCCTTTTATTTTCTGGTGTCTTCATCCAAATACACTGCCTGCATCCAAGTTCATGTTTCAGGTCCTGCTATGGAGGAAAACCTAAACTATGATAGGAGTCAATAAAAGACTGTTTGGAAAAAAAAAAAAAAAGTGATAATTATCCAGTTATGTGAAGGACAGCAAGGAGTCTGCAACTTGAGGAATGGGGAGTAAGATATTCTAGATAAAGTAAATAGTATATGGCAAATTAGAGAGCTGTAAAAAATAGTGTCCCAGGAATGGATGGAAGACAAGTGTGGCTTTATTGTAGTGATTGAGGGGGAGAGTGACAGGTGATTTTAGAGAATTAGCCAGAGGCCATAGTAACTGTTTTGGATTTTGAATTAAGTTAAATGGGAAATCATTATAGAATTATAAGCACAGGAGATAGATAAGAAAATATGATTCTGCCTGCTTTGCTGCAATAGACCAGGACAGGTTAGAATAGTGGGACATCGAAGGGTAGAAACTAGGGCATTAAAGAGTAGAAGATATAGAAAGCTATTTTAAGCTTAATTAGTAGTACTTACTCTTGGAATAAATGTAGATGTTGAAGAAGAAAGTAGTGTTCTAAAAGAGTAGAAGAAAAACAGACATTTCTCAATATAAAGATAACATTTATTGGTCTGTCTCTGGGGAAGGAAATTTAACAATACATTTAACATTAAAATACAGGTAGACTTTGACCCAGTAATTCTACTCAATAATTTTACATATAAGTTTCATACTTATAAATTTGTAAATTCATATATTTTTACTTTAAATATAGACTTTTAAAATACCATATGATATAATATGTATTGTATATATTTGTATATACTTATACAAATGCAAATATTATTTACACTTATATAAAGACATTGCTTACTAATTTATGCAATGATGCATGTACAAGGATAACCACTGAGATTTTGAAGAGCATAAGAAGAGAAACAAACACTATGTTCAAACTCCTACAGATTATGGGACATTTATAAAATGATATATTATTCAATCATTACAAAGGAAAAGGAAACTGATATATACTGATACATAAGAAATACAAAATTTATTACCTAAAAAAAGCAAAGGGTAGAAAGTTTATGTAGTTTGCTGCCATTAATATGATACCCTATATTGCCTTCACACTTAAAGTGCAAACTTGAATTTGTTTCTTAATTAAACAAATACTGACTGAATTTCTCTTTTTATTTTTAAACTTTTTTATTTTTATTTTTTTAACATCTTTATTGGAGTATAATTGCTTTACAATGGTGTGTTAGTTTCTGCTTTATAACAAAGTGTATCAGCTATACATATACATATATGCCCATATCTCCTCCCTCTTGCGTCTCCCTCCCACCCTCTCTAGCCCACCCCTCTAGATGGTCACAAAGCACCGAGCTGATCTCCCTGTGCTATGCAGCTGCTTCCCACTAGCTATCTGTTTTACATTTGGTAGTATATATAAGTATATGCCACTCTCTCACTTCATCCCAGCTTACCCTTCCCCCTCCCCCTGTCCTCAAGTCCATTCCCTACGTCTGCGTCTTTATTCCAGTCCTGCCCCTAGGTTCTTCATAACCATTTTTTTTTTTTAGATTCCATATACATGTGTTAGCATACGGTGTGTATTTTTCTCTTTCTGACTTACTTTACTCTGTATGACAGTCTCTAAGACCATCCACCTCACTACAAATACTCAATTTCATTTCTTTATATGGCTGAGTAATAATCCATTGTATATATGTGCCACATCTTCTTTATCCATTCATCTGTTGATGGACACTTAGGTTGCTTCCATGTCCTGGCTATTGTAAATAGAGCTGTAATGAACATTGTGGTACATGACTCTTTTTGAATTATGGTTTTCTCAGGCTATATGCCCAGTAGTTGGATTGCTGGGTCGTATGGTAGTTCTATTTTTAGTTTTCTAAGGAACCTCCATACTGTTCTCCATAGTGGCTGTATCAATTTACATTCCCACCAAGAGTGCAAGAGTGTTCCCTTTTCTCCACACCCTCTCCAGCATTTATTGTTTATACAATTTTTGATGATGGCCATTCTGACTAGTGTGAGGTGATACCTCATTGTAGTTTTGATTTGCATTTCTCTAATGATTAGTGATGTTGAGCATCCTTTCATGTGTTTGTTGGCAATTTGTATATCTTCTTTGGAGAAATGTCTATTTAGGTCTTCTGTCCATTTTTATATTAGGCTGTTTGGTTTTTGATATTTAGCTGCATAAGCTGCTTGTAAATTTTGGAGATGAAACCTTTGTCACTTGCTTCATTTGCAAATATTTTCTCCCATTCTGAGGGTTGTCATTTCATCTTGTTTATGGTTTCCTTTGCTGTGCAAAAGCTTTTAAGTTTTATTAGGTCCCATTTGTTTATTTTTGTTTTTATTTCCATTTCTCTAGGAGGTGGGTCCAAAAGGATCTTGCTGTGATTTATGTCATACAGTGTTCTGCCTATGTTTTCCTCTAAGAGCTTGATAGTGTCTGGCCTGACATTTAGGTCTCTAATCCATTTTGAGTTTATTTTTGTGTATGATGTTAGGGAGTGTTCTAATTTCATTCTTTTACATGTAGCTGTCCAGTTTTCCCAGCACCATTAATTGAAGAGACTGTCTTTTCTCCATTGTATATCCTTGCCTCCTTTGTCATAGATTGGTTGACCATAGGTGTGTGGGTTTATCTCTGGGCTTTCTATCCGGTTCCACTGATCTATATTTCTGTTTTGGTGCTAGGACCATACTGTCTTGATTACTGTAGCTTTGTAGTATAGTCTGAAGTCAGGGAGCCTGAGTCCTCCAGCTCTGTTTTTCTTTCTCAATATTGCTTTGGCTATTCGGGGTCTTTTGTGTTTCCATACAAATTGTGAGATTTTATGTTCTAGTTCTGTGAAAAATGCCCTTGGTAGTTTGATAGGGATTGCATTGAATCTGTAGATTGCTTTGGGTAGTATAGTTTTTTTCACAATGTTGATTCTTCCAATCCAAGAACATAGTATGTCTCTCCATCCGTTTGTATCATCTTTAATTTCTTTCATCATTGTCTTATAGTTTTCTGTATAGAGGTCTTTTATCTCCTTAGGTAGGCGTATTCCTAGGTATTTTATTCTTTTTGTTGCAATGGTAAATGGGAGTGTTTCCTTAAATTCTCTTTCAGATTTCTTGTCGTTAGTGTATAGGAATGCAATAGAGTTCTGTGCATTAATTTTGTATCCTGCCACTTTACCAAAATCATTGATTAGCTCTAGTAGTTTTCTGGTAGCATCTTTAGGATTCTCTATGTACAGTATCATGTCATTTGCAAACAGTGACAGTTTTACTTCTTCTTTTCCGATTTCGATTCCTTTTATTTCTTTTTCATCTCTGATTGCATCCAAAACTATGTTGAATGACAGTGGTGAGACTGGGAGACCTTGTCTTGTACCTGATCTTAGAGGAAATGGTTTCAGTTTTTCACCGCTGAGAACGATGTTGGCTGTGGGTTTGTCATATATGGCCTTTATTATGTTGGGGTAAGTTCCCTCTATGCCCACTTTCTTGAGGGTTTTTATCATAAGTGGGTGTTGAATTTTGTCAAAGCTTTTTCTGCATCTATTGAGATGATCGTATGGTTTTTATTCTTCAATTTGTTAATATGGTGTATCACATTGATTGATTTGTGTATATTGAAGAATCCTTGCATTCCTGGGATAAACCCCACTTGGTCATGATATATGATTCTTTTAATGTGCTGCTGAATTCTGTTAGCTAGTATTTTGTTGAGGGTTTTTGCATCTATGTTCATCAGTGATATTAGCCTGTAGTTTTCTTTTTTTTTGAAATCTGGTTTCTTTGTCTGGTTTTGGTATCAGGGTGATGGTGGCCTCGTAGAATGAGTTTCGGAGTGTTCCTCCCTCTGCTATATTTTGGAAGCGTTTGGGAAGGATAGGTGTTAGCTGTTCTCTAAATGTTTGATAGAATTTGCCTGTGAAGCCAGCTGGTCCTGGGCTTTTGTTTGCTGGAGGATGTTTAATCACAGTTTCAATTTCAGTGCTTGTGATTGGTCTGTTTATATTTTCTATTTCTTCCTGGTTCAGTCTCAGAAGGTTGTGCTTTTCTAAGGATTTGTCCATTTCTTCCAGGTTGTCCTTTTTATTTGCATATAGTTGCTTGTATTAATCTCTCATGATCCTTTGTATTTCTGCAGTGTCAGTTGTTACTTCTCCTTTTTCATTTCTAATTCTATTGATTTGAGTCTTCTCCCTTTTTTTCTTGATGAGTCTGGCTAGTGGTTTATCAATTTTGTTTATCTTCTCAATGAACCAGCTTTTAGTTTTGATTTTTTCTGATATGATCTTTATAATTTCTTTCCTTCTGCTAACTTCGGGGATTTTTTGTTCTTCTTTCTCTAATTGCTTTAGGTATAAGGTTAGGTGTTTATTTGAGTTGTTTCTTGTTTCTTGAGGTAGGGTTGTTTTGCTATACACTTCCCTCTTAGACCTGCTTTTGCTGCATCCCATAGGTTTTGGGTCATCGTGTATTCATTGTCATTTGTTTCTAGGTATTTTTTGATTTCCTCTTTGATTTCTTCAGTGATCTCTTGGTTATTTAGTAGTGTATTGTTTAGCCTCCATGTGTTTGTATTTTTAACAGGTTTTTTCCTCTAACTGATATCTGGTCTTATAGCTTTCTGGTCGGAAAAGATACTTGATACGATTTCAATTGTCTTAAATTTACCAAGGCTTGATTTGTGACCCAAGACATGATCTATCATGGAGAATATTCCATGAGCACTTGAGAAGAAAATGTATTCTGTTGTTTTTGGATGGAATATCCTATAAATATCAATTAACTCCATCTTGTTTAAATTGTCATTTAAAGCTTGTGTTTCCTTATTTATTTTCATTTTGGTTGATCTGTCCATTGGTGACAGTGGGGTGTTAAAATCCCATGCTATGATTTGTTACTGTCAGTTTCCCCTTTTATGGCTGTTCGTATTTGCCTTATATATTTAGGTGCTTCTGTGTTGAGTGCATAAATATTTACAGTTGTGATATCTTCTTCTTGGATTGATCCCTTGATCATTATGTAGGTAGTGTCCTTCTTTGTCTCTTGTAATAGTCTTTATTTTCAAGTCTATTTTGTGTGATATGAGAATTGCCACTCCTTTTGGTTTGCTTTCTTTTGATTTCCTTTTGCATGGAATATATTTTTCCATCCCCTCACTTTCAGTCTGTATGTGTCCCTAGGTCTGAAGTGGGTCTCTTGTAGACAGCATATATACAGGTCTTGTTTTTGTATCCATTCATCCAGTCTGTGTCTTTTGGTGGGAGCATTTAATCCATTTACATTTAAGGTAGTTATCTATATGTATGTTCCTATTACCATTTTCTTAATTGTTTTGGGTTTGTTATTGTAAGTCTTTTCCTTCTCTTGTGTTTGCTGCCTAGAGAAGTTCTTTTAGCATTTGTTGTAGAGCTGGTTTGGTGGTGCTGAATTCTCTTAGCTTTTGCTTGTCTGTGAAGGTTTTAATTTCTCTGTCAAATCTGAATGAGATCCTTGCTGGGTAGAGTAGTCTTGGTTGTGGGTTTTTCCCTTTCATCACTTTAAATATGTCTTACTACTCCCTTCTGGTTTGTAGAGTTTCTGCTGAAAGATCAGCTGTTAACCTTATGGGGATTCCCTTGTATGTTGTTTGTTGTTTTTCCCTTGCTGCTTTTAATATTTTTTCTTTGTATTTAATTTTTGATAGTGTGATTAGTATATTTCTTGGCATGTTTCTCCTTGTATTTATCCTGTATGGAACTCCCTGGGCTTCCTGGACTTGACTATTTCCTTTCCCATATTAGGGAAGTTTTCAACTATAGTCTCTTCAAATATTTTCTCAGTCCCTTTTGTTTAATCTTCTTGTTCTGGGACCCCTATAATTCGAAGCTTGGTGTGTTTAATGTTGTCCCAGAGGTCTCTGTGACTGTCCTCAATTCTTTTCACTCTTTTTTCTTTATTGTGCTCTGCAGTAGTTATTTCCACTATTTTATTTTCCAGGTCGCTTATCCGTTCTTCTGCCTCAGTTATTCTGCTATTGATTCCTTGTAGAGAATTTTCAATTTCATTTATTGTGTTGTTCATCATTGTTTGTTTGCTGTTTAGTTCTTCTAAATCTTTGTTAAACGTTTCTTGTATTTTCTCCATTGTATTTCCAAGATTTTATATCATCTTTACTATCATTATTCTGAATTCTTTTTCAGGTAGATTGCCTATTTCCTCTTCATTTTTTTGGTATGGTGGGTTTTTACCTTGCTGCTTTATCTGCTGTGTGTTTCTCTGTGTTCTTATTTTGTTTAACTTACTGTGTTTGGGATCTCCTTTTCGCAGGCTGCAGGTTTGTAGTTCCTGTTGTTTTTGGTGTCTGCCCCCAGTGGCTAAAGTTGGTTCAGTGGGTTGTGTAGGCTTCCCGGTGGAGGGGACTAGTGCCTGATTTCTGGTGAATGAGGCAGGATCTTGTCTTTCTGGTGGGCAGGACCGCATCCAGTGGTGTGTTTTGGGGTGTCTGTGACCTTTGTATGATTTTAGGCAGCCTCTCTGCTAGTGGGTGGGGTTGTGTTCCTGTCTTGCTAATTGTTTGGCATAGTGTGTCCAGCACTGGAGCTTGCTGGTTGTTGAGTGGAGCTAGGTCTTAGCGTTGAGATGGAGATCTCTGGGAAAGCTTTCACCGTTTGATATTACGTGGAGCTGGGAGGTCCCTGGTGGACCAATGCCCTGAATTCAGCTCTCTCACCTCAGAGGCACAGGCCTGTCACCCGGCTGGTACACTAAGACCCTGTCAGCCACACGGCTCAGAAGAAAACGGAGAAAAAAAGAAAAAAAGAAAGAAAAAAGAAATAAAAAGAAATGAAGTTATTAAAATAGAAAAATTAAAAATTAAAAAGTAATTAAAAAAGAAAAAAGACAGCAACCCAACCAAAAAACAAATCCACCAGTAAATACAAGCACTAAAAACTATATTAAAAACAAAACAAAAAAAGGAAAAACGGACAGACAGAACCCTAGGACAAATGGTAAAAGCAAAGCTATGCAGACAAAATCACACAAAGAAGCATACACATATACACTCAGAAAAAGAGAAAAAGGAAAAAAAAATATGTATATTTAAAATAAAAAAAGGAAGAGAGCAACCAAATCAATAAACAAATCTACCAATGATAATAATCTCTAAATACTAAACTAAGATAAACATAAAACCAGAAACCAGTGAGTCACATACTGCAAACCCCAAGTCTACAGTTGCTCCCAAAGTCCACCACCTCAATTTTGGGATGATTCATTGCCTATTCACATATTCCAGAGATGCGCAGGGTACATCAGGTTGATTGTGGAGATTTAATCTGCTGCTCTTGAGGCTGCTGGGAGAAATTTCCCTTTCTCTTCTTTGTTCACATAGCTCCTGGGGTTCAGCTTTGGATTGGCCCCGCCTCTGCATGTAGGTTGCCTGAGGGCGTCTGTTCCCACCCAGACAGGATGGGGTTAAAGGAGAAGCTTATTAGGGGGCTCTGGCTCACTCAGGTTGGTGGGAGGGAGGGGTACGGAATGTGGGGTGAGCCTGTGGCGGTAGAGGCTGGCGCAACATTGCAACAGCCTGAGGTGTGCCGTGCATTCTCCCAGGGAAATTGTCCCTGGATCACGGGATCCTGGCAGTGGCGGGCTGCACAGGCTCCCGGGGTGGGGTTTGGAGAGTGACCTGTGCTTGCACACAGGCTTCTTGGTGGTTGCAGCAGCAGCCTTAGCGTTTCATGCCCATCTCTGGTGTCCATGCTGATAGCCGCGGCTCATGCTCGTCTCTGGAGCTCATTTAGGCGGTGCTCTGAATGCCCTCTCCTTGCGCAGCCCGAAACAATGGTCTCTTGCCTCTTAGACAGTTCCAGACTTTTTCCCCGGACTCCCTCCTGGCTTGCTGTGGCGCACTAGCCCCCTTCAGGCTGTGTTCATACAGCCAACCCCAGTCCTCTCTCTGGGATCTGACCTCCGAAGCTGAAGCATCAGCTCCCAGCCCCCACCCATCCCAGCGGGTGAGCTTACAAGCCTCTCAGGCTGGTGAGTGCTGGTTGGCACCTATCTTCTGTGCAGGTATCTCTCCGCTTTGCCCTCTGCACCCCTGTTGCTGTGCTCTCCTTCGTGGCTCTGAAGCTTCCACCCCCCCACCCCCCACCCCCGTCTCCACCAGTGAAGGGGCTCCTAGTGTGTGGAAGCCTTTCTTCCTTCACAGCTCCCTCCCACTGGTGCAGGTCCCGTCCCTATTCTTTTGTCTCTGTTTTTTCTTTTTTCTTTTGCCCTGCCCAGGTATGTGGGGAGTTTGTTGCCTTTTGGGAAGTCTGAGGTCTTCTGCCAGCGTTCAGTAGGTGTTCTGTAGGAGTTGTTCCACATGTAGATGTATTTCTAATGTATTTTTTGGGAGGAAGGTGATCTCCACGTCTTACTCCTCTGCCATCTTGAAGGTCTGAGCTTCTCTTTTTATAAGAATTCTAGAATCAAGGAATAGAGCAATGAAAAGGGTACCAGATTATAGTTTATAATTTTATAAATATTAACTTTATAGGTGTTAAAAGCATTGAGTCTGGTTCCAGTTCTCTTTTAACTTTAAAATGAATTTTAAGATTGTCAAGTCTTCAGAATTGTGACTCCCATCGTTATGGTTGTTACCTATGGGATTTTGTTAATTCCTCTGCCTTCACTGTCTTAGGTTTCCTTTAATTTGCATTTCCTATCAACCACAATAGTCAGCTCTTTTTGATATCCATAGGCAGTATTCACATGACACTTCTGGGCACGTTTTAATTTTGTTGTCAAAAAGTTATTTACATTCCTCTTCTTAGAAGCAATATCAAACTGCTATTTATTAGTGGATAGGAAAAAATATTTAAGAATAAATGAATTGCTGTTTTTGACAACAATTAAAAAAAAAAACTACTTCCAATGAGAATTTAGGGAAACAGACATGTTTTCTACATTGTAGCTTGGTGTGCGAATTACTAAAGTATTTTGGAACATAAACTAGAAATTTCTACAGAAGTTGAAAAATACACAAAACCTTTCAAATAATCTCTCCTGTGGCGATAATTTCTATAGAAATAAAAGCATTGGGAAACAAGAATATATGGACAATTATTTTGATTGCAGCATGGATTGTGGTAGCATGAAACTGTGAACAACTTAAATATCAATATAGGAATGGTTAATGTCTATTCATACTTCAGTATATGTTCATCAATTAAAAAGAGTGAGTCAGATCCACATCTTTTGGCCTTAAGAGAATGTGAAATTTTAAGTGATGGTAGTGTGGGGGATATGTACAAGTGATTACATTGTTGTGGGAATAAACACTAGTAATATAGTATTTCAGTGATTCAAAGTCATTTTTTTTTTTTAGCATCATAGGCATGCATCTTATAATGTGACAAGAAAACAAGTAAATTTAATTTTTAAACTTTTTTTTTTTAGTGTTAAACTTAAGAAAAACTTTTACAATCAATATCTTCTTAAATCCAGTGACATATGGCAATAATAACTAATATTTATTGAACACTTACATGCATAATTCCACATATATAATTTCACACGTACAACATTCTTGCAAAGGCAAATATAGTGTCAACTTAAAGAAAAACACACAACATAAGAGTCGTGAGTTTAAGTTTTATTCAGGGTCTTACTGAGTACCGGTAAGACAGCCCAGAAGATAGCTCTAAGGAACTGTTCCAAAGCGGTAAGAGAGGAGCCAGTTTATATATGATTTTTTTGGCTGGAAAATACGTGTAGTCAAGCACACATTTTGGTAAAAAGATTACTGTTAATCACAAAGAACAGATATTTCAAGTTAATAATTTTAGTGCTTTTCTATGTATGGGAAGATACAAGAATCTGGGGTCATTAAAATTCTTTCTGAGATAGGCATCTAACAACTATCTAGGGGTCCATTTATCTAAAGCATAGAGTGCCTCATCCTGCTTTGTTTTGTTTTCTTTTGTTTTCATCTTGAATTCCTCTCAGGGCACTATTGGTGGACATGGGTGGCTGTGGTGGGTTGTGGTTTAGCCCTTGCATAACTGGGTGATGAGCAACATTCTTTGTTCTTTGTTCACAATAGAGACAAAAACAGATTAGTGATTGCCAGAGATTTTGGGTGGGGAAGTGTTGGCTACTAACGTACTTGAGGGATATTTGGGGGGTGACAAAACTGTTTTATATCTTGATTGTGGTGGTGCTTACCACCCATGTGCATTTTTCAAGACTTGTAAAACACTACATTGAAAGGAGTGACATTTATTGTCTGTAAATATACCTTAATTTAAAAACGCAAAAATCTTAAGTGTTAGGTAGAAGGTCAAATGACATATCTGCCCTTTCAAGAATGACTATAATATTCATTTAAAAAGAAGTTTATGATGTGGGGGAGGAAAAATAACTTTTCTACTGTTCTATGTTCTTTACTGAGACACCTCTGTAATAAAAAGATAGATTAACAGGAGAGAAACAAACAAAAGCTTAATAAATAACATGCATACCTCCTGTATCCATGGGAGATACCCAAGAAAACTGAGTAACTTTTGGAAAGGGCCCAAGCCACCACTTTAAATAGCATCTCCATCTAAAGACAAAGGATGTTGGGGGCAGGCAAGGCCAGTTATGGGAGGTTATCAAGGAAAGCACAGTAAACAAGGCTAAGGTTGTTATACAGATTTGTCTTGGCCTTTTCTTTCTGGTACAGAGAGGGAACAACCTTACAGATGGAGATTTCTTTTATCATTATAAATGTCTCTCACAAAAGGGTAACTTCTCAGTTTTCAGAGGTTCTCCTGTGTCTGATATTTATTAAAAATAATCAACCTAAAATAATCAATATGCCAAAGAGGCATATTTTCAGTGGTATATTTTGTTCCCCTTCAAAAATGTGTTTGCATATGATTTGAAGTTTCTATAAACATAAAAAGTATGTATAGATCTATGTATAGCTCTTAATATTGATTACCTTTAGGCAACAGAGGGTGAAGAATGAAGGTGGTTTAGAGGGAACTGATAAACTTGTGTGCATATTTGTGAGAGAAAGAGAGAGAGAGGGGTGGGGAGACGTGTTTATTCACTCTTTTCATTGAATGCTTATTAAACATTTATAATATTTGATGATACAGTTAATCCCCCAGCATAACTGTCATCTCAGTGATGACTGGGATTTTAGTCTGTTCTCTTCACTGTGATCTCTAGCTCATAGAATGGTGCCTGGCACATAGTATATGCTTAATTAATCTTTCTTAAATAGAATGATTCATTAATTAATATAAAATGTTAAGACTCCAGTTCATGCATGATATGATATACTCATTTGTAGAGATTTTACCTCTAACAGGTAATGTTTATGTCTGGTATTTCCTGGGTGGATAGAATTGAAAACATTATACAGGCTGATTATGAGTATTATTGGTTAGGAAGAGAAATGTATTGTCTAACAGATGTGACTTTTAGCCCTGGCTTACCACTTCCTAGATAAGTGCCTCTAGGATTATTGTCTAAGTACTTTCAGTCTCATTTTTCTTGCACGTAGGTTTATCTTTTAAGACTAAATATTTGACAACTATAAACATAATTTAATAATTTACCTTATTTTCATTATTAAAGTTTAGGTAAGTTTTAGTACCTCATATTTTAATTACATGGCAAAATGTGGATAGTGTGTATATTTTAGAGATGATTTGTATATAATTCGCCATGAAAGCTGAGGAAAATATATAAATTTTAAGATTATATCCAGTTTTATTATTCTCTGATTTTTTTCTTCCTACTTGCTTTTCTTTCTCTTCCTCCTTTTCTTCCTTTGTTCTTTTCTTTCTTTCTCTTCTTTTTCATTCAGCTGTGTTCCAAGTACAATGCAGTTACCGGACATATCTTATTGAACACATTAAACAAAGTCCCCACCCTTATGGACTTTAAGCTCAAACAGATTTATTCAGTTATCCATTCAACAGGTATTGAACTGAATGCCTACTTTGTGCTAGACATAATGCCAAGTGTTATTAGTCTGCTTGCTATAAAATAGAATGATTGGCAGCACCTCTGCCCTCTCCAGGTTTATACTTCTGTGTGACAAGGAATAGAGCACATTGAGTAAACAATGAAACATACCCATGTATATTTCCAAACCATGATGAACATTAAGAAGGGAAAATACAGGGAGCTATGAGATATTAAATACCAAGCCATAATTTAGTTTCAAGGGAATTTAGATTGCCTTAGTATGTATGTATGACTACTTTCATTTCTTAACAATGAGATAAAAATTATATTTTATATGCTTCTTCAGTGCAAAGAAAGGGTCCATTTAATTTTCATCCTAAAACTGTCTAGCGTAGCATAACTATGGGCACATTAGAGCGGTTAACAAATGACCTGAAGATGGTAAGGATATTACATATCAACAAGATCCATCATGCCTTTCATATTGTGTCTATAATATCATTTAAATTTCCCAACAGGGTCAGATTTATTATGAGACAGATACAGTATTACATTTTTTATCATCATGGTGTTTTGTGAGGCTAAAAAATGTACACATACATTTTTGGAAAGTGACAGAAACAAACAATCAAAAATCATCTTGAGAATTAAAATCATACCATGTTCTAGATCACTAGATGACATTCTCTTACCTAGGTCACTAAAAATAGCTGCAGTTAAGTACTTTTTTCTATTTCAATTAATTAAATCTTGTTTTTATCTGTCTATTGTTAAAGAAAACCAGAACCAGGCAGTAGTTAGGCAGTAAAAACAAATTTTATTCAAGAACTATGACAATAGGAAAAAAGAGACTTCAGTATAGAACTGAGCTCAGTTCTGAATACAATACAATAAGAACAAGTGGGGATTTATCCCAAGGAAAATGTTTGAAGAGAGGGGTCCGTGGATAGAAAATTATAAAGTGGAGGCATTAAGGGTAGGGGAAATTCTTGCTAAACTGACCTAACAGGATTCTAGCTGAAGACATGCAAGGGTGGTCAGAGATCACCTGGAGAATGAGAAATCTGACAGATATTCTGGGTGATCAGATATCAAGGGTGGAGAATTCTCTCTAAACTGATTTAGCAGGATTCTTGCTAAAACTGGGCCATGCAGGCTGAGTTAGGAAAACTGAATTTTCCTGAGTAGGGACAAACCCAGTTCTTTCCTCCTTTGTCTTTCTTTTCTGTGTCTCTTTATTACTCTCACTCTCCTACCACGCTCACTCAGAACAATTCATTTCTGACACTTCTGGTCATGAAACATGTGGAGTGTTTTCCCCACAAGCAATTCTCTGCAACACTAGCTGCGTGTCCTACAATTCAACTCAATTCTGACACTATCTGGAGACAGTGTCAGATCTCACAGATTAAGGGCACAGTTCCACAAGATGACTCCCACTCCACTTCAGATGCCAACTGCAAGTAATAGGTCCCCAGGTTACCTACAACTTCTACAAATTGGGGTCTCCCACAACCCCCTCCTTGGGTTTGATTAATTTGCTAGAGCAGCTCAAAGAACTCAAGGCAACACTTACTTATGTTTACCAGTTTATTAAAGGATACAGATGAACGGCCAGATGAAGAGATACATAGGCTAATATGTGAGAGGGTCCTGAGCACAGGAGCTTCTGTCCCTGTGGAATTGGGGTGAATCACCCTCCCTGTGTTGATATGTTCAACAACCTGGAAGCTCTCTGAATCCCATACTATTGGGATTTTTATGGTGGCTTCATCATATAGGCATGATCGATCATAAACTCCATTTTCAGACTTTCTCCCTTCTTAAGAGAATGGGAAGTGAGACAGAAAATTCCAAGATTCTAATCATGGTTTGTGTTTTCCAGTGACTAGCCCTCATACAGGACCCACTGAGGAGCACATCAAAAGTTGCCTCATTAGAACAAAAGACACTCCTATCACCCAGAAAATTACAAGGGATTCAGGAGCTCTGTGCCAGACACCAGGGGCAGAGACCAATGTATATATATTATTATCTCGTGGGGGCCTAGCAAGGACAGACACTGAAGCCAAAGGTTGAAGGGTTCTTAAGAGGAGCCTGACTAAAGTTTAGTCAAGGAGAGTATCTTAGTCACTATATATCATTCCTGGGTTTGATGGCAATGCTTACTGATGTGCTTCCTAGAATAGGGATGGGAAACATCACAAATTACACATTTACACAAAGAAAAGTTGCACATGGTCACATTATCCTTTTATTTTAACTTAGTATTAAGTTTTCAGAATAGGGGCTAAAGAGATGCAATATTGTCTGTAGATCTCCTTACCATTTCTTAAGAAAGACATTGTCAGTGGGAGAGGTGTTATAGAAAGAACACAGATTGGCAAAGTTTTCAGAAACTAGGGAATGTTTGGAAGAATTAAAATGTTAATTCTACAAAACAAGACATTTTCACTAGTTCATAGTAGAAGCTTATTAACTATTTCCAGATTTAGTGTGTGAGGAAAAATGAATTACTAATATTCTACGTGAACCCAAAATGACTTCCTTATAGGAGATGAAGAAACGGAGTCAGGAATATAAAGTGCCTTTATTTAATCACCACAATCATCCTATAAAATAGGTGATGGTGTCCCCATTTGTACAAGAGAAATAGATTTCAGTCAAAGCAGTAAGAGTTTTCTGACAACTTTCTTTTCTTATACCTTAAATGTTGTTATTAATCTGGTTACCATGGCCTATATATATAAATATTAGCTACTTTGGTTTCTTTAAGAAAAAAATTGGGTCAAACTCCTGCAGATTTGTTTTATTCTATATTATATACATTGTCTTAACTAAGCCTTTAAAATATTTAAATGTGATATTTTCTCCTGTAAGTACAACTTAAACAAGGTCCTTGATATTAAATAATAGTCTTATTTCATTGTACATGCAGCAGATTTTCTCTGAGTATTCTCTTCTACTGATTACTTGACTTTAAATTTCTAATTTTTCAGCAGATCTCAAAAAGAATCCAGAGGGAAAGATAAAATAATATCATTATCAGTGACGTTATTGCAGATAGGGGGTATAGTTTCAAATGATCTATGCTTCTCTTAAAACTAAATTCCAACTTATGAAAAAGGAGATCATTTCCTTTATTCTAATAATATAGTGTATTTCCAGGAGAATCTATAGTCCCACAGTATAAATTTAGTATCATATGGTACCAATTTCAGATGGTATTGATTTACGATAGAAAAAAAAATGTTTGTGTGTATGTTTTGTTTGTTTAGCTGAGAGGGATTATTTCCAAACTGTTAGTTTAAATATCTTTTTTATAATTCAAAGGAAAAACTTATAATCTCACAAATGTGAATAATTTATCAAAGATTGTGTTTAGTAGCCTCATTGCATATTAAAACAACAGAAATGTATATTCTATAAATTGTCCTGATACCTCAGAAGTACAATTTATAGAATGAAAGGGAGAATAAGACACTACTGTCTTGGAAAAGAGCTTCATGGTACAGCCATCTTGAAGTCTTCTTACGGGGTTAATATAATGAGCTTTGTGTGGAAACTTTTTTATTGCATCTCAAAGGGTTTGTAAATAATAGAAATCTGAAGAGCTAATAAGAAATGACAAATGTATTATATTATATAAAGAAACACTAAAGAACAGTTTTTTTTCCCAATTATATACCAGCACTGAAAGGAAAAAGGAGCTATTGTCACAAGTTTTCTTTCAAATACAATAATATAAAACACTCCGTTTTAGCTAGTTAATTGCTGTCATGTCCTAGTGTAAAGAGAAATTGTTTAACATAAAGCAATGTGGACTTTCCACAAAATAACAACAGAAATCCTTGCTGAAATACCAGGCCACCTCTTATTAACTCACTCTTACAAGTGTGATTCTTAAAGACAAAGAAGTAATTTCACAAGCATCAATCCCAAGAGGTCATGTTTTGAAGGTTCAAATTATAGGAGATGATTGTTAAAATAATCAAAGGTGAAGGAAATTAGTTTATTTTTATGAAAGGAAATCTTCAAAGATAGATACATGCTGTTTTTGCTTATAGGAAATAAAAGCAAACTCTTTCACCCACATTCTATAGCAGTCAAGCAATTAAACCTATAGGTGCATGAAAATTTCCTCCTCCCTAGACCAGTCTCTGCTCTCCATGTGCCAATTTTCTGTCACAAAGATGATTCAGGAAAGCTGAGTGTAAAACACAATTTGAAATACAAATCTTTTTTATTTACCCATGATGATCATAAAAGACATATCACAGGATAGAGGAAAAAGATGGTTGAGATAGCAACTCCTCAAATATATGCTTGACCACAAACATCTTTAGGATATTAAGAGGAAAACAAAAAGTTAAACTGTCAAAACTAACTTGGGAAAGCTGGTTTAACTAAGCTAAGAAAAGTTTTTTTAGGACCTCTCGGATTTGTTGATATACAAGATTACAAAATTCCAGAAGTATAGTGGACAGTATTTTCTAACCTTTTGATATTTTGATTTAAGCAGATGATAAAAATGTAAAAACAGGCAAACAAATAAAATATTTCTTATATTTACCCAAATAATACTCTATTTTTATCATTATTTGATCCATCCTTAAAATTCTTCAAAACATATTCAAGTGGAATATCTAGCCACATCATCCTGGAATGTTCATTTACTCCCTCATTAATTCCACATACAATACATATCTGTAGATCATGTATCATATTGGAGTCCAGGGCAGATTTATTCACCAGGATTATAGCAGTGCGTGAGAAACATGTGCTCTTTGACTTTAGGAAGCAAACATTCTAGTGGGGAGAAACAGATATTAAACAAGGAAATGGTATATAAATGAGATAATCTCAGATTATGAAAGAAGTGCAAAGATGATTGCTAGGTGGAAAGTGAAGGTGGATGGGGAGAGGGGTTCTGCTGCATGCATTGTTTGAGAAAGACCTCTCTGAGGAGCCAAGAATGAGAAATATTTTGGTCTGAGAGCTCAGCGTGCATATTTGTGAGATTGGAAGTTTGCATTCACTGACATGTGCAAGTATCATGTTTTTGCAGTGCCCAACATCGAGTCCATTATTTAAGCATTAGGCAGAATTTGGCTACTATTAGAAACAAGGTAAACTGTGTGTGTGTGTGTGTTTCACTCGGTCAGGGGAATACAGACTGCTAGTTGTTTGTACTCTGAGTCCATTCAAACTACCTCTGTTAAGATGTCTAAGTTTCCTTTTTGTGGAATCCACCTTTTCTTTTTTAATCAGTTAAGTGCCTATTCGTTTAAAACTCACACATATGTAAAATACTGATGAACATGTCAGTTATATTCCTGTGGCCTTAAAGTCAGTCAGTAGGGTTGATTTGGTCCACCCCATTTAATTCATGTAAGAACAGGTTTTTCCTAAAATATGGACTCCTGCCTACCTGCATGGAAATACATTGTAGACCTTTATGAAAAATGCGAGTCATGTGTTGTAATTCCAGAACTAATTTATCAGACTTTCTGAGTATGGAACATGAAGAACTGGCTTGTTAAGAGGCTCCCCTAGTGGTATTTATTTATGCTAAATTTGAGAACCTTTGTCCTAAATGCCATGTGTCTGCCGTTCTATTTACTGCCACAGGTGAATGGTGATTTTAATTAATGATAAATGGGTCATTTGATTACCCTTTCCGCTAAACATGATTAACTGAAAGTAAAATCTAAAGCACTCATGTCCTCATTATGATTTTACTTTTCGTTTTTATTTATTTATAAACTTTATTAAAATCATAATGCCAATTGAATACTGATACTGCTATGGTCTGAATGTTTGTGTCCCTCTAAAAGTCATAGGTTGAAATGTTAACACCCAAAGATGATCGTATTAGGAGGTGCTTAAATCATGAGGGTGGAGCCCTTAAGAATGGGATTAGTGCCTTATAAAAAAGATCACACAGAGATCCTCTGCCCTGACAACAAAAAGTGCTGACTGTGAACCAGAAAGAGGGATTCTCACCAGAACCCAACCATGCTGGTGATTTGATCTTGGACTGGCCAGCCTCCAGAACTGTGAGAAATGAATTTCTTTTGTTTATAAGCTACTCAACCTGTGGCATATTGTTACAGCAATCTGAGTAGACTAAGAAAGATACACTTCCAAAGACATTCAACATTAAAAAATAGGACAATATATACAAAAAGTAACCTTTAAAGTACTGTTAATTTTCTAGTAAAATTCTGCTCTCCTTTCACACTGAAGAGAGCTTCAAGACATTGCTCCATATATCAGTTCCCCCTTTCCTACATTTGAAAGTTGGAGAGAGAAAAAGTATCCCACATAAGATATAGGTACATAGTACATGAGTCTTCTTGAGAATTTTATGCCAATATTTAATTAATTTAGGCCAATGCTACTCAATGTGTGGTACACACTGGTGCTTGTCTGTGAACAGTTTCTGGTCCACCAGGAGATAAGAAACTTGTGCTAGAAATATAAATCATCCAGTACTTTCTTCATCAAGAAAGTCATGTTACCCCCACCTCCACACCTCCCCCCTAAAAAAAGTTGGTGAAACTAACCAGTGTAGTATGTTTACTGCCAGAGTTGATTTACAGACTGGCTCAAGCCTCCCATCTCCTTAGAGACCAGTAATAACTAGCCAGTCAAGGACAAGCCTCTTTGAGTAACACTGATGGGAACTAACACATATGGGCAGTGCTCATTGAAATTCTTTGTCTTTGACACATTTGTGTTTATTTACACTGAATTGAAACATTCAATTGTGGAAAATTTTTATTTCACTTTCAATGGAAGATTTCTGGAAATTTCCAGGAAATATTTATTTTCTATTAAATGGGTTAAGCTCAAAATAAAATTATTTTCTGCAGATAGTTAATTTGAGTCTATAATCCTTCATTGTTAAATAGCCCATATAAATGCATAAAAGGAATTTAAAAGGAAATAATGAGTTTTTATTAAATATAACGTCACTTAATTGTTGACTTATAATTGAGAAAACATGAGGTTTAGCTTGTTTTATTTCCAGTGATGCTTATTACTTTCTGTTCATACATTCATAAATGTTTTGTGTTCTTTTAATAATTGAACAAGGAGAATGGTATTTACCTGGTTGCTGTGGTGAAAAAAAAAACTCATAGCACTAACCTCATGATTTAACTTGAGACATTAATCAACATTGATGAAAAAAATAAATTTGATGACATCTTCAGAATAGTTTACAAATTGACTTTTATTAATTATTGATTTCTTGAAATTGTTAGCATATAGCGTGCTATTTAAGAACCTGTTAACCACTGCAAAATTTAGGTTTAAATTCTAATTCTGCTATCTACTTGCTATTTGATCTTAAGCAAATAATATCTCAGATTGCACATTCTTTAAAATTCTTTGAAAATAAGAGTAAAGGCACTAACTGATAGTGTCCTTGGGTGGATCAAGGCATATAACAAAATTACTAACTCAGGGTTTGGCACATAGTAGGTGCTTGATACGTTGTTGGTGTATATATATATATATATATATATATATATATATATATATATACACACATAGTCTCGTCAATTTGTATCTCTACACACAGACAATAATGCATTCTTCCAGGAATGATACTAGTCACTGAAGGTATGGCTGAAAGGACATAGTATCGGTCCTCAAGAAGTCTGAGAGGGGTACAGTTTATAACTGAAATCCTGTAAAATAATGCCAATGCTAATTTTTTTTTTTTAAGTAATTTTATTTATTTTTTGGCGGCGTTGGGTCTTCATTGCTGCACGTAGGCTTTCTCTCTAGTTGTGGCGAGCAGGAGCTACTCTTCATTGTGGTGCACAGACTTCTCATTGTTGCAGAGCATGGGCTCTAGGCACACAGACTTCAGTATTTGTGGCATGAGGGCTCAGTAGTTGTGGCATACAGGCTTAGTTGCTCCATGGCACGTGGGATCTTCCCAGACCAAGGCTTGAACCTGTGTCCCTTGCATTGGCAGGCGGATTCTTAACCACTGTGCCACCAGGGAAGTCCGCAACTGCTAATCTTAGTACTGTTACAAGGAGTGGAACGATTTCATTTGCTAAAGTAAAAATTCTCATAACTGGCAAGATAAGTTTATTATTGTCCTTAAAACATGTCAGTACCATCTAAAGTAGTTACTGTTGTGGAAAACAATAAACATGACTATAAAAAGGAAAATAAAGGAAGAAAGAAAATTCAGGTTTGAAGAACCAAACAGAAAATCAAGCACCCTTGAGGCAATGTGTGGCAATATGTGGCCCAGTTCCTTGGCAATTTACCCCTTTTTAGGTCTAATTAATTGTTTTTATGCCAGCAATTCTGAATGTCTTTGGGAGCTAGTTGTATGGATATTTTAAGCTATAACTGTTGTCTTTAAGTGTTCCCAGTACTGATAACAAAGACTACTCCCTGTCCCAAAAATAAGTCAATACTAATCAGCAAAAGTAAAACAATATAGAAACACTCTTAAGTATTTTGTGTATTTTGGCATTCATTTCATGTTCTAGATCATTTTGTTCACCTTTAACTTGGTTGAACATTTTTGCCAGACTTAGATTCAAAAAAAAGAGAGACCAAGATATTACAAAGAAAATACCTATGTAGCGCTGACAGGTTTTCTTTATCTCTACCTCCTTGTGAATATAATATATTGTGTTTCTTGTTGCTATTGCTGATTAGTAGTTAAAGAAATTTGAACACTCAGGAGCCCAGTGATGAAAATGAATGTGGCTGCACATTAGTTTAGGCAGAGGTTTGAGGATGTAATTCATTTATGAACTAGTGAATTAATTCACGAGAATATGGATGTGGTTATGGATTAAGGTTCTTTGCTCTCTAATCTTTGCTTAGAAAATGTATAGTTTAGAGGTTTTAGCCAGCCGGTAATGAAGACCATTAAATGGAAGCCAGATTGGCTTCTTTCTTTACTCACACAATCACCTCGAAGCCAAATGTGAGGACTACATTCTACCTGTCAAAATCAATATGCTTTTGAGGACAAATATATTTCATAGAAAAATTTTAAGCTTATTCCAGACAATCTTCCTGTTTACTTTTTTTTTTTCCTGTTTACTTTTAAGGCCAAGCATTTTCTTTATTAAGTAAGCAATAATGTAACTATGAATCTGTGATTACGGAATAAAATCCTGAAGAATATTAATGAAAATGTGATGCAAAAGTCTCAAGTTTTAGAAACTAATAACTACATATATACAGACACCCCAGAATATAGTCATTCATTTGAGACTGCTGCTGCTGAAGCCCTTCTTTCAAAGATGTTGAAAAGATAAACTTAATTTCTTTTACCAAAGATATTAATTAGGGTCAGAAATGCTCAAAATCCCAAAGACGTTTAAACCTTGAAGAGTTGTCTTTAAAGTCTTGCATATTTTTAAGAGAAAGAGAGTAAAGCAGTTAAGGGGAGGCTGAGATCATTTGATGAGATAAAATGTGTTTCTTGCACAGTTTAGATTATCAGCTGGTTTGAGTTTCAGTTTCCATTCCCAGTCTGATATCCATAATCATTGCTGGGGAATGTTTCATTGGCCAGGAACACCCACAGACAGTAAGTAGAAGATAGAGAAGTGCCATTCCTTGTGTCCTTAAAAGCCTTAACTGGGTTCTCTCCATCCTGAAGTCTAGCATGAAGAGGGTGGCCTTGTAATTGACATCGTTAAATATGAAAAACCCTGAAAGTAATAAAATAAATAAATCCAAGCAATCAATCATAGGGATTCAAATTTAAAGTTCTAATCTTGTAGCTTCTTAAGACCACTATAACAATGCCCAAGAATTAACAGGTAAAGTAATCTCTCTTCTTACTTTCACAGAACTTAAGCTGTACTTTTTTAGTGACCCCTTTACTGGTTTTGTTGGCATGAATTATTTATTTATGAATGTGTTCCATGTATTCAGTGAGTCAGAGAGTTCCTGGAGGACTGGCATCAGTTCTACATCCCTCTCACAGTCCTTTGCACCGGGAAATTATTAAATAAACATTTTATGATTAATGAATAAAGAATGGAGCAGTACATTAACAAACTAAGGGCAGCTGAGCTACAAAATTACTCTCATTAAGCTGGTGTTAGAACCTGATTTAGGAAAAACACAATAGATTTGTTTTAGTGGAGAGAAGGTTGGCAAGTGGAAGCTTGGGGGCATTTCAGCTGTAGAGGTTTGTGCTGGTGAAAGGCAGAATGAGGGCTCCCATTGCCTGGGGAGGCTGTTGAGGAAGTGATCATTGGAAAGAAGAGTAGGGGAAAGGGAAAACAATGAAACTACTTCACTTATTTTACTATTTTTCTTAGACTTGGCTCTGAAAATGGATTTCAAAAATGGAAGAAACACCCTGATTGGTATATTTATAGTTATAATAATAATAAAAATAATGATATTTATTATCCATTAAACAGTGAGCACATTTGCCTAAGAACATACTTAAGATAGTTTTCTTTTTGCTTGCATTAGAATGCATAGGGATATGTGATCATTTTCATTATCTTATGAGTTTCTTCTCCTTTAATATGGTGCATGTGAAACCTCATATGATAAGGAGACAGCAGAGCTTAGTGGTAAAGAGAGTGGAGTCTAAATTTAGAATACCTGAGGTTCATCATTATTAGCTGAATGACAGGACCAATGCACAGCATATGACTTCACAATTGAGGTAATATATGTAGAACAGTAAGGATTAGACTTGGAGCCAGACAGTTGAACCAGCTTCCCCAAAGGCACTTGGATGAGAGGAAGAAGGGTGGATGCTCACCCCAAATGTTAAGAGAGAGTAAAGAAAAGACAAATGTTGGATAGGCAACCAAGAGTGTACAATACATTCTGCCTCTGACTTCTCAGCAGGGTAGGACACTAATCATAACAGGAATTAACCCCTCACTTAACCAGCAGAATCACTTACCTTCTGGCTTTCCACCCTAGCTTACCACATGATAAAGCAAAATGTTACAAGTAGAAGTGATAGAATATTAGGAGAGAGAAAAACTGTGACCAGCAGGTATTAAGGCTAGTATTTAAATGCAATTATTACAACGTTTATTAAGCAATGATTAAATAGACATCAAAATGTGAGAAATCAAATGGAAGTTAATAAAGTAACACCCAAGTTCAGATTAAAACTAGAAATGAGGATTCATTTGCAAAGCAGCAGGATATACAAGTTGAAAGCACAGGCTTAGGAAACAGACTGCACGGGATTCATATACTGCATCTTCCTTTGATTAGTTATATCACTTCTCTGTACCTACACTTTTTCTTCTGTAAAACAAGGATAATATTAACATACACTACATGTGGTGGTTGTGAAGAGTAAATGGGATAATCCAGGTTGAAGTGTCTGACCCCAAATAAATGACCAATTAAATATTTTTTTGTAGTGCCACATAAAATCATTTCTTCTTGACCTGGCCTTGGAAATGCATCTACTTAGAAATGCATATTTGTGTCTCTTCTCCATAGTATCAGAGGTATAAAATGATAGATCCAATTATAACAACTAAGAAACTTATGTTGTAATGAACAGTGCCATTTATATTCCAGCTGTGAAACTTCATGAATGCAAATGAAGTCAATGTGACATTATTTGACTAGAACAGATATTTAATTTTTATATAAATCTGTGGCTCTCAGATAATATTTGGGTGTTTAGATACATAAAATCATGTTCTACCACATTACAGTATTAAGCAAACCCTGTTGTACTTGTTAATTAAAGCCTTGAAAATGTTAACACCAGACAGTTTGTGTCAGAAAACAATGAACATAGCTAATTAAAATTTAAGAGCAATATTTGCATGATGGTTTTCATAGGAAACATGTTTATATTTAACTTATGAAGAGGATTGATCATTCAACTAGAATGCTGTGGTGTGGCCTGAACAGTTGTTTACAGTTGACGTGTTCTGAGTGGTTGGTGTCTTTATGGACTCTGTTTATGTGTTCTGAATTCAATCAAGATGTTCAAAATTCCCAATTAATTTTATAACAAAAATATATCTGACACAAGTGTTAATGTAAGAATGTGACCAATTTTCCTTTTTTATTTTAATTTCTAGTAGTAATTTCTTCCCTAAATGATCTACTCATTGAGGATATTTAGACATTCACATGGGATATGTCTTCTACTAGAGAGTGATATGATAATATTGAATGGTGCCAAAAGTCTATTTTGTTTTCACATTTAAATTTTATTTGACAGTTTTGGGGAAGTTTAACCTCTTTGATTTAGATTAAAAGCTGAAAATTCTTATTTTATTCTAGATTTCATCAGTTTTAAAGTGATGTAACATAGTAAAAACTACAAAAGTATTTTGAAAAACAAAACTGCTTAAAATCATATTGAATATTGTGTAAATTTTAACCCCTTGGCAAGTGGAACCAAATCATCTCTGTTACCTACTTATTGTCAATGTGCAAAGAAAAAAAAATTCTTTAATTTTTGTTTTATACTTATGTTTGAATATAATGGAATTTATACTTGTCAAACATTTAATGCTAGCATACTAGCATAAGAAGACTTCTCTTATATATTTTTTTTCTCATATATTTTTGAGGCAAATTCATTGTCAAATTTTTTGCATATTATTTTACTATGAAAATTATATGTAAATGTGAAATAAGAAAATAATAAGATATTATCCTCATTCATCAATAATAATACAAGTAAAATTCTAATGATAAGAATAAAATCGATAATAGTTTGGGACACAATGTGTGCCAGACCTCATCTTAAGCATGTAACATGGATTAATATTAAATATTTAATTAAAATTAAATATTTAATGCACACATAGCCTTAAGATACAAGTAATCTATCTGCTTCTCATTTATAGTGGAGGACACTAGTGCTAAAAAAAGACACATTACAGAAGTGGAGTTCCATAAAACTCCCCTAGACAACCGTTGCTTAACATTATTTAAATTAGAGAAGGCATTTCATTGTAATACCAATATTACTTTCTGTTTTGATATCAACTTTTCCATAATGTAGTGCAAAATAAAATATTTATGTAAAAAGAAGACAAACAGGTTCAACTTATGTCAGCTTAGTTTTATATTATCGATGGTTTGTTGATGTCATAATTTTCTGCATTGAAGGAACAATAGATTCATCCATACTGCCACTGATATGTTTTTAATGATAAAATTGAATCAGAAATACTTTGAAATCATCTTGCTGATTAAGTTACATGCTATTCTGAGAATAGATAAGTCAGAAGACAAATGAAACTAATTTAACAGTATGAGATATTTGTTACCAAGGGGAAATATAGAAGATAAACATATATTTTTTAACCTGGAGTGCTACAATTAAGACAATATTTACATTCAAGTAAAAAAATAAATTCTCTATCATTTGTTAACTTTGCCAATAACCTAGTATTTTTCCATGAGCTATCCATGTTAAGTGATCATTTTGCTTATAAAGATTTTGAATCTCTTTTTGAGGGTATAAACCTCCCAGGCCTTCTCTGAATCTTCTGCTCTAAAACTTGCAGTCAGCCCACCCTAGCATTTTGCTTCTTATAATCTTTTATAGTGGCCTGTGTGAACATATTGTACCACCAAGGGCCTTCAAATCATCATTCAAAGATAACTGGGGACTGCTGTCAGTATTCCTTATCACGGAAAACTTGTTGGAATAGCACTTTGCTGTAGGGAAGGAGCATCCTATATAGAAATGTTTAAATTAATTCTTAATCTAATAGAGGACCATACTAATGGGCATAAATGTTCATCTGAAACACCCAGGAATTTCTCTTATCTGAATTAACACCACCCCCCCTTAACAAAATACTTTTAAAAGAACAAGTATCCCCAAAGCTATTATGAATTTATTGTGAATATATTTTCTCACTATTTCTATAATCTGAGTGTTTTCCTTAAAGCCCCCAATAAATGAAGAACCTGATAGATGTAATACCTTCAGAAAGCCTCTTTTTATTGTATAAGTATGAATTATTTGTGGAAATCATGCATGGAAAACAATAAATGATCAACGACCATCTTGGCAGTAAAGGTCAGAAATGCAACTCAACCTGACTTAAGAAAAAATTTCTATCATTTCAAATAGTAAAATTATGGGAAAGGCAGGGGAAAAACTAGGCCTCAGCACAAAAATAGCAGCAGTATTTAGATATCTTAATAACATGTTCCCTTCCAGCTTTTTCTACACAATTGGAAATAAGGCCACTTATAGTAACTAGGCATATATCTGCCATCAAAGAGTAGCATGTTAAGAATCCTAGTGGAGGGTGCCTATTGGCCTAGTGTGGATCAGAGGCCCATCCTGGAAGTAATCAACGGTCTGGCTAGTCAATGGATTGGGGTATGTATTTAACTCATCTTCAGTAAATCCTAGCCATTAAATCACTGAATCCAGACAGCCTGAGCAAGGAAGATGACAAATTCCAATTAGATCATAGTAGCAGATGAGAGCTATGCACATTTTATAGAAGAAACAGATTGCAGGTGAGGAGGAACAATATAGATATGCCCTTTATTGCCTAGCATTGAAATTAGGTACTTATAGGCAACGTCTTTTCCATTAGACTGTGAATTCTGGTTCATGGCTTAATAATGATATCTTTGAAACATCAACATCTCCTAGAGGACCTGGCACATCTGTGTGCTCAGTAAATAGAACTATGTTTAGTAGAGTATTAAGATTATATAAGCTGTTTGTTTCTGTAGTGATGGCTTGAATTCTATTGCATATTGGGCACAGTAGTTATACTGTGTTATTTATTCCTTTGCTCTGGATAATGCAAATTATTTGATTTATGTTACATTTCAGTATTTCCTTTGTTATCAATTATCCTAATGCAACTTAGCCTTCCTTATTTTTCAGGATATTTACACCTCAGTTTAATTTAGTGAAAGTCCAATCCTTTTCTTGTCTCGAGGATTTCTTTTTTCTAAGTTTTTTAATAATATTAAAATAACAACAATCATCCTTCATACTATCTCCTTTTCTCAGCCTGTAACTATTCAATAGACTTTGTAAGCAGGAATACCTTCCAAAAGAGGTTTTGGCTCCAAAAATATTTTCAGGCACATTAAAAAGTGATTCTTAGCAGTGGGGAAACATTACCAACACATATGTGTTGTTAACATTTACTAATAAATAAATGTTTGCTAGAGCAGGTTACATTATGAACTGATTAAAAACTTTCACCAAGGAGTAGTTAGATTTTTGCCTTGTTAGTTTCTTTTTCTAATCCCTGAAGAAAGGATTCACATTATGTTTCTAAATAGCTTTGTAATGACAGCATTCTTCTCTTCTAAGTCCTGAATAGCTTTAAAGGCTACAGATATTATTTTGCATTTACATCCTTGTCCTTTAATTGCTTTTATCAAGTGATACATAGAACAAGTCTGAATTATATTTTGCAGACCTTTTATGTTTTCTCTTTGCTCTTGCCTTTATTTTATATCACTGACTTTTTTTTTTAATTGGGGTATAGTTACTTTGCAATGTTGTGTTAGTTTCTGTTGTACAACGAAGTGATTCAGCTATATGTATACATATATCCCCTCCCTCTTGGACCTCCCTCCCACGCCCCCATCCCACCCATCTAGGTCACCACAGAGCACCAAGCTGAGCTCCCTGCGCTATGCAGCAGGTTCCCATCAGCTATCCATTTTACACGTGGCAGTGCACATACATCAATCCCAATCTCCAAATTCATCCCCCTCCCCATGTTCACATGTCTGCTGTCTACGTCTGTGTCTCTATTCCTGCCCTGCAAATATGTTCATCTGTAACATTTTTCTAGATTCCATGTATATGCATTAATATATGATATTTGTTTTTCTCTTTCTGACTTACTTCACTCTGTATGACAGTCTCTAGGTCCATCCACATCTCTACAAATGACCCAATTTTGTTCCTTTTTATGGCTGACTAATATTCCATTGTATATATGTGCCACATCTTCTTTATCCATTCATCTGCCTGTGGAGACTTAGGTTGCTTCCATGTCCTGGCTATTGTAAATAGTGCTGCAATGAACATTGTGGTACATGACTCTTTTTGAATTATGGTTTTCTCAGGGTATATGCCCAGTAGTGGGATTGCTGGGTCATATGGTAGTTCTATTTTTGGTTTTTTAAGGAATCTCCATACTGTTCTCCATAATGGCTGTATCAACTTACATTCCCACCAACAGTGCAAGAGTGTTCCCTTTTCTCCACACCCTCTCCAGCATTTATTATTTGTAGATTTTTTGATGATGGCCATTCTGGTGTGAGGTGATATCTCATTGTAGTTTTGATCTGCATTTCTCGAATAATTAGTGATGTTGAGCATTTCTTCATGTGTTTGTTGGCCATCTGTATGCCTTCTTTGGAGAAATGTCTATATAGGTCTTCTGCCCATATTTTCATTGTGTTGTTTTTTTTTTCGATATTGAGCTGCGTGAGTTGTTTGTATATTTTGGAGATTAATCCTTTGTCTGTTGCTTCGTTTGCAAATATGTTCTCCCTTTCGTCTCATTTATGGTTTTCTTTGCTCTGCAAAAGCTTTTAAGTTTAATTAGGTCCCATTTACTTTTGTTTTTATTTTCATTACTCTAGGAGGTGGGTCAAAAAAGATCTTGCTGTGATTTATGTCAAAGAGTGTTCTTCCTGTTTTCCTCTAAGAGTTTTATAGTGTCCGGTCTTACATTTATGTCTTTAATCCATTTTGAGTTTATTTTTGTGTATGGTGTTAGGGAGTGTTTTAATTTCATTCTTTTACATGTAGCTGTCCTGTTTTCCCAGCACCACTTATTGAAGAGACTGTCTTTTCTCCATTGTATACTCTTGCCTCCTTTGTCATAGATTAGGTGACCGTAGGTGTATGGGTTAATCTCTGGGCTTTCTGTCTTGTTCCATTGATCTGTATTTCTGGTTTTGCACCAGTACAATACTGTCTTGATTACTGTAGCTTTGTAGTATAGTCTGAAGTCCAGGAGCCTGATTCCTCCAGCTCCGTTTTTCTTTCTTAAGACTGCTTTGGCTATTTGCGGTCTTTTGTGTTTCCATACAAATTGTAAATTTTTTTGTTCTAATTCTGTGAAAAATGCCATTGGTAATTTGATAGGGATTGCATTGAATCTGTAGTTTGCTTTGGGTAGTATAGTCATTTTGGCAATATTGATTCTTCCAATCCAAGAACATGGTATATCTCTCCATCTGTTTGTGTCATCTTTGGTTTCTTTCATCAGTGTCTTATAGTTTTCTGAATACAGTTCTTTTACCTCCTTAGGTAGGTTTATTACTAAGTATTTTATTAATTGACTTTTCATATATAATTCATTAGTAAAATTATTCATCAAGAAATGTCATCAGATATTTTCATTAGATATTATGTTAGACTGTGGGTAACTTGCCTGTAGATATTTATTAGCCTTCACCTCACTTTACAGATGTGGAAAAAAAGGAAACCAATGTATGAATTACCTTATTCAAGGTCACGCAGTGAGTAAAACATCAAAGCAGAACCTAGAATTTGTCAATTTCACTAAATATAGCATGATATAAAACTATCATAATTATAAGGACCCATTTCATTAGAAGACACTGCTCTAGGCTCTAAGGAAGTAGAGATGAATACTATCTCAGACATACAGGTCAATTTGCCTGAAAAACAGATAGAATCTAGGATATGGAAAGATCACCAGGAAGTCCTTACACACATCCTGTGTTATTGATGTAAATTCTGTGAATTTCCTTTCACTCTAACAATTTTTCTCTTAAACATTAAAAAAAAATGTTCTATTTTCGGTATGCTGATTTATACTGAGGAAAAGAAAAAACTTTACAATACTTGTGCCAACTTAAAAAATGCACAACGTGAGAGTTGTGAGTTAAGTTTTATTTGAGGCAAAATGAGGATTATAGCCCGGGAGACAGCATTTCAGATAGCTCTGAGAAACTGCTCCAAAGAGGTAGGGGGGGAGGTCAGTATATATGTGATTTTGGTGAAGGGGGAGTACGTACAATCAAGCACATATTTTTTCCAGAAAGTTTCTGCTAGTTTCATGATGGTTACTGCTAGTCATGAGGTGCTTACATCACCATGAAGGATGTTAGTGCTTTTCTAGATATGAGGAGATACAAGAATTGGACTCATAAAATCATCTCCTGAAAATATCTAACTCTCTGAAGACCTGTTCTGCCAGTTTTTTCCAGAGCACAGAATACCTCTCTTCTGCTCTCCAGCCTGAACTCCTTTCAGGGGATGTTGAAAGCCGGGAATTGCAACAGCTCATGATTTAATGCTTTTAGAGGTAGATGGCAAGTGCCAATTTGTAGTTGACACCTGGAATATTTATTTGAGGTCTTCTCATTGACTGCTTTGAAATTTTAAATGAAGTGTATTTAACCAGGTCATTTTAATTTTTACATCAGTTTGAATTCATTTGTCTGTCTTAATGTACATTTTTTTCCTGCATACAAAAAATAAGAGGAAAGCCTAAGGTTAGAAGCCACAAAATAAATTATTTAATTTTTTATCCAACTTTTTATTCATTTATACATTTATTTATTTATCAATATTTTGGAAAATGCTCCTTGAGAACAATGGCAAAAAAATGCCTTTTTATTTAAGGCTGGGAGTTCTGGTGGCAGTTCTGGTCTAGTCACAGCTTGTGAAGCAAAATTTCTGGACAGGACTAGCCTTCTGCATGCTATTATAGAGAGCAAAATTATCCTTCCCCTGGCACAATTTGCAAGAGGCAGCTCTTAGAAAGTAAACTCTCTCTTCATGCTATTGAAATGAAGCACACTGATCTCATGCAAAGAACAGTGCAGCTGGTACCATGTGAGGAAGACAGTCAGATCCTTTCTGATGGAAAAATGAAGTCAGACCAAGCTTGCCTCCTTTCTTTTACAAAATGTAATTATGTAAACCACAAAGCTCCATTATAGACAATGTTTATAATTAGTACTATTTTCCCTTTAATTTTAAATAAAACATGCTAGTTGTGTCATGCCAACATATTTTCTACAGATGCTATAAACAATGAACAATCAGAAATCCATTTGAGTTGTTTTTGTAGTTATTATTTCAAATTGTGAAAACTCATAATAAAAATCATTGTAATGAACAAACACCATTATATGTTGATAAACATCATACTCTTTCAATTTCAGACAAAACCAATGAATATTAATCAGATCTTTGGCTCTAAAATGATGACATCAAATGGGATTTCCTATTAGGATTCCCTCATAGTTCAGTTCTTAAAAGGCCATTGAAATGATTTATTGTATTCATATCTCAAAAGTTTTCAGAATGACATTAACATATTTATCATACACAAAAGGAAATAAAATATTAGCTTGGTAGCGAAATGGGTTGATTTCAAGACCTTGCTTGCCCTCAAGCAAACAAGTTTATCTTATGTGATCTCATTACATGAAATTCTAAGTTTTCTTTTACTTTTGAATTTACATAAGCTATGAATTATGGGAAGTGATGATATAATTTGTTAGGAAAAGATGTAAATTATAGAGTAAGTAGTTATGTGTAGATTAACTTTTCAGATTCTACATAATAGCAAACATTGGTTTGATTTTAGATAGCAGTGAGTCTCTGTTATCTAGACTTGGCTTTATTATTTATTGTGTAATCATGAACTAGCAATTCACTATTTTTACTCCTTGGTTTTCTCATGGATGAAATGATAGGCAGTCAACAGTCTGAACAATAGCTTCGTGCTACACAATTCCATCATCTGTGCATTAGTATAGACATAAGTAACCCGACAAAGTTTGGCCATGGCTGTGTCTACATTAGAATCTCAACTCCTCAACACCAAACTTATCTAATTAATGTTATTTGTTGTGCATAATAACAGGATTTACATAAAGAGTTATGAGAGATGACTGTATAATTATAATAGAGATGTGGTTGCAATGTTAGACAAGTTTGAGGATTTAAAAAATGACTAATATAAACTCTTTAACTCATCTAAATCCTTCTTTATATAAACTACTATAATTATTCAAATATTGGTTTTTTTGGTTGTATTCAGCCAGTCAAAACACTACCAAGTCAAAAGGGTCCTATTTAAAAGTTGACCAGAATTTTACATGTACTCAATGTCTAAGAATGTATCTATGTGTATAGATACAGTCAGTTTTATATAATCCATGGATTGCCAGTCTATAAGTCAACCCCTTATATTCTCTTTTTTCTTTCAGTCCTTGTCTGCCTTTTGGCTGTTTCACTGCTTCTTAGCACTTTTACTAGCAAGTGAGCAGTGACATATAGAAGAGGTGAAAATTAAATCAATATTGCTTCTTATGTTAGCAGAACTGCTAAGAAACGGCTTGAAAGTACTGTCCAAAATGAAGTCTTTAAACATCTGCGAATTACCACTATATCAAATTATCCATATCTCCCTTTACTGTAGAGAATCAAGAGCTAACTCATTTATGATAGAACTTCAATATGTTTACTTGGACAGAAGAAGTATAACACCATGCAGGCGGTTTTCAGCTGCCACTTCATCAAATATTATTATATGAATAATAATGTCTATATATCAAACAGTTACTATGTAGTATAGTTTCCTATGTGCTTTACATTGACCAATTTAATTCATCTTAACTTTTCCATAATATGTTTTGACATCCTGCATTTCCTCTAACTCCATGTTCTTTCTTAATCTTTTGTTTAATAAAAATGACTGTGCAACACAATGGGTTAAATCAGAGGAGGCTGCTCCCTGCTGAGGATAACTGTCTACTGTCCTGCAAGCAAATGGTGACACACCAGCTAGGAAGCTATAAGAGGTCATCCAGAGGAGAGCGACATCATGCTTTCTTCTCTTCAGTATTTCCCTTATTCTGCCCACCTCATGACTTGCTTTTATTTCACCAAAATACTCATATACAAATTTATTCTTAGAAATCCAACCAACATCTTTTGTTAGAAAAGCCTAGAAAAGGCTAACTCCTTGTTTGGAATCAGGACGAGAGCCTTATTCTGCCCTAAAGCCAGGATAGCTACATAATTTGCAAGGCCCAGAGTACAAGAAAAATGCTAAGAAAGTCAATATTTTTTTTCATGGCCTACTGCCACAGTGCACTGTGGATGGATGATCCCCAAGGATCTCAATCAGACATGACAGTCCCTGACCCAGGCTCCCAGCAGGGGCAAAGGGCGATAATAGAATACAGGACTCTCCTTGCTCCAGTGCAGTGATGCGGCCCAGTTGCAGCCCTGGGCAGGACAGCTACAGATGCAAAGCAGGTGTGGGGAGAAGGAGTCTGAGTGGGGCATAGGGTGTCAGAATGTCAGAAACTGATGGAAAAGTACCCGCCCTGGGGAGGTTAAGGACAGTAGGAAGCAGAGTTATATGAGCCAAGGCTCTAAGCACCCAGTGCAAGCTCCATTGTCCCATCAAACTTCACTTACAGAACATAAATTGGAAGATAAAATTATTAAGACTTTCAACATGATGAAAACAGAATATTAAATCCCAAGGCCATTCTGAATGTGGGGACCTATGTTAGTACACATAATAAATCTGCCTAAGACAACACTAAGATGAAGAAAGTTTAAATAATTAATCAAAGACCATATATTTGATAAGAGTCAGAGTCTATGTTTTTGGCTTTAAAACCTGTATCTTTCTACTCTGTTACCCTGATTATCAGACATAAAACTTAATGTGGTACTTATTATACCAGTATTCTCCATTATCATAAGATTTCTGTTTAATGTAAATGCTTTCTTCCAGAAGGGGCATGACTAGAAACTGTTTATTTCCATTAGTATAGAATATCAGTGATAACTCTTTTGATTTAATCAACACCTTGCATTAGGTTAGGAGAAACAAAGGAACTTCTTACAGAGACAAAGGATGCATATCTCAGAAAATAAATGGGTTTCAAAAATGGATTGAAGCTGGGCATAGGGAACCAATGAATTTTCTCTCTTACTCTATTCTTTTCTGCATGTCTGCTTTTTGAGTATTTCTATATGAGTCTTTCTATTGCTTCTTTTCTAAAGTTACAGATGGAATTTGTTCAATACACACTTCCTGAGTTTTGATATCACTGGTCCTGTCACCCAAGAGAGAATGACATACTATTTTTATTCTCGATTCTAAATCCTCAAGAAAGGGATTGATTGACATATTCTAGGTCATAATTACCCCCACACCTATGCTTTAAGATCAGCTATTCAGGAATATTAATATATTAAGGAAAGGACTTCATGGAGCTGCCCAGTAACTATATGTGTGAAGAGAACAGTTCCTAGAAATGAGAGGCTGACAGGCAAGCCACAGGTTCCACTCTGGATGAGGCAAGGCTCCATGGCATAAGATCTTATTAAATTTATTATGAAATTTTGTGGTGGCATCACTCATTCCTCAAATACAAATATATATTTGAAACATCACAATAAATTTGCTCTATTTCTCAACTTTATACAAGAATCTGGATGACGTTAACTAAGCTTCACATCAGACCCTATTTATACAAAGAGCAAAATTTCTGTCATTTTTCATTTGTGGTGCATTTGTGACCTGACAGGCCTCCCATCCCTCTTGATGATATACTTTATTGAAAGAGTAAAAATGCTGGAAGGTGAAATACAATGCAGACCATCCCATAGCTGTCAATGCCATTTTAGTTCCTGCTGGGATTTCCAGTTTGTCAGAAATTGCCAGAAGTCAAGAGAACTGTTTAAACTATGTGTATAGCCTACATACCAACTGGGGCCACCGGGTACACAAGAAACCTCTAAGAGCAGTGTCAAATGTTTCATATGAAACAATACCTACTGCCAGAATGTTACTGCTGTCTAAGGACAGCTACCTTAAAGGAATTATGCTCCTGAGGTCTATATGAAAAACACAGCCTCTGTGAACCTGAATTTCATCTGCTTATATAAAATTTCAGATTACACACTTCTCTAGTATATGTTCTCAGGCTTTGCAATAAAAGCTGGGTGCTTTGTGATGGAATTTTGAAGCATAGTACTGATCTTTTTGACAGAAATGATGTGTCTTCAAAGTTCTATATCATGCTTTTATATTTTGTAGCTTCAGTGAGTACATTCTACATCATGTCACCTTCTCCATTTATAAATTTTCCTGAAAGTCAAAACTTCCATTACTTTTGTGCAATATTTGCATGCATGGTCTTGATTTGGGAGAATACTTTGTTTCTTTATAAAAAGATTTAGAGCACCATTAGTCCTTATTTATTTACTCATAATCCTTGGTTAAGTTATCACATACCTTTGGAAACAAGACAAAGTCCATCAGGCCAGTAGAATGAACTGAGGCCACAAAAAATTATTAACATTACCAAATCATGCTGAGAAAATATCCAGAATCTCAGATCCAGTAGAAGGAATTTCCATGATACCACACTCTTATCTCCACTTTATAACAGCTAAGCAGTATTTTTTCAATGTAAAATTTTTGAAGTCTGCATTGGTTAAACAAATTTTAATAAATTTTAAAGGTAAGCCACTTGTAAAGATATAGTGATTGAAAGATAAACAATAAAATCAACCCATGACTTGTTTTTTGGATAATCTTGGGTTCAAATTCCAGTTCTTAAACTTCCTAATTCTCTGCTGTTGAATAAGTTACTGGTCTCTATATTTTTTCATCAGTCAAGTGGGGGAAGGCTGATTACATCTGCCCTGTGTAAAGATCAAATAAGAGATTATCTGAGTACTGCTGTTCAGCTTCTCCACACTCTTATGCACACAGATTGTATGCAGATACCTTCTTTTCTCACTTGTTGAAGTCCATCTTGTACCAGTTGTGAAATACTTTGAATATATATAAATGCCTATAGCCACAACCTTGGATACATCAGATACTCAACACAGTCTAAACATGGTGCCTAAACATAGCACTAATTATTTTGTTGATTAGAAAGAATCTTTGAGGTAAATCCCTCATCAAGAAAGAATGACATGCATCAAGACACAGGGTATTAATAAGTAATTCTTGCATTAATTTATATATTACTAGTGATTTGTCACAGAGTGTTATTCACTGAATATATTTATTCTGTCAGGCATCATTTCAGACACATGCCTGGGCATTGGTTGTGATGATTACCTGTGAAACATTCACAAAATTTTCATTGTGAAAATTACAAACAGTCATTGTGAGGTGAAACCACTCGAACTACTAATCTCTATATTTGTCTGAGTCCCATTATGTACTAACTTAAAACAAAATGAAGGAAAAGTATAATTGTTTTGCCTTCCATTAGTTGGAAAGATGGTAGAAAAACAGTAGTTTAAAACTACTGACTCTGAAATTGATTAGTTCTTAATCATGGATAAATAATAAATTATTTAAAACCTGTTGAGCCCTTATTACACATCAAGCCCTGTTAAGTATTGTATTATGTACTGCACATGTAATTTTTTATTTAATTTTCAAACAATCTATGACATAGATAAATTTAACTATCTCAATTCACATATAAGAAAACTGTTTTGAAAATATACCATACTTGGCCAGGATTCTATGGTTATAAGCGAGGAAATGAGATTTGAATCTAGGTGTCCGTAACATGAAAAAACACACTATTTTCTGCTTTGTGTTACTATCTCCGTGTGTTATACATATAGTATTGCTTTTTAATATTAAACTTAATTTAAAAATAGTAAGTAAATTGAGGATATATTTTATTTGTTGTTAAAAAAAGGCAAATTATTGCCTCGTATCAATTTCTCAAATTCTGAAAAATGCTTTGTAGACATTCCAGTAAAAATGTAAATTTATGCTATTTTCTCCTCTCCCTCTGAGACTACAATGAGTGCAGAAATATATAAGCTGAAAACAATAAATAAGGAGAAAACTGACACCATCAGAAGACAGGAGATATTATCAGATTTCTTTTAGTGGGAAAGTAAATGAAAAGTTTTTGGTAATGGACGTAGGAAATTTCATCTCTATTAAAATCAACTCAGCTACCTTTCTAGTTGTGAGGCCAAAATCCTTGTTATCTTCTGGTCTTCTCTTTATCTCACACCATACGTCCAATATCTCATCAAATCCTAACTTTAAATATATCCCAAATTCCAGTGTTTCTTCTCACTTCCCTCACTAGGAAGCCACCATCAAACAAGCCACTATCTTCTCTTGGTGAGGTGATTGCAGTCACCTCCAAGCTGATCTCCCAGATTCTACCACCCTTGCTCCCTGGAGTCGGCCTATTCACAACACAGCAATCTGTATAATCCTGTTAAATGTTTGGCACATCATGGCATTTCTCAGTTCAAACCCTCCAGTGACTTCTTTCTCTCAAAGTAAAAGGCAGTATACCTTGCAGTGTCCTGGGACACACTTCAGGTAGGAAATATTCAAACCTCAAGGTCAAAGAGAAAATCTGAACACCTCTCAGCAATGGAAAACAACTAACAAACAAACAAAGCAATGATGATAAATCAGGTTTGCATCTATTTCCTGTTAACAATTGATATTATAAAATATGAATATAAGCACTAAAAGAATAAGAAATTGGAAATGTTTAAAAAGGGGAAAAATTGGGAAAGAAAACGAGAATCCACATTTAAAGCATACTACTTTGGCTATTAATTAACTGTAATTTTTGGCAAAACATTTACATTCTATGGATTTTAGTTTCATTGAGTTTTGTGTTTTTTTTTTTAAAGATATTCGCCATGTATTTCTTCTTTAGGTCTTCTTTTTAAATTTATTTTTATTTTTATTTTTGGCTGTGTTGTGTCTTCATTTCTGTGCGAGGGCTTTCTCTAGTTGCGGCAAGCGGGGGCCACTCTTCATCGTGGTGCGCAGGTCTCTCACTATCACGGCCTCTCTTGTTGCAGAGCACAGGCTCCAGACGCGCAGGCTCAGTAGTTGTGGCTCACAAGCCTAGTTGCTCCACGGCATGTGGGATCTTCCCAGACCAGGGCTCGAACCCGTGTCCCCTGCATTGGCAGGCAGATTCTCAACCACTGCGCCACCAGGGAAGCCTTTTCATTGAGTTTTGATGGTTCTATCCTTTCTATGATTCTGTTTTTGTTTTTGTTTTTTTTCCTATATGACTGCTTTGTTCATTATGTAGAAAATTATTTCTGGTTTGATAGTTCTTACATTATCCATTGAAAATAAGTCATAAAATTAAAATATTATTACAGAATTAAAGTCCCAAATTTCCAGATTTTCTTCAGAGAAGCATTATATGTACTGGTTACCATTGTTACTTCTTAACTTTCTTATCAACTCTGAGTTTTTTCTTCTCATTTTGGCCTAATCCTTGGAGTATCTATTCATCTCTTCTTCCCCCAGAATATAATCCAGCTGCTAATAAATGCTTTCTGGACATTTCTGATCTAAATAGTCCATCAGTATTTTCTGCCTTAATGTGTTTAAAACTAGACTTACTCTCTTTCTACCCCAAGCTAGGGTCTTCTCCTGTTGTTGCACCTTCTTTCAAAAACATCACTATTTTCTGAGTATTCAAAACCTCTATGGTTACTTTTTTGACTTTTTGTTTTCCTTCTTTCCCAGCAGAGTTATTTCTTTATCTGGTGTGTACTTACTGTGGGCTTAGCATTCCACTGGTGTAAAAGATATGGAAACTAGATATGCTCACTAGAAATTCTCTAGTTTTTGTAGATCAATATGCAAATAATTACAATACAACAAATTGAGTATTGAATAAACAATAAATCAATTTGCAATAAAGCAGTATGTGATTATAAAAGAAGTAAGGATTGTCTTTGTCCCTATGAGAATATCATATATATTATCTCATTTAATCTCCCAGGTCACCATCAAAGTAGACTTTTTGCAATATAGTTCTTAGGTCAAGTAGATCTGCCATTAAAACTTTAGGGATTCACTTTGCCAAGAAAATCAAATAAAATTATGTACTGAATATTCAAGACACCTATGGTCTGGATCTTTTTTCCAAGCCTCATTTCACACTATTTCCCCAGTAAAAATCATACATGTGATTTATTAAAATATTTGCCTTTCTCTAATCCTCATACTTTTTTTATCCATGCATTTTCTCACTGTGTTTTATTAACTATCAGTAGCTTTATCTTTCAAGGAGCTACTAAAACCAACCAATTCCTGAAGTGTTCCCTGCTTATAATAATAAGAAATCATCTGTTCCTTTTCTTAACTTGTATAATGGTGTATATGCATCATTCCTAATGTGCTTATCACATCACTCTTTGGCATATTTTATTACATATCCCTTCTGCCCTACAAAATAATATGCCTCTTGTGAGTAGGTGTCATTCCCTACTTCTTCTTAAATACATATTTGTACTTAGAGACTTATGATCAAAATCCCGTTTATAAGCTTAAGACACAACACTAATCGTGATTTCATTATTCTTCCTCACATTGTGGATAAAAAGTGGAAAAACAAACTGTGATTTTTAAGTATTGCTCTCAATTAAATGAAATCACAAGCTGGGTGCAGCCTTCTGAAAGAAAAGATAAATTTCACCTTATTGCAACAACTGAAACATATAATGCTTATAAAGGGAAATGTTTTAACAAATATTGTATTCCTCTGCTGTTTCTTTCACTTATTGAAAAGAGAGAAACCTGCTCCTTGACTCTGTTTTACTCAATGAGACAGTGGGATTACAGTCGGGCCTCACCATGGCCAATCATTTCTGCCATGAAAAGTGGGCAATACGCTTTCCCCCAGATCAATGCCCAATATGTAGACAAAACCTTCAGGTTCATTCCTGCCAGATAGTTCTGCTGTGGAAAGAACTGAATATGTTTCCCAAGGGGAGGTTGGAGCCACATAAGTAAGGGGTAAACCTGAATGTAATTTAAATATTATTTGAGGTAGCTTAAAAGGGGGCAGTAGAATAATACCTTGATACTACTAAGTCTTTCATTGTCATTTTTTTCTAATTTAATAGAATCAAAATTAAGCCTGTATCAGTGATGGAACTCACATCTGATTTTTTTCAATTACCCAATCCAAGCACCAGCATAGCACTTTATATGTCAAGGACACATAGTAATTGCTGATGACAATTAATTTGATAGTTAAAAATAAAATTTTAATTGGTTTTTATTTCCATATTCATTTCTTCTGCTTATCATATTTAGATTGATAAAAATTATTGTGTTTATACAAAAGACCATGCTGATTTCTATCATTCTTCTTTAATTCATTGTAATGATTTTTTAAATCAACAACAACAGAATATTTTAGTCACAGAATTTTTAAAAAGATGTGGGACATGTATGCACTGAAGTTAAGAGCTCTTAAGAAAGAAAAAGGAAATCTAGAATTGATTTTGTTGTTTTGTTCAAAGTCTAACAGAGTATATGACCCTGACGCATACGCGCCCTTTCTCTCTTTGTCCCTCTCTTTGTAATATATATGTCTATGTGTGTCTGTAGGTGTATATGTGTGTGTGTATTAGATGGAAACATAGAGAGTGACCCTGAGAAAAGCAAGAAAAAAAGACACAGGAACCCAGAAGAAATAGCACAAAATATACGTTAGAAATGAAAAGAAGTTTTGGTGGACCCTGAAGAAAAGTCTAAGTTACATAAAAGCTGCTTTGGTCACACCTTGAATGCATACTTGGGTTGTAGTCTTCAGAGGCTCTCATCACTTGTTTGGTCTGCTTTTGAAATGCTAATAATATCTTTAGAGTCCTCAGTCCATTTGGAACCTGAAGGACATTAAAGCATTCATTTTCAAACTTCACAGTTGGTTTTTAGATAAAAGTTTATTCTCTATGGAATCAAGGAGTTTTTGTACAAGTTGGCAATGGGACAGATATTTTTTAATCTTCTTTGGCCACGTATATGTTAGTCGATTTGCCACCTGTGCCAGTCCCTTTGAAATGAAAATTTGCCTGATTGTCTCATTTTATTAAAGATTAGGGCAGTCTCATTCCTTTTTTTTGTTTTTTTTTTTGAATTTTTGAATTTTATTTAATTTATTTATATAGCAGGTTCTTATTAGTTATCTATTTTATACATATTAGTGTATATATGTCAATCCCAATCTCGGTCTCATTCTATAATTCTTGAAAGCTACATTGAAACTAGTATTAATTTCATTATTATGAGCTATTTTTCCAAATCAAGTACAAATATTTTCATCTCTTGTCGATAATGGACAACATGATCTAAGGATAACTATGTAAATTAAAACCCTGCAAGATTAAGTCTGTTTTACTATAAAATAGACCATAACCATTGCTTGTAGTTCTTTTTTTTTTTTTTTTTTTTAACATCTTTATTGAAGTATAATTGCCTTACAATGGTGTGTTAGCTTCTGCTTTATAACAAAGTGAATCAGTTATACATATACAATATGTTCCCATTTCTCTTCCCTCTTGCATCTCCCTCCCTCTCACCCTCCCCATCCCATCCCTCTAGGTGGTCACAAAGCACCGAGCTGATCTCCCTGTGCTATGCGGCTGCTTCCCACTAGTTATCTATTTTACATTTGGTAGTGTATATATGTCCATGACACTCTCTTACCCTGTCACATCTCACCCCACCCCCTCCCCATATCCTCAAGTCCATTCTCTAGGAGGTCTGTGTCTTTATTCCCGTCTTGCCACTAGATTCTTCATGGCCTTTTTTTTTTTTTTTTTTCCCTTAGATTCCGTATATATGTGTTAGCATACTGTATTTGTTTTTCTCTTTCTGACTTACTTCACTCTGTATGACAGACTCTAACTCCACCCACCTCATTACAAATACCTCCATTTCATTTCTTTTTATGGCTGAGTAATATTCCATTGTATATATGTGCCACATCTTCTTTATCCATTTATCTGTCGATGGACATTTAGGTTGCTTCCATGTCCTGGCTATTGTAAATAGAGCTGCAATGAACATTTTGGTACATGACTCTTTTTGACCTATGGTTTTCTCAGGGTATATGCCCAGTAGTGGGATTGCTGGGTCGTATGGTAGTTCTATTTGTAGTTTTTTAAGGAACCTCCATACTGTTCTCCATAGTGGCTGTATCAATTTACATTCCCACCAACAGTGCAAGAGTGTTCCCTTTCCTCCACACCCTCTCCAGCATTTATTGTTTCAAGATTTTTTGATGATGGCCATTCTGACCGGTGTGAGATGATACCTCATTGTAGTTTTGATTTGCATTTCTCTAATGATTAATGATGTTGAGCATTCTTTCATGTGTCTGTAGGCCATCTATATGTCTTCTTTGGAGAAATGTCTATTTACGTCTTCGGCCCATTTTTGGATTGGGTTGTTCGTTTTTTTGTTATTGAGCTGCATGAGCTGCTTGTAAATCTTGGAGATTAATCCTTTGTCAGTTGCTTCATTTGCAAATATTTTCTCCCATTCTGATGGTTGTCTTTTGGTCTTGTTTATGGTTTCCTTTGCTGTGCAAAAGCTTTTAAGTTTCATTAGGTCCCATTTGTTTATTTGTGTTCTTATTTCCATTTCTCTGGGAGCTGGGTCAAAAAGAATCTTGCTGTGATGTATGTCATAGAGTGTTCTGCCTATGTTTTCCTCTAAGAGTTTGATAGTGTCTGCCCTTACACTTAGGTCTTTAATCCATTTTGAGTTTATTTTTGTGCATGGTGTCAGGGAGTGTTCTAATTTCATACTTTTACATGTACCTGTCCAATTTTCCCAGCACCACTTATTGAAGAGGCTGTCTTTTCTCCACTGTATATGCTTGCCTCCTTTATCAAAAATAAGGTGCCCATATGTGTGTGGGTTTATCTCTGGGCTTTCTATCCTGTTCCATTGATCTATATTTCTGTTTTTGTGCCAGTACCAAACTGTCTTGATTACTGAAGCTTTGTAATATAGTCTGAAGTCAGGGAGCCTGATTCCCCCAGCTCCATTTTTCGTTCTCAAGATTGCTTTGGCTATTCGGGGTCTTTTGTGTTTCCATACAAATTGTGAAATTTTTTGTTCTAGTTCTGTGAAAAATGCCAGTGGTAGTTTGATAGGGATTGCATTGAATCTGTAGATTGCTTTGGGTAGTAGAGTCATTTTCACAATGTTGATTCTTCCAATCCAGGAACATGGTATATCTCTCCATCTATTTGTATCATCTTTAATTTCTTTCATCAGTGTCTTATAATTTTCTGCATACAGGTCTTTTGTCTCCTTAGGTAGGTTTATTCCTAGATATTTTATTCTTTTTGTTGCAATGGTAAATGGGAGTGTTTTCTTAATTTCACGTTCAGATTTTTCGTCATTAGTGTATAGAAATGCAAGAGATTTCTGTGCATTCATTTTGTATCCTGCTACTTTACCAAATTCATTGATTAGCTCTAGGAGTTTTCTGGTAGCATCTTTAGGATTCTCTATGTATAGTATCATGTCATCTGCAAATAGTGACAGCTTTACTTCTTCTTTTCCGATTTGGATTCCTTTTATTTCTTTGTCTTCTCTGATTGCTGTGGCTAACACTTCCAAAACTATGTTGAATAATAGTGGTGAGAGTGGGCAACCTTGTCTTGTTCCTGATCTTAGAGGAAATGGTTTTAGTTTTTCACCATTGAGGACAATGTTGGCTGTGGGTTTGTCATATATGGCCTTTATTATGTTGAGGAAAGTTCCCTCTATGCCTACTTTCTGCAGGGCTTTTATCATAAATGGGTGTTGAATTTTGTCGAAAGCTTTCTCTGCATCTATTGAGATGATCATATGGTTTTTCTCCTTCAATTTGTTAATATGGTGTATCACATTGATTGATTTGCGTATATTGAAGAATCCTTGCATTCCTGGGATAAACCCCACTTGATCATGGTGTATGATCCTTTTAATGTGCTGTTGGATTCTGTTTGCTAGTATTTTGTTGAGGATTTTTGCATCTATGTTCATCAGTGATATTGGCCTGTAGTTTTCTTTCTTTGTGACATCTTTGTCTGGTTTTGGTATCAGGGTGATGGTGGCCTTGTAGAATGAGTTTGGGAGTGTTCCTCCCTCTGCAATATTTTGGAAGAGTTTGAGAAGGATAGGTGTTAGCTCTTCTCTAAATGTTTGATAGAATTCACCTGTGAAGCCATCTGGTCCTGGGCTTTTGTTTGTTGGAAGGTTTTTAATCACAGTTTCAATTTCAGTGCTTGTGATTGGTCTGTTCATATTTTCTATTTCTTCCTGCTTCAGTCTCGGCAGTTTGTGCATTTCTAAGAATCTGTCCATTTCTTCCAGGTTGTCCATTTTATTGGCATAGAGTTGCTTGTAGTAATCTCTCATGATCTTTTGTATTTCTGCAGTGTCAGTGGTTACTTCTCCTTTTTCATTTCTAATTCTATTGATCTGAGTCTTCTCCCTTTTTCTCTTGATGAGTCTGGCTAATGGTTTATCAATTTTGTTTATCTTCTCAAAGAACCAGCTTTTAGTTTCATTGATTTTTGCTATTGTTTCCTTCATTTCTTTTTCATTTATTTCTGACCTGATCTTTATAATTTCTTTCCTTCTGCTGGCTTTGGGGTTTTTTTGTTCTTCTTTCTCTAATTGCTTTAGGTGCAAGGTTAGGTTGTTTATTCGAGATGTTTCCTGTTTCTTGAGGTAGGCTTGTATTGCTATAAACTTCCCTCTTAGCACTGCTTTTGCTGCGTCCCATAGGTTTTGGGTCGTCGTATCTCCATTGTCATTTGTTTCTAGGTATTTTTTGATTTCCCCTTTGATTTCTTCAGTGATCACTTCGTTATTAAGTAATGTATTGTGTAGCCTCCATGTGTTTGTATTTTTTACAGATCTTTTCCTGTAATTGATATCTAGTCTCATAGCGTTGTGGTCGGAAAAGATACTTGATACGATTTCAATTTTCTTAAATTTACCAAGGCTTGATTTGTGACCCAAGATATGATCTATCCTGGAGAATGTTCCATGAGCACTTGAGAAAAATGTGTATTCTGTTGTTTTTGGGTGGAATGTCCTATAAATATCAATTAAGTCCATCTTGTTTAATGTATCATTTAAAGCTTGTGTTTCCTTATTTATTTTCATTTTGGATGATCTGTCCATTGGTGACAGTGGGGTGTTAAAGTCCCCTACTATGATTGTGTTGCTGTCGATTTCCCCTTTTATGGCTGTTAGTATTTGCCTTATGTATTGAGGTGCTCCTATGTTGGGTGCATAAATATTTACAATTGTTATACCTTCCTCTTGGATCGATCCCTTGATCATTATATAGTGTCCTTCTTTGTCTCTTGTAATAGTCTTTATTTTAAAGTCTATTTTGTCTGATATGAGAATTGCTACTCCAGCTTTCTTTTGATTTCCATTTGCATGGAATATCTTTTTCCATCCCCTCACTTTCAGTCTATATGTGTCTCTAGGTCTGAAGTGAGTCTCTTATAGACAGCATATATATGGGTCTTGTTTTTGTATCCATTCAGCCAGCCTGTGTCTTTTGGTGGGAGCATTTAATCCATTTACATTCAAGGTAATTATCGATATGTATGTTCCTATTCCCATTTTCTTAAATGTTTTGGGTTTGTTATTGTAGGTGTTTTCCTTCTCTTGTGTTTCTTGCCTAGGGAAGTTCCTTTAGCATTTGTTGTAAAGCTGGTTTGGTGGTGCTGAACTCTCTCAGCTTTTGCTTGTCTGTAAAGGTTTTAATTTCTCCATCGAATCTGAATGAGATCCTTGCTGGGTAGTGTAATCTTGGTTGTAGGTTTTTCTCCTTCATCACTTTAAGTATATCCTGCCACTCCCTTCTGGCTTGCAGAGTTTCTGCTGAAAGATCAGATGTTAACCTTATGGGGATTCCCTTGTGTGTTATTTGTTTTTTTTCCCTTGCTGCCTTTAATATGTTTTCCTTATATTTAATTTTTGACAGTTTGATTAATATGTGTCTTGGTGTGTTTCTCCTTGGGTTTATCCTGTATGGGACTCTCTGTGCTTCCAGGACTTGATTAACTATTTCCTTTCCCATATTAGGGAAGTTTTCAACTATAATCTCTTCAAATATCTTCTCAGTCCCTTTCTTTTTCTCTTCTTCTTCTGGGACCCCTATAATTCGAATGTTGGTGCGTTTAATGTTGTCCCAGAGGTCTCTGAGACTGTCCTCAGTTCTTTTCATTCTTTTTTCTTTATCCTGCTCTGTAGTAGTTATTTCCACCATTTTATCTTCCAGGTCACTTATCCTTTCTTCTGCCTCAGTTATTCTGCTATTGATCCCATCTAGAGTATTTTTAATTTCATTTATTGTGGTTTTCATCATTGCTTGGTTCCTCTTTAGTTCTTCTACGTCCTTGTTAAATGTTTCTTGCATTTTGTCTATTCTATTTCCAAGATTTTGGATCATCCTTACTATCATTATTCTGAATTCTTTTTCAGGTAGACTACCTATTTCCTCTTCATTTGTTAAGTCTGGTATGTTCTGACCCTGCTCCTTCATCTGCTGTGTGTTTTTCTGTCGTCTCATTTTGCTTATCTTACTGTGTTTGGGTTCTCCTTTTCACTGGCTGCAGGTTCGTAGTTCCTGTTGTTTTTGGTATCTGTCCCCAGTGGCTAAGGTTGGTTCAGTGGGTTGTGTAGGCTTCCTGGTGGAGGGAACTAGTGCCTGAGCTCTGGTGGATGAGGTTGGATCTTGTCTTTCTGGTGGGCACGTCCACGTCTGGTGGTGTATTTTGGGGTGTCTGTGGCCTTATTATGATTTTAGGCAGCCTCTCTGCTAATGGATGGGGCTGTGTTCCTGTCTTGCTAGTTGTTTGGCATAGGGTGTCCAGCACTGTAGCTTGCTGGTCGTTGAGTGAAGCTGGGTCTTGATGTTGAGATGGAGATCTCTGAGAGATTTTTGCCGTTTGGTATTACGTGGCGCTGGGAGGTCTCTTGTGGACCAGTGTCCTGAAGTTGGCTCTCCCACCTCAGAGGCACGGCCCTGATGCCTGGCTGGAGCACCAAGAGCCTTTCGTCCACACGGCTCAGAGTAAAAGGGAGAAAAAATAGAAAGAAAGAAAGAAAGAAAGAGGCTATAACATAGTGAAGTAAAATAAAGCTATTGTAAAGCAAAGCTATACAGACAAAATCCCACCCAGAAGCATATACATATACACTCACAAATAAAAGGAAAAGGGGAAAAATTAATATATCCTGCTCCCAAAGTCCACCTCCTGAATTTGGGATGATTCGTTGTCTATTCAGGTATTCAACAGATGCAGGCACATCAAGTTGTTTGTGGAGTTTTAATCCGCTGCTTCTAAGGCTGCTGGGAGAGATTTCCCCTTATCTTCCCTGTTCGCACAGCTCCTGGGGTTCAGCTTTGGATTTGGTCCCGCCTCTGAGTGTAGGTCGCCTGAGGGCGTCTATTCCCCGTCCAGACAGGACGGGGTTAAAGGAGCAGCTGCTTCAGGGGCTCTGGCTCACTCACGCCACGGGGAGGGAGGTGTACAGAGGAGGCGGGGTGAGCCTGCGGCAGCCGAGGCCGGCGTGACGTTGCACCAGCCTGAGGCGGGCAGTGCGTTCTCCCGGGGAACTTGTCCCCGGATCACGGGACCCTGGCAGTGGCGGGCTGCACAGGCTCCCGGGAGGGGCGATGTGGAGAGTGACCTGTGCTCACACACAGGCTTTTTGGAGGCGGCAGCAGCAGCCCCAGCGTCTCACGCCCGTCTCTGGGGTCCGTGCTGATCGCCGCGGCTCGCGCCTTTCTCTGGAGTTCGTTTAGGCGGCACTCTGAATCCCCTCTCCTTGCGCTCAGCGAAACAAAGAGGCAAGAAAAAGTCTCTTGCCTCTTCGGCAGCTGCAGACCTTTTCCCGGTCTCCCTCCCAGCCAGCTGTGGTGCGCTAACCCCTTCAGGCTGTGTTCACGCTGCCAGCCCAAGTCCTCTCCCTGCGATCCAACCGAAGCCGAGCCTCAGCTCCCAGCCCCGCCCGCCCCGGCGGGGGAGCAGACAAGCCTCTCGGGTTGCTGAGTGCTGCTCGGCGCCGATCCTCTGTGCGGGAATCTCTCCGTTTTTCCCTCTGCGCCCCTGTTGCTGTGGGATCCGCGCTGGTAGCTGCGGCTCGCGCCCGTCTCTGGAGTTCGTTTAGGCGGCGCTCTGAATCCCCTCTCCTCGCGCACCAGGAAACAAAGAGGGAAGAAAAAGTCTCTTGCCTCTTCGGCAGCTGCAGACTTTTTCCTGGGCTCCCTCCCGGCTAGCTGTGGTGCACTAACCCCTTCAGGCTGTTTTCACGCCGCCAACCCCAGTCCTCTCCCTGCAATCCGACCGAAGCCCGAGTCTCAGCTCCCAGCCCCGCCCGCCCCGGCGGGTGAGCAGACAAGCCTCTTGGGCTGGAGAGTGCTGGTCGGCACCGCTCCTCCGTGCGGGAACCTCTCCGCTTTGCCCTCCGCACCCCTGTGGCTGCGCTCTCCTCCGTGGCTCCAAAGCTTCCCCCCTCTGCCACCCGCAGTCTCTGCCTGCGAAGGGGCTTCCTAGTGCGTGGAAATCTTTCCTCCTTCACGGCTCCCTTCCACTGGTGCAGGTGCCGTCCCTATTCTTTTGTCTCTGTTATTTCTTTTTTCTTTTGCCCTACCCAAGTACGGGGGGAGTTTCTTGCCTTTTTGGAGGTCGGACGTTTTCTGCCAGCGTTCAGTGGGTGTTCTGTAGGAGCAGTTCCACGTGTAGATGTATTTCTACTGTATCTGTGGGAAGGAAGGTGATCTCCGCGTCTTACTCTTCTGCCATCTTCCCGAGGACCCCCTGCTTGTAGTTCTTTAAGAGCCTTATTTAATCTTCTAGACTCTAAATAAAATGTCCACAACAATCTTGGAGAGGTATGTGTGCTTTTGTACATACTCACACAATATGGGGCTTTATTTTCTGAGATACACTGCACTATATTTACCTCAGTCTAAGAGAAATTTATTTCTTTCCTGTAGTGCATTCATTCATTCATTCATTGAAATAGCACATACTTATTTGAAGTAAACTAAATAAAAGGGAGAGGACATGATACTAATATCGCAAAATCTAGCAAGGAAGAAATTTGAGGAAAAGTAAGTAATCATAAGATAATGTAATGTTTCCTGCATACTGTTGTGCCATGGTCTTCCTGGAGAACAGAGAGAAAAAAATTAATGACTTTGACGGTATGAATCTGGGAAGATATCACAGAAAATTTAGTAGTCAAAATAGACTATGAAAGATAGGAAGGATTTCACCTGTAAGAGATATGAGAAAAAAAGTTGCCAGAAAAATTATTTCAGTAAGTAAAGGACCTATATTTTCCATTGGAAAATTACCTTTCTCCGTTTTGTATTTTGTCTAGCAATTCATAAAAGTGTGGTAATCCCTCAGCACTAGAAAGTATAGGAATATGACCCAGGCCAGGTCAACCTAAATCTATTTCCCTGCAACTTGAATACTAATCATATCAACTCAAGGTATCCTGAAAATAATTCTCTGATAAGAACTTACATTAGCTTGTGGTAATTGGATTCCCAGAAAACCTCTGGTTTTTATTGTTTATGAAGCCAGATTCTATTTAACTATGGTTCAGTGAGATACTCAACATTTTTCTTTCTCACTCAGATATAAAAAAGAAATAAATGAAAATATTTTTAAAAAGTAAAGAAAAAACTAACATCAGAGGTAAATATTTCCTTCAGAAAATGAATCAGCAGGCTGGATAGAGCTGAGGAAATGATCAGTGAATTTGAAGATAGGTAAATAGAAATTATTGAAACTGAAAAAGAGAAAAAAATATTGATAATGTATATATGTGAATAAATATCAAATGATATAAACATGTATGTAATTTAAAGTCTGAGAAAACAGGGTAGAAGAAATATTTAGAGAGAGAAACGCCAGTGATTTTCAAAAATTAATCAAATTCAATAGACAACATAACCAAGAATCTCAGCAAACACAAACAGGATAAAAAAAAAAAACCAGGTAAACAGAAACCAACCAATCAAAAAATTAAAATGTCTAGACACATCATATTCATACAGCTGAAAAGAGAAACTTTTTAAGACATCCAAATAGGGAGACAGGGAATTGTATACTAAAGAACAAAAATCAGAACTATAGCATATTTCTTATCAGAAACTATACAGGATGGAAGATAATGGAACCACATCTTTCTGTTTTGAGAGAAAAAAATATTTAATCCCAGAATTCTTTACCTGGTGAAAATATTTTTCCGTAAATGAAAGTAAAATGAAGATGTTACTCAGAGAATCAAACCTGATAGAATCTATTGCCAACAGATATGCACTACAAGAAATGTTAAAGTTCTTCAGAAAGAACAGTATGATACCAGATGAAAATTTATATCTACATAAATAAAGAACATAAGAATTAGTAAAAATAAGGTTAAATATAAAAGTCATGTTTTTCTGTTGTCTAATGCAAAAAAAACTAATGATGTGCTAAGTCTGTTTGTTATGTGTACAAAAGTAAAATGAATGACATTGATAACAAAGAATGGATAGAACAACATGAAAATGTATATTATAAGGTTTTCCACTATATGTTAAATGGCTATATGAAGGTAGACTGTGATAGATAAAAATGGAGAAGAACAAATGCAACTGTAAAAAACAACTAATATGTGAACAATGAACAAGAGGAATTTAAAATTAAAAACATAAAACCATTAACATTAGCACTCAAAAATTGCTTAGATATAAATCAAACAAAACGTGTGTAAGATATATATGAATTATAAAACTCTGATGAAAGACATAAAAGAAGAAGTAAATAAATGGAGAGATATTCCATATTCATGGAAGACTCATTATTGTCAAGTTGTCATTTCTTCCTAAGTCAATCTATAATTTGAATTCAATCCAAATAAAAATCCCTGAAAATTATGTTCTAGATATCCACAAACTGATTCTCAGTTTATATGGAGAGGCAAAAGGCCCAGAATAGCTAATGTAATATTGAAAGAGAAGACCAAAGTAGGAGGACTGACTCTACCCAACTTTATGAAAGCTATAGTATAAAGCTGCAGTAATCAAGACAGCGTCGTATTCATGGAATAATAGGCAAATATAATAAAGTGTCAGAAGTGTCAGAAAAATAACATTTTTTTCTTTTCTCTCACCTCCATCTGGCTAGACCTTTCAGCAGTTCTACAGATATGAGTTTTCTCTTATCTCCAAATAACACACAAATATTTTTTTAAGAGCTGAATGTGTTATGTACATGATTGTGGACAGTGGTTATCTTTTGATGTGGGATGTGAAAAGCCAAAAGTTTCTAGGACTAAGGATGGTTAGAAGAGAGATGCTTGTGACTCCCAATCAGGGGGTGGACCTGCTGATTCATATTCTCAGCAAAGGACCATATGGGCATATACCTACTTGTTTTCAGGGGAAGAAACAGTCTTTGGCAGGAGTCGGTGACCAGTATAGGTCAAAAATAACAAGATTAAAGAGTACAGAAATCTAAAGTTCCTGGATGTTAAGAAAACCAGAGGAGTGATTGGGGAGAAAGCCAAAATGGAGAATTTTTTTCATGAAAAATTTTCTCATGGCAGTTGTAACACAGACTCAGATTTAGTTTGTTTTTAGAAAAATGGAATGATGTGATACAAATATAATGATGAGCATTATTTGTCATTACAGGAAGTAGAATACAGTAGCTCTATGTTTTCAAATGATCCCTCCTCACTAAAAAGGAGAGAAAGAATTGCAGCATGATTTAAAATCTGAAATTCCTCTCGTTCTCCATCTCTCTTCTCCCACTTACATAACTGTTCTGAATAACTTCAGTTATCCCAACACACACACACACACACACACACACACACACACACAAACACACACACACACACACTTTATTGACAGTGATGCCAAGAAACAAATGCTCAAATTAGATATATTCAAAAGCTTGTGTAAAGAAATGGGATGGAGAGATTTCCATTTATGTTTTTAAAAATGTAATACATGGAGTAATAAAGTGTTTTCACATGGCCCTGATGCTGTAAAGGTGTGATTATGCTGTTTAATTTGTATCATCGCAACATATAATTTTTGACATCTGGCTGACGAGCTTTTTGTAATTATAACTCTATTCAGACAAAATTTATAGATCTATATCTATTTATAGGTTAAGATAATAAAAATAAAAGATAAATTATTGGTTATAGTAGTAATATCAGATGTTTCCCTTGATTACAAAGCTATGGCGTGGGCTTCCCTGGTGGTGCAGTGGTTGAGAATCTGCCTGCCAGTGCAAGGGACACAGGTTCGATCCCTGGTTGGGGAAGATACCGCATGCTGCGGAGCAGCTAAACCTGTGCACCACAACTACTGAGCCTGCCCTCTGGAGCCCATGAGCCACAACTGCTGAGCCCACATGCCACAACTACTGAAGCCCGCATGCCTAGAGCCTGTGCTTCGCAACAAGAGAAGCCACCGCAATGAGAAGCCCGCACACCGCAACGAAGAGTAGCCCCCACTCGCCGCAACCAGAGGAAAAGCCCGCACACAGCAACGAAGACCCAACGCAGCCAGAAACAATAAATAAATAAAATAAAATAATAAATAAATTAAAAACAAAAAATCCCAAAGCTATGGCAAACATATTCCAGCATGGCCATAAGGAACCGAGAGTCAGTAAATTAAGATTATAATCTTCATTAAGAATTTATCATCTTAGTACATCTATCAAAGTTGTGGTTAGTCAGATATATTATCAGTTGCTGCTAATCTATGAAATTTATCCAAAAGGTAAAATAATGCTGACTTGCTCTAGCTATTTGCCAGTCTTAATTGACCTTTCCAGTCATTTCAATATTACTTCATTTTGAATACTGTTATATAACTGAGTCAAAGATGGTCCCTGTGTATTGCCCCTATATTATTTACTTCTTTACTGCAGGCTGAGATCTATCAGTAAAAAGACTTGCTGGTGTCAAATTCAAATTTTTACATGTCAAAGAAGAGGTTGCTTAAAATATTGTCAATTTTTGTCTTTATCATACCATTATTGCATTATGGGCATTTCTTTTACATTTTATTACATTATATTGTAATTTATTTCTTCATATTTGTTTTCTGTACTAGATCATGGCCTATGGAGGAGCCATGTCTGAGTGATTTGATTTTCTAATACCTTGTATAATTCATATTGCATAGTAGACTCTAAATAATGAATATGTGAACATGAAACATCATTATATTTAATGATACGTATGTCTATATAAATATGTATGTATTATAGGTATGTGTGTGTGTTGCATATACTAAGGATAAGAGCCCAGACATTACAATTTTCTTTACATAGTATCAGTCCTAACATATGTGGGCTTGTCATTGAAATGCTGACATGTCACACTCATGTGAGTCATTTATCTTTTCTAAGATAAATCTCCTTCATTATAAACTTTTAAAACTAGGTTTTGGTTAAGTATAGTGTGGAAGCTAAATCTGTGTATCTGTATAGAAGGAAAACCAAATGACATATTTCATACATAATTGAAAATATTAAGATAACAATGGATTTTTATGCTATTTTTAAATTTTTTAAATATAAGACTTCAGATTGTACTCAAAGTTCATGTATGTCAAAAATAACAGATTATATACAATCTAAGCTAATTGATGGTTTCAGTGTGTCTTCTACACTAAAAAATGGTATGAGACTTTTGAAAAACTTCTGTAGCATGTGAAGGGGGATAATGTTGGGCATAAGTTGGAGTAGCTTAGTCTTTTCCTAGTGCACTGTTCACTATATGCTACACAGTTGGCTTCAAATCAGTTCTGAATTACATATGATGAACAGGTAGCATCATAATATGTATTATTACAGTAGTACTGATTGACACCTAGATATCAGAAAATTGGCTAGAGTTTGGCTGATCAAGTAGACATAAAGCTTAAAAGCTGAGAATTGACTAACAATTGCATTCACATAGAATGTGGGAGCTATTAGAAACATCTCATTATTTAGGGAACATAGTGCTGGATTGCACTAAACTCATTTAGTTAAGTATTATGTGGAAAGAGATGTAAGCATAAATCTTGTATATCTTAAAAATCTTTGTTTTCACTTCATTGACCTTCCTCCAGTAGCCATCCTGGCACTGACAATGAGAAACAATGATAAGAGAAACTCAGGAACCTTAGCACTGACATCTTTGAGCTGGTGTATCTGCTCAGCATTCCAACTTCGAAATTTCTTGTCATATGATAGAAAAATAAAGCACTCTGTGTATATTTTAGCCACTATTACATGGGTTTATTATAACATGTGAAATTAAAATTAACAGAGATAGTGTATGTATGAGTGTGTGAGTTATATGTGATATGTTACATGTATTTAGTAGATGTGTTTATAGATGACTGTAAGAGTATGAAAAATGCCAAAGGATGTATTTTCAATTGGTGATACAAATTGTGTTGGGGTGGTGCAGGCATGATATCAATTGGAAAGAACTTCATAGATGAAGTGACGTATGATGCACGTCTTTAAGAAGGTTATAGCCAAGTAGTAGTAGAAGAGAAGGATAAGTAAATGTTAGCAAGCACATTGAGCAGTGGATCAGATGGCAAGGATGTCAGATCAATTTTCTAGTGGTTAAAAGAAATAAAAAATCAACGGAACAGGACATCAGGTTGCTACCATGTATATACTGAAACAGAACTGAAAAGTTATGTAAAGATAAAGTTTACTTGTTTCAAAAGCTTCCTTCAAATATTTTCATGGTGTTCAACATTTCTATATAAAACCCAAAGGAGAATTTCATGCTCCTGTGGCTTTACAAGCCCATTTCCCACCTCCTCATCCCCAGGATAAATCCCTGAAACATGCCATTGGAATTTAAACTAAGTCTAAATGAGACAATACTTTGTTTAATGAAATGTTATTCTAACTTGAAAGGAAGAGATAAAAAAATAAGGGAAGAGAGAAGGAAGGAAGATAAGGAAGAAAGGAAGGAAAGAAGGAAGATAGAATAAAGGAAGGAAGGATGTTGTAATTTGGCTGAAAACACTTAACAGTACTTTGAAGAGTGAATGCTCAATTTTGCCTTAGTAAATTCAGCTACTCCACAACTCCCATTCCAGTGCAGTCCTACCAATTTAAAGTTATAAAGGCCAAGAATACTGTTAAATGCATTGACTTTGCTCTTTACTTACAATTCTCTGAATAGCCTCTAAAATTGACTAGTAAATAGGGATAAAGTTGCCTCCTACAGGAAAGTGCACAGAGAAAATGGAAAACCAACAGAAAACTGAAAATGACTTTGATAACATCTCAGTCACTCTGCAGGGTTACTTAGCCTCAGAACATTTGCTAATTCATATAGATTATCTTTGAAATATTCCAACCATTGAAATAAAATGAAAATAGTTACTAACTTTATTTACATGGCATGACTTGAGTTTCTTTTAGCATGCCAAATAATGGCAGAAAAAACTCTATCTGATAGCAAAAACTCTTATCAGAATCTTAATCTCTGCATTCAGCTCTGGGTGGATTTGCATATTTGTATACAAAGTCATTTATGAGCAAAATTTCAAATATGTGAGATGCTAATTCTATGAATTCTGTTAGGTCACTAGGTTGGACACTAGTAATGCATATAGGTGCGTTGAGTTGAGAAGTAATGCAGAGTCTACACATTGTACTGCATGGGCATTTTCTACCTTCGTTTTTGAAGAGGAAAAAAACACTTAAGTTGTGTTTGGAAATGATATCATTCAGTGCACGTCACACAGTTTGTTCTACTTATGTATGTATCACATTTGTTCTTTGGTGAGTTACTACTGTTTTGATGAGTATTGCATAATTGTGTAACTGTCATGTTAAATCTAAAAAATATCTTTAAAACCAGTGGGCTTCCTTGTTTATCATAACTGCCCAACAGGGTGAGCAGTTTGGACTGTTTTCAGTGACTAATGCCTTTAGCACACTGTGAAATGCTATGCATCCCGTGTCCTCTCCACTACTCCCCAGACTGAAGAGTTCCTGAAGAGGTTTATTAAATATTAGGTAGCTGAGTCTTTGGATGGTGCACCATTCTTCTTGCACATCTTAGACAGCATTTTATTTTTCATTTGGAAACTCATTTTAATGTTGATGGTAAGAAAAGAATCATTCAATTCTTCAGAATTTAATTGTTGGCCATCTTGATCTAAGATATTTAGTGAACACATAGATAATAATAGTTCAACTATACAAGGTACCTATGTGACATATCTCATAGATATGCAGGGAGTTAATGTTATATAATAGAAAGAACAGTGAGCTATGACTCAGGAAGCCCTGTTGCTAATTAAAACCTGTTTTTAAACTAGCAGAGCCTTTCTATATCTGCAAATGGGTACTGTAATGCTGGCTATAATTCACAGATTTACTATAAAGAATATTTTAAATAATATATGCAAAGATTTTGGAAATTTTAAAGGGGCTTTTATAAATTCCACCAATCATCTTTATTAATGTTTTCATTGCAATTCATACTTTTTAAATTTCCAGACAATAGCTTGAGGCCATTCTTTCTCTCTGATAGCCTTCCGTGTGTTTTAGTATTATTAAAAATCTTAAATATTAATAGACAATTGATTAATGTGTTTTATGCTAAGTATTGAGATTTAAGGATATCTAAATCAGCATAGTAAGCCTGTGGAAATCTTTTGTGACTGTAGACTTTTCTTGTTACTGTTGTTAGCAAAAACCAAACTGTATCTGCAGTGTGGTCCATGGACTAAAATGTTGTTGTAAATTACCATTATTTTTATGAATCTAAGACAATCACATGCAACCATATGCATAAATTGTACAGAGAAATTGAAATTCTGTTATTGACTCAAGGCAACAAACCTGAGTTACTTCCCTCTTGAGGGAGAAAAAAATTGAGTTACTTAATTCAAGTCATATAGTTATTGATCACATGGTATGTAATGCACTCTGCTGTATAATTGTAAGCTTCTAAGTCCTATGAGGACCACTGTGCTAAAGGGTTTGTATGAAAGTACCTCCTGTTTCAGATTTATTCTTATCATCTTTTCTCTTTTTTTAATTTCACAATGTAGCTTTATTTCAGTATTCTAATTTTAAAAAAATTGCTAATCTCAGGTCAAGAACTTTGAAAGGGTCTGAGATTTTGACTATTTCTAACTAATAAGTTAGCTGCAGACGCTGGCAAAATATGCAAAACTTCTGGGTAGGGAGATGAAAACTTTATTGCACACAGTACCGCAGGTTGCATGAATATCATCATTGCCTTGGTTCCGTGGTTCCCCCTTGCTCTACAGGTCCCATGAATATAAAAAAGAGGTACCCAGTTGATACTGCTCATGCAGTAGTTTTCCTTCATAACTGATAAACTCCAAGTTCAGGGGATCTGAATCCTTTCTAATGGGCTGCTTCCCTGCCCTTTGGCCCAAAGGGGGACACTATTTCTATCTTCCAAGGCTGTTTGCTATACATATACCCTTGAAAAGATAGAAAAAGGGCAAGAAGTATCTCTGCTCACAGATATGCAAACATATGAGAGACCATGAAGAGTGTCTCACAAGATATTATAACATTTATTATGAAACAATAAGCATAATACTATCTGAATTTGAGCTATGTTTCTGTTTGGATGTGCTAATATATGTACTGCTATAATAAGCAACACATGAATTATCATTTAAATTACTGTGTCCAAAGTGTGTTTGCAGGGGGCTTCCATCTTGACACATGCTTCAATATCACCTACATGGGAAGATTGGACAGGATAACTCATTTACTGGCTCTTAATGCTTCTGCTTGGAAGTGGCATATATTACTATTTATTTGTATGTCATGTCACAGTCACACTTAACTTCCTAGGAGGTAGGAGGCACAGTCTTATCATGTGTCTGAAAGATGACCAGCACTAATGACAAGTGCATGGAAAGAAGAATTCTTATATTTGTAATCAGATCTGGTGATGACCACCAAAAACTTCCAATTTTATGCTTTAGATGATATTGTTGCTTTCATACATAGTCAACAGAAGAGGAGAAATAAAAAACAATTCCTGTTTGGGAACAGAGAATCTCTTCTTTGAGAATGAGAAAATTCTGACTTCCTTGCAGTTAGGAAGTCAGAATTTCTTTGCCGTTTGTGCCACAGGACCAAAACTGCCTGCCATAGTAATATGTAAATATTGTAAAATATCAGCTTTTCAGAATAAATACATAGTAAATATGGCTCTATTATCATTCCGCTGTGATAATATATTGCCACTTGCTTTCACTTTACCATTCTACTCACTCTACTACCTAAACTTCTCTCTCTCCACCTTGAAGAAGTCTTTGGAAATAGTATTTAAAACTGTAATACCATTCTGAGTTCCAGACCTTGGCTTAAATCAATTTTCAAGAGCATTAGATAGCAGAAATTTTGTTTTTGTTTTCATATTACAATATAATGAAATTTTTGAACTACTTTTTCTTAAAAATATACAGAGATAAAATACCATAAAAATGAAGAGTTGAAAAATACAGGGATCATTACTAATCTGATGAAAAGCTATTCCTCAGGCCCAACATTTTATGGAGTTGAAAAGATTTCAAAATTGCTAAATAGCTACAGCAAAGACAGCAGAAGTTAGAACTATCTGTGACATGATGAAATGTCCTTGAGGTGTTAAGTATACAAATAGAGAAAATACATCTTTGTATGTTAAATTGTAGAATTTTGCATATTAAAACTATGTCATTATTATTTTGTTTAAATTTTAGGAAAATTCTTGCTTACATACAAAATAAAATCATTACACAAATTGCAGTATATTTTGCAGCAAGAAATTGTTTTTTATAAAATTGACTTGAATTATTAATAATAAAGATACAATATTTATATATTTTAAACAAGGAAGCAATAATGGGAAATGCATTGTTAAGTTCTCATTGAGTATACCAGGGATTATAACCTTCAGAGAAAGTAGGGATAGCTATAAGCACTTTGAAATCATTAAAGGATAGCTCAACTTCTATGAAACTAAAACTAATGCTATTACTCTAAAGCAAGCATTGGTAGTCATTGTCTGTCCTGGTCCTCTTCTTACCTATCCTTTCTTCTCACTCATCCTTTCTTCTTTGTCTCATACCATTCTCAGTTCCATGCTTTTTTCCTCCCTCCCTCCCTTCCTTCCTTCCTTCCTTCTTTCCTTTTTGGATGCTTTCTTCCTCATATGCTATGGCAGCATTGCTATCGTATTAGTTTCTATTGCTGCTGTAAGAAACCACCATAAGCTTAGTGTCTTAAAACAACAAAAAGTTATTCTCATATAGCTCTGGAGGTCAGAAGTGAAATGAATTTCATGGGGCTAAAATCAAAGTATTGATAGGACTGCATTATTTCTAGAGGGTCTAGATGAGGATCTGTTTCCCTGCTTTTTCCTACTTCTAGAGGTTACGCACATTCCTTGACTTGTGGCCACCAGCCAACAATTGTATTATTCCAATCTCTGCTTCTAGTCATCACATCTCCATCTTTAATTCTAATTCTCCTGCCTCTTTATTTACTTGTGCGGAGCCCTGTGATCTCATTGGTCCTGCCTGAGTAATACAGAATAATCTTCTCATCTTGCTATCCTTAACTTAATCATATTTGCAAAGTCCCTTTTGCCATATCCATAGGTTCTGGGAATTAAGACATGAATATCTTTGGTTGGCCATTATTCTGCCTACCATATACAAGAAAATGTCTGTATTGGTCCTGATTCTCTAGAAAAATGGAACCAACCGTGTGTGTGTGTGTGTGTGTGTGTGTGTGTGTGTTTGTGTGTGTGTGTGTGCAGAAAGTGCTAGTATAGAAGGGGATGATAGTGGTGATAATCCTGCATGCAGTAGCCTATAGGACTTACTTTGAGTATACATATGGTACTTGGGGATACGCAGAAATAATCATTGAGGAAAGGCACTATGATGGTTAATTTGATGTGTCAGTTTGACTAAACCACAATTCTCAGATATTTGGGCAATCATTACTCTAGATGCTTTTTGTGAAGGTGTTTTTGGTTGAGATTAACATTTAAATTGGTAGAATCTGAGTAAAGCAGATTACCTTCCATAATGTGAGTGGGTCTCATTGAATCAGTTGAAGGCCTTAATAGAACAAAGACTGACCTCTCTGAAAAAGAAAAGAATCTGTCAGCTGACTGTTTTGGGGCTTGAACTGCAACTATTTCTTGGGTCTCCAACCTGCTGAACTATCCTGCAGATTTTGGGTTCACCAAGCCTCCACAATCACATGAGCTAATTCATTAAAATAATCTCTCCCCTCCCCTTTCCACCCACAGAAGAGTGTCTGTGGTTCACATGGATAAACCATTGCTTTGGAATAATACTATCTCCTGTTAGACCCTATTACTATTGATGGACCACTGACTGTCAGGTGGTCCCAAGTCATAGTGTACTGAGTACTTTCAACACTTTAATCTATACTGTGTTATCTACACAAGAGGAAACAAACCTTTATTCTGCCACTTACAGACATGTTTCAAAGTAGTTGATGTCACAATATCTTATAAAGTGTTAACTGAAAAACAGTCATTCTATTTTTTTACTTGTGTCTCTCTTCCCTTAATAGGACTCAGACAGAAGTCCATGGGTGGTTAGGCTCAAAGACAGATATGAGTGATGAACATCATGCTGTACTCAGAATTGCTTCTCTTGGCTGATAATGAAAGTTTTTTTACTAAGCCAAGCTTGACTGCCTGATTCTTCCTTTATGATGAGCTCTCTCCCAGGATGCTTCTCAGGGGATTATTACAATAGAGTTCTGGAGCAGGCTGCCAGACACAGAGACATGACTGAATCTCATATATGGACAGAGTGTTGACTAAAGCCATGACGTCTCCACTCCTCCCAGCCCCTCCCAAGCTTCGGAAAACTGGTTTTGCCCTCTAAAAAAACTTTTTAAGTTTTGTAAGTTTAACTGTTTTAAAAATCTTTTTATAGAAATAAAAGAGTAATTCTAGTGCTACTTCTTGATAATAGAAGAGAGTAATTGTAGATGCAGAGATGTGAAGTACATATATTTTTAAAATTGGAAAAGAAAAGTAAGTGGGCATTGGACTTCCTTGTCATCTAAAGCAGTAAGTCAGCAAGAAGAATGAGGGTTTGTTAATTCAACAATTTTATGATTGTTTAGGAATCTCTTTTAATTTCATAGTGTTTATTATGTGGCTGTCATTTCTGATTCTCCATCATACTTAATATTAAGCTCCTAAGAAGGAAATAAAAAAGAGAAAGAGGGATGGAGACAATTGTTTACCTGCAGCCAATTTTGAGGAAAGAAAAAACTTAAAGAAGTAAAGTGAGTTGTGGAAAATCTGAGAAAGAAAAAGTCGAATTTTATGGTCTAAGGAAGGAGAGTACATAAATGTTTTTGGTGGAGAAGTGATGACTTTAATATCAAGGGACCTATGTGAGGTTGCCTGACATTTGTGTCGGTGAAGGTACATGTATGAAAAGCACTGTATGCCTTCAATAATTATTTGTCAGTTGAAAGTATTTGAAAATTACTGTATATAAGTAATTGGTAGTACAATAATGAAATTTTTAAAAATATATTTCTAGGCATTTCTACACCTAAACTGTTTTCTAGTTTTATATTTTAAAAACCCTGCAGAATAGAAAATAACTGTCTAAAAAACCTTTTCTAGTATGTAAGTCCATGCCTTTCACTTAATGATTCACATTATTGATAAATTGCCTCATTGATAAACTGGTCCATTTTATTAATCTTGAATCAGGCAAATAAGAAGATGTAATTGCTGCAAGTCACTTTCATTTGCCATAGTTTTCTCAAAGGCTTATCTTCATATGTCCTCAGAAATACCTAATTAGCTTTTATTTAATATGAGCACATGCAGAATATAAATGGAATAAATTACAATTCATTGAAACTCAAATATTTCCAATTATTCATTTGATAAAATATTGAGAGTTTAAAAAAAATTTTTATATAAGTACTTAGAAAGTATGAATCTAAGCCCCACTATTTGTAAATTGTGTTACCAACATTAACCAGCTAGTTCACTGCTAACCTAATTTATGTGGCAAGCTAGAACATTATTTAGGTGACTAAAGAAAGCTTACTATATCTAGGATTAACAAAGAAGGAAGAATTTACTTGCTGAATTGCCTGATTTTTATGTAATGACAGAAAACTTTATGTGGGTGCAATATCATAACGAACAAATAGAATGAAAGTATACAACTGCACATAACTGCCTGTATCAGAGTGGCAGACTTGTAAAGCAATTTATCTGCCATTATTTCAAGAATAAGACAACCTGGGTTCACGGTGTGCCTTGCCATCTCCTCAATAACTGTGAACGAAAGTACTTCATTTCTCAAAGACTCATTCCTAATTGTAAAGTGTGGATAATAATAGCATTCTCTCAATAGTGTTTGTATTAGTTTGCTCAGGTTATCATCACAGCATACTATAGACTAGGTCACTTAAACACAGAAATTTATTTTCTCACAGTAATAATCACTTGTGTATTTTACTTCAAAACTGCCAAAATAATAAATTGTGCTTATTCCTAAAAAGAAAGCAAATTTTTGCATCATACTCAGACTAATAAAATAATGGTATTTACATAAAAGTTAACATGATACATTTAAGAAAATTCTGAAACTATACTTCAGATATGGTCAATAACATTTTCCTCAATTTTAGAGGCTGGAAGTCCACAATCAAGGTGAAGTCCAATCTGGTTTCTGGTAAAAACTCTCTTCCTTCATTGTAGATGGCCACCTTCTCACTGTGTTCTCACATGGCCTTTCATCTGTGCACAGGCACTCCTGGTGTCTCCTCCTCTTCTTATAAGGACATAAGCCTATTTAATTAGCGTCCCACCCTAATGATTTGATTTAACCTTAATTACCTTCTTAAAGGTCCTGTCTTCAAATATAGTCACATGGTGGTTAAAGCTTAAATTAGTGAATTTTAGGGGGATGCAATTTATACCATAACAGTGTTGCAATGAAATGAAATCATGTAATGAAAGTGCTTACCACACAGTAAAAACTCAAAAGTGTTAACTGTCATACTTTAATGTCATCACCTAGGAGTAAATCTTGAATCTCTCTGATCTGGAAGCTTTACCTAGTAGATTATCTAGGTGGCTGAAGAAGCCACTGCACCTCTCACCTTATTCCCAAGAAGATGAACAAAATCTCACTCCTTTCCCAGAGAATGTGTTTTGGTCCCTTCTCTCCAGTTCTCATACTCAGAATTTTCAAATCATTCCCCCCCATTCCCCAAACCTCAAGATTTTGCAGAAATGAAGAGTAATTTTGCAAAAATGAAATAAAACTAAACCAAAAGGAAAAAATACAAAGGTTTGGGTATGCTGACTGTGATATACACATACCACAGATACAAACCCACTAATTATGGCTAATGTCTACAGATTAAGTATGCATTTCCAAAAAGAGTCCAATTTTTTTTGCATTATTGAAAAATCTCAGCATTTCATATCTATTTTTACATAGTTTTATAAACTGTTTGTCCCTTCACACACACATACCCCCTATTTGACTCCTGGACTGTTTTTATTGTTCATTAAGAATACCAGTTAGATTGCAGTTCTTGATTTTAAATCATTTTATGCAAATGTTGCCTACACATGTAAGTTTATAAATAAACAACATGTGTTTCAATTTCATTAATATTTTACACCTAGAATTGCAGTTATAGCAAGTTTACTGAAATGAGTTTCTGGCTAGAATTTAAATGAAAGAACAAAGAAAGCCATCTAGCACGTTGACTTTAGAAGGCTTCAGGAAGGATTACATTTTTAGACTAGATATGGCTAACAAGTTCTGTATCTGGAACAACATCTTATAATCACTTGTGTATTTTACTTCAAAACTGCCAAAATAATGAATTATGCTTATTCCTAAAAAGAAAGCAAATTGTGCATCATACTCATACTAATAAAATAATGGTATTTGCATAAAAATTAACATGATACATTTGAGAAAATTCTGAAACTATACTTCAGATATGGTCAATAACATTTTCCTCAATTTTAGAAACAATGCATTTAAGTCTTGTAAATTAAATCTGATATAAATCCTCAAATAACAATTTCATTTTAGAAGTGTAACATATGGATCATTTTACCTTGCACTTACATAGTTTTCAAAATTCCAATGTGTTTATGCCTCAGCTTTATCATAGTAAAGAATGATTGAGCATCTACATAAAGATAAAACTATGAAAAAAGACTCTGTTCTCTAGGAGTATACAGTTAAATATTTCTTCACCTACCATTCAGGTCCCCAGTGGATTGGTTGATGCCCACCCACATTGGTGAGGGTGAATCTCTTTACTCAGCCTGCTGAGATAAATGTTAATCTCTTCCAGAAACACCCTCACAAACATACCCCAGAAATAATATTTTACCAGCTATCTGGGAATCTGTTAGGCCAGTCAAGTTGATATATAAAATTAACTATCATACTCAGCTAATTTAAGATTTTAGAACTTGAGTGAAACTTACACAACATTCATTAGACAAGCAAATTATAATAATGAATATATGTGATTGTGCTCTTCCTATGAGCTAGGTAGTGCTTTAAATGCTTTATCTATTTTCTTAACATGCTGGGAGACGGGTGATGTTCTTGTTCAAGGAAACCTAGCTACTAGGTATGGAGCTTGGATCTGCAGTGAGACAGTGGGTCTCCACAGCTGGAGGTCTTAATCATGGTGTTTTACTGACAACTGTGCTATAGTTATGTGCATGCTATAGGCAAAGGACTCCTCTAGGCACTGCAGTAAATGCAAAATGAATAAGCTGTAGTCCCGTTTCTTAATGTACAACTTGTAAGCACTTAATTATAATACCATGCAAAAGGATTGAACACTGATCAAGGCTCAAAGTGCTATGGAGACGTAGAAGAAAATTTCTGATTGAAGGATAGGAAATGTTTTCATAAGGAAGTTGCTATGTTAGCTAGGTCTTGAAAAATGGGATTTCGTAGTTGACTTGATATTTCTTCCAATTTATCATTCCTTTCTGTATAATAGAATTGTGTATCCTTGTCCTTTAATATATGATGGCAGTCTTTCTCTCTAGATTATATGGAGTGTATCAGCCTACCCCAATGATATTGGGCCTGGTTATGTTTTGCTTTGACCAGTGGAATGCTAGTGAACATTATATGAACTGGTATGATTATTTTTGTCTTCTTGGACTTCTGTCATCTCCATGAGAAAAACATGCCCAGTTAGTTACTAGCCCCCAAATGAGAAAAGTAGAGCAGTCCTGAAACCAATCTGCAGCCTGGTACCAAATCCAACTGAACCACAAATACATGTTTTTTGCAGTAAGCTACTGAGATTTTGAAGTTGATGTTATGCAACAAAAATTAATTAACATATATTTTAAGAGATAAAGTGGTAAGAGAAACATAGAGACTTTGGTTGGAGAGGATAATATAATTAAGATACAGAGTTCCCCAAAAGACTGAGAGAATAAATCATGGAACGTGTAAAGGTTGGTAAAGTTGCACTGTTCCATCAAGTATGATCTCTATCAGGGTAGCCGTTTTGTATACTTTGTCAGTCTGTATCTCTAGTATCTAGAATAGTGCCTATAATAAAAAGGAATTTAATAATATTTGTTGGTGAAATGGTTGACCTGAATGCAATTAAGGATTTTTTTCCAACTGCAATCTAAAGGCTCTCAAATATTTTTCAGTAGAGGAATTTCATAAACTGTATTATGTTAGTGGAGTTATTTTTTTGTGGGGGTGGGGGGGGGTAAAAAGGAAGTGTTTAGTGCCCTATAATACTTCTGTTTTCATGTGGAAGGATTAACACCTCTGGACTAACTCACTCTTCAACAGGGAAGATGGATTCGAGTAGCAAGAATTGGAGGTAAATGAAGACTCTTCTTTGGCATACTCCCTGTAATTTTGATAAAGCAGGCTTCCTGGTCACCATGTATCTATTTCATTGTCTAAAGTAGAAGCAAGTATGATAAATAAGCAGAACCAATCAGAATTCTTTGGGGGAACTTATTAAACCTATTTGAGTGAGACTCTTACTCTTTGGGATCCTTGTTATTCATTTGATGTGTTCCTAGTGCTGCTATTAATATCTGTACTAACACCTGGGGAAAGTCTACCTAAGAATTGTCAATGAGGAGGAAAGCATAAATGGGAAATGCAAAGGAAGAATCTTGGTAATAGCTTTAGGTGTCTGAATTTAGACTTGCTTGAAGGAAAATCCAGTGCTTGGAATTTTTTGTTACATTGATTTATGAAATTAAAAAATCAAAAAGTTTTTATACTTGGAGTTGGATTTCAACTGGTTTGCATTTGATTCTGTATAACTTAAAGTTGGAAGAGTTGTGATTAATGTACAGCAGGAGATGAATAGTGCAATTGAAAAAGAGAATGAGAGAGGTAATAGTATGGAGCTAGAAGAGTCATGGTGATTTATTGGATGTAGGGAGAAGAAAAACATGGAAGAATTAAAGATGATTCTGAAGTTTCAATTCTGGAGGGGGGCATGGTGGCACTATCAAACTAAAATAGCAAACAAAAAATGGGAGTAGCTTTATGGTGTTTTCTGTTGTCTGTGACAGATTTGAAGAATCATTTGGGTGGTTATACATGATGACTAGAAGGTAGTCAACTTTGTGATTATAGTTCAAATGAAAGGTTTACTGTGGCAATATTTATTTAGAAGTAATCAGCAGAGTTATAGGGGGAGTCATGAAAGATTATCACTTAAGAAGAGCTGACCCGGGGGGAGACCTTCAAGATGGCGGAGGGGTAAGACGTGGAGATCATCTTCCTCCTCGCAGATACGTCAGAAATACATCTGCATGTGGAACAACTCCTACAGAGCACCTACTGAATGCTGGCAGAAGATCTCAGACTTCCCAAAAGGAAAGAAACTCCCCAAGTACCTGAGTAGGGCAAAAGAAAAAAGAAAAAGCAGAGACAAAAGAATTGGGACAGGACCTGCACCTCAGGAAGGGAGCTGTGAAGGAGGAAAAGTTACCACACACTAAGAAGCCCCTTCACTGGCGGAGACAGGGTATAGGTGGGTGGGGAAGCTTCGGAGCCACGGAGGAGAGTGCAGCAACAGGGTTGCAGTGGGCAAAGCGGAGAGATTCCTGCACAGAGGATCGGTTCTGACCAGCACTCACCAGCCTGAGAGGCTTGTCTTCTCACCCACCATGGCGGGTGGGGGCTGGGAGCTGAGGTTCCTGCTTTGGAGGTCAGATCCCAGGAAAAGGACTGGGGTTGGCTGTGTGACACAGCCTGAAGGGGGCTAGTGCACCACAGCTAGCTGGGAGGGAGTCTGGGAAAAAATACGGAACTGCATAAGAGACAAGAAACCATTGTTTCAGGGTGCGTGAGGAGAGGGGATTCAGAGCACCGCCTAAACGAGCTCCAGAGACGGGCATGAGCTGCAGCTATCAGCACGGACAACAGAGATGGGCATGAAACGCTAAGGCTGCTGCTGCTGCAGCCATCAAGAACCCTGTGTGCAAGCACAGGTCACTATCCACACCTCCCCTCCCGGGAGCCTATGCAGTCCGCCACTGCCAGGGTCGCATGATCCAGGGACAACTTCCCTGGGAGAACACACAGCGCGCCTCAAGCTGTTGCAATGTCATGCCAGCCTCTGCCGCCGCAGGCTCGCCCAGCATTCTGTACCCCTCCCTCCCCTCGGCCTGAGTGAGCCGGAGCCCCCTAATCAGCTGCTATATTAACCCCGTCCTGTCTGAGTGAAGAACAGATGCCCTCAGGTGACCTACACACAGAGGTGGGGCCAAATCCAAAGCTGAACCCCAGGAGCTGTGCGAACAAAGAAGAGAAAGGGAAATTTCTCCCAGGCAGCCTCAGGAGCAGTGGATTAAATCTCCACAATCAACTTGATGTACCCTGCATCTCTGGAATACATGAATAGGCAACAAATCATCCCAAAGTTGAGGCGGTGGACTTTGTGAGCAACTGTAGACTTGGGGTTTGCTTTCTGCATCTAACGTGTTTCTGGTTTTATGTTTATCTTAGTTTAGTATTTAGAGCTTATTATCATTGGTAGATTTGTTTATTGATTTGGTTGCTCTCTTCCTTTATATATATATATATATTTTTTTTTTTCCTTTTGCTCTTTGTGAGTGTGTATGTGTATGCTTCTTTGTGTGATTTTGTCTGTATAGCTTTGCTTTTACCATTTGTCCTAGGGTTCTGTCTGTCCAGTTTTTGTTTGTTTAATATAGTTTTAGCGCTTGTTACGACTGGTAGATTTGCTTTTTGGTTTGGTTGCTCTCTGCTTTCTTCTTTTTTTAAATACTTTTTAATTTATTTTATTTTATCTTAATAAGTTTGTTTTATTTTTTATTTTATTAACTTTATTTTATTTATTTATTTTCTTTCTTTCTATTTTTTTTTTCTCCCTTTACTTCTGAGCCGTGTGGCTGACAGGATCTTGGTGCTCGTACCAGGTGTCAGGCCTGTGCCTCTGAGGCGGGAGGGCTGAGTTCAGGACATTGGTCCACCAGAGACCTCCCGGCTCCATGCAATATCAAACGGCAAAAGCTCTCCCAGAGATCTCCATCTCAATGCTAAGACCCAGCTCCACTCAAGACCAGCAAGCTACAGTGCATGACACCCTATGCCAAACAACTAGCAAGACAGGAACACAACCCCACCCATTAGCAGAGAGGCTGCCTAAAATCATAATAAGGTCACAGACACCTGAAAACACACCACCGGACACAGTCCTGCCCACCAGAAAGACAAAATCCAGCCTCATCCACCAGAACACAGGCACCAGTCCCCTTCACCAGGAAGCCTACACAATCGACTGAAGCAACCTTAGCCATTGGGGGCGACACCAAAAACAATGGGAACTATGAACCTGCAGCCTGTGAAAAGGAGACCCCAAACACAGTAAGTTAAGCAAAATGAGAAGACAGAGAAACACACAGCAGATGAAGGAGTAAGGCAAAAACCCACCACACCAAACAAATGTAGAGGAAAAAGGCAGTCTACCTGAAAAAGAATTCAGAGTAATGATAGTAAAGATGATCCAAAATCTTGGAAATAGAATGGAGAAAATACAAGAGAGTTTTAACAAGGAACGAGAAGAACTAAAGAGCAAACACACAATGATGAACAACAAAATAAATGGAATTAAAAACTCTCTACAAGGAATCAATAGCAGAATAACTGAGGCAGAAGAATGGATAAGTGACCTGGAAGATAAAAGAGTGGAAATAACTACCACAGAGCAGAATAAAGAAAAAAGAATGAAAAGAATTGAGGACAGTCTCAGAGACCTCTGGGAAAATATTAAACACACCAACATTCGAATTATAGGGGTCCCAGAAGAAGAAGAGAAAAAGAAGGGGACTGAGAAAATATTTGAAGAGATTATAGTTGAAAACTTCCCTAATATGGGAAAGGAAAAAGTCAATCAAGTCCAGGAAGTGCAGAGAGTCCCATACAGGATAAATCCAAGGAGAAATACTGCAAGACACATATTAATCGAACAATCAAAAATTAAATAAAAGGAAAAAACATTAAAAGCAGCAAGGGAAAAACAAGTAACATACAAGGGAATCCCCATAAGGTTAACAGCTGATATTTCAGCAGAAACTCTGCAAGCCAGAAGGGAGTGGCAGGACATATTTAAGGTGATGAAAGGGAACAACCTACAACAAAGATTACTCTAACCAGCAAGGATCGCATTCAGATTCGACGGAGAAATTAAAACCTTTACAGACAAGCAAAGCTAAGAGAATTCAGCACCACCAAACCAGCTTTACCACTAATGCTAAAGGAACTTCTCTACGCAGGAATCACAGAGAAGGAAAAGACCTACAATAACAAATCCAAAACAATTAAGAAATGGTAATAGGAACATACATATAGATAACTACCTTAAATGTAAATGGATTAAATGCTCCAACCAAAAGACATAGACTGGCTGAATGGTCACAAAAACAATACCGATATATATTCTGTCTACAAGAGACCCATTTCAGACCTAGGGACACATACAGACTGAAAATGAGGGGATGGAAAAAGATACTCCATTCAAATGGAAATCAAAAGAAAGCTGGAGTAGCAATTCTCATATCAGACAAAATAGACTTGAAAATAAAGACTATTACAAGAGACAGAGAAGGACACTACATAATGATCAAGGGATGAATCCAGGAAGAAGATATCACAATTGTAAATATTTATGCACCCAACATAGGAGCACCTCAATACATAAGGCAAATGCTAACAGCCGTAAAAGGGGAAATTGAAAGTAACACAATCATAGTAGGGGACTTTAACACCCCATTTTCACCAATGGACAGATCACCCAAAATGAAAATAAATAAGGAAACACAAGCTTTAAATGATTAATTAAACAAGATGGACTTAATTGATATTTATAGGACATTCCATCCAAAAAAAGGAGAATACATTTACTTCTCAAGTGCTCATGGAACATTCTCCAGGATAGATCACATCTTGGGTCACAGATCAAACCTTGGTAAATTTAAGAAAATTGAAATCATATCAAGTATCTTTTCCAACCACAACGCTATGAGACTAGATATCAATTACAGGAAAAGATCTGTAAAAAATACAAACACATGGTGGTTAAACAATACGCTACTAAATAACCAAGACATCACTGAAGAAATCAAAGAGGAAATCAAAAAATACCTAGAAACAAATGACAATGAAAACACAACAACCCAAAACCTATGGGATGAAGCAAAAGCAGTTCTAAGAGGGAAGTGTATAGCAATACAATACTACCTCAAGAAACAAGAAACATCTCAAATAAACAACCTAACATTACCCCTAAAGCAATTAGAGAAGCAAGAACAAAAAAACCCCAAAGTTAGCAGAAGGAAAGAAATCATAAAGATCAGATCAGAAATAAATGAAAAAGAAATGAAGGAAACAATAGCAAAGACCAATAAAAGTAAAAACTGGTTCTTTGAGAAAATAAACAAAATTAACAAACCATTAGCCAGACTCACCAAGCAAAAAAGGGAGAAGATTCAAATCGATAGAATTAGAAATGAAAAAGGAGAAGTTACAACTGACACTGCAGAAATACAAAGAATCATGAGAGATTACTACAAGCAACTGTATGTCAATAAAATGGACAACCTGGAAGAAATGGGCAAATTCTTGGAAAAACACAACCTTCCGAGACTAAACCAGGAAGAAATAGGAAATATAAACAGACCAAACACAAGCACTGAAATTGAAACCGTGATTAAAAATCTTCCAACAAACGAAAGCCCAGGACCAGATGGCGTCACAGGCGAATTCTATCAAACATTTAGAGAAGAGCTAACACCTATCTTTCTCAAACTCTTCCAAAATATAGCAGAGGGGGGACCATTCCCTAACTCATTCTATGAGGCCACCATCACCCCAATATCAAAACCAGACAAATGTGTCACAAAGAGAAAACTACAGGCCAATATCACTGGTGAACATAGATGCCAAAATCCTCAACAAAATACTAGCAAACAGAATCCAGCAGTACATTAGAAGTATCATACACCATGATCAGGTGGGGTTTATCCCAGGAATGCAGGGATTCTTCAATATACGCAAATCAATCAATGTGATACACCATATTAACAAATTGAAGGATAGAAACCATATGATCATCTCAATAGATGCAAAAAATGCTTTTGACAAAATTCAACACACATTTATGATAAAAACCCTCCAGAAAGTAGGCATAGAAGTAGCTTCCCTCAAAATAATAAAGGACACATATGACAAACCCACAGCCAACATCATTCTCAATGGTGAAAAACTGAAACCATTTCCACTAAGATCAGGAAGAAGACAAGGTTGTCCACTCTCACCACTGTTATTCAACATAGTTTTGCAAGTGTTAGCCACAGCAATCAGAGAAGAAAAAGAAATAAAAGGAATCCAAATTGGAAAAGAAGAAATAAAGATGTCACTGTTTGCAGATGACATGATACTGTACATAGAGAAGCCAAAGGATGCTACCAGAAACTACTAGAGCTAATCAATGAATTTGGTAAAGTCATATTATACAAAGTGATTGCATAGAAACTCTTGCATTCCTATACACTAATGATGAAAAATCTGAAAGAGAAATTAAGGAAACACTCCCATTTACCATTGCAACAAAAACAATAAAATACCTAGGAATAAACCTACCGAAGGAGACAAAAGACCTGTATGCAGATAACTGTAGGACACCAATGAAAGAAATTAAAGATGATACAAATAGATGGGGAGATATACCATGTTCTTGGATTGGTAGAATCAACATTTTGAAAATGACTATACTACCCAAAGCAATCTATAGATTCAGTGAAATCCCTATCAAACTACTAATGGCACTTTTCACAGAACTAGAACAAAAAATTTCACAATTTTTATGGAAACACAGAAGACCCCGAACAGCCAAAGCAATCTTTAGAAAGAAAAATGGAACTGGAGGAACCAGGCTCCTGGACTTCAGACTATACTACAAAGCTACAGTAATCAAGACAGTATGGTACTGGCACAAAAACAGAAATATAGATCAATGGAACAGGATAGAAAGCTCAGAGATAAACCCACACACATATGGTCACCTTATTTTTGATACAGGAGGCAAGAATATACAGTGGATAAAAGATAGCCTCTTCAATAAGTGTTGCTGGGAAAACTGGACAGCTACATGTAAAAGAATGAAATTAGAACACTCCCTAATACCATACACAAAAATAAACTCAAAATGGATTAAAGACCTGAATGTAAGGCCAGACAGTATAAAACTCTTAGTGGGAAACATAAAACATAGGCAGAACGCTCTATGATATAAATCACAGGGAGATCCTTTTTGACCCACTTCCTAGAGAAATGGAAATAAAAACAAAAATAAACAAATGGGACCTAATGAAACTTAAAAGCTTTTGCATAGCAAAGGAAACCTCAAACAAGACAAAAAGACAACCCTCAGAATGGGAGAAAATATTTGCAAACGAAGCAACTAACAAAGGATTAATCTCCAAAATGTACAAGCAGCTCATGCAGCTCTCAATACTAAAAAGCAAACAACCCATTCCAAAAATGGGCAGAAGACCTAAATAGACATTTTCCCAAGAACATGTACAGTTTTCCAACAAACACATGAAAAGATGCTCAACATCACTAATCATTAGAGAAATGCAAAGCAAAACTACAATGGGACACCACCTGACACCAGTCAGAATGGCCATCATCAGAAAATCTACAAACAATAAATGCCGGAGAGGGTGTGGAGAAAAGGGAACCCTCTTGCACTGTTTGTGGGAATGTAAATTGATACAGACACTATGGAGAACAGTATGGAATTTCCTTAAAAAGTTAAAAATAGAACTACTATACGACCCAGCAATCCCACTACTGGGCATATACCCTGAGAAAACCATAATTCAAAAAAAGTCATGTAGCACAATGTTCATTGAAGCTCTATCTACAATAGCCAGGACATGGAAGCCACCTAAGTGTCCATCAACAGATGAATGGATAAAGAAGATGTGGCACATATATAGAATGGAATATTACTCAGCCATATAAAGAAAAGAAATTTAGTTATTTGTAGTGAGGTGGATGGACCTAGAGTCTGTCATACAGAGTGAAGTAAGTGAGAAAGAGAAAAACAAACACTGTATGCTAACACATATATATGGAATCTAAAAAAATTTTTTTAAAAATAGTTCTGAAGAACCTAGGAGCAGGACAGGAATAAAGACGCAGACGTAGAGAATGGACTTGAGGACACGGTGATGGGAAAGTGTAAGCTGGGACAAAGTGGTATAGACACATGTATACTACCAAATGTAAAATCGATAGCTAGTGGGAAGCGGCCACATAGCACAGGGAGATCAGCTCAGTTCGTGTGTCCACCTAGAGGGGTGGGATAGGGAAGGTGGGAGGGAGACGCAAAAGGGAGGAGATATGGGGATTTATGTATGTGTATGGCTTATTCATTTTGTTATAAAGCAGAAACTAACACACCATTGTAGAGCAATTATACTCCAATAAAGATGTTAAAAAAAACTATATATATATATATATATATATATATATATATATATATATATATATATATATATGTACTATATATATATTAAGGGGTAAGACTTGAGATCTGTAGAGTGAGTTAGCAAGCTGAAAATCCAGGAGAGCTGATTGTGTTATCTTATGTCCCTGAGTGAAATCTTGTCTATGTCCTTATTTTCTATTATTGTTTCCCTTTTATATTTGTAGATTTTATTGTTGCTAATAAGAGAAAGTGTCAACAGGTAGGAGAATATGCTCAATAAATCTGACGACATGAATTAGCCCTGAAGGCCAGTAAGTAGAATGTCTTAAAACATTGGTGAGCCTTGGACAAATTTGCCTTGGGTCACTACTCAAGACCTCATATGGACTCTTTTCTCTTTGTCTCCCTGAGAATCAGTTTGTTTATTCCATCTACTAGGAAGTGCAGCAAGTAAGGTTTACTGATGGTGACAGCTGGCATTTGGTCAGTATATAGACACCCAGGATGTAAAAGCAGCATATTTATTTCCAACTATCTCAGCTCTCATAGGTTGTCCCAGTTCAATCCTCATTCCCACCCAGGGAAATTCATGCTTCATCCATGTACTCTCACCATAGACCTAAACAGCATTTGTATCTTTTGAAATTGTACACTTTTACTGAACACACCTACCTGGACCAAGAGTCAGAGAAGCTGAAGGAAGATCCTAGGGAAGGTGAAATATTTTAAGGGTCAGCAGCTGTGTCACACTAATAAGATGAGCAAGTAATTAAGTAGCAGTATGTGATCTACAAAATGGCTGTTGCTTCACTTCTGTCTTTCAAATACAATCTACCCTCCATATCCATGGATTCTAGGGTTCCACATCCAAGAAGTCAACCAACAACAGATTGAAAATTTTGGAAAAAAAAAATTCCAGAATTTCCAAACATCAAAACTTGAATTTACAGCACTGGCAATTATTTACATAGTATTTCCTTTGTATTTACAACTATTTACATAGTATTTACATTGTATTATGTATTATAAGTAATCTAGAGATATTTTAAAATATATGAGGCTATACATAGGTTATAGGCAAACACTACACCACTTTATATAGGGTATTTGAGTATCTGAGGATTTTGGTATCCTTGGGGGTCCTGCAATCAGTCCCCCACAGATACTGAGGGATGACTGTATCATGCACAAGAATCTCTCTTATGACCCATCTTAATGGGAAATTAGTAGGAAAGGGATTTCTGGGAAAGGCAGTTTGGCCTAGCTAAATGGACATATTATAAAGACACCCAAGTATGTTTTATTGTTATTTAGTATGTTAAAATATCTGTATTGATTAATTGTGTTTGTTTCCTACTTATTTAAAAACTTCTAACATTCTATAAATATATAGATTTGGTAAATTTCTAGGAATTATTCCCTTAAATTAATATGAAAATATTCAGAGAATAAATTTGTTATTAAATATAAAAATTTGCCAATTGTTACAATATTTCATGGTATAATTATAGGGGGTTTGGGACACTTTATTGATTACGGTTCAACTATTTTAATCTACATACAAGGATTATTTTGGCTTTCTGTTGCTTTTCTTCAAACATTGTCAATATTTTTTGCAATTGATATTTCCTGGAAATACAATAAATCCAATTATTTAAAAAAAAAGAAGAGCTGACCCCAAGAGAAGAGTCTATGACTGAACTGGTGAAATATTTGTACTTAGGGATGGGTAGAGAAAGAAAAAGCCCTGATGGAGACAGAGTGAGAACTTAGGTTAGATACAAAAAGAAATAGATGAAAGGAACTTAGCATTTATTTAGAACTGAACGTAATGTTTTCAAGCATTTTCCATGTATTTCATTTCCCCCTCAAAACCCTGTGAGAAAGACATTCTGAGTGAACTAACACTTGGCAAGGTTTAAGAAAATTGGCCAAGATCCCGAAGCCAGGAAGGGCAGAGCTGGGATTCAAACACAAGTCTGATTCCAAAACCCATGATCTTTCTGCCACCTCTTGCTGTTCCCTTACCAAAGGAGTGTGCTGTTATCAGAGCCAATGAAAAATAAACTACCAGAAAGGGTTCACGGCCAAATGCTGGGGAAAGCATTAATACAATAAGGACTAATTTGAGATCAACCAGTTCTCCTATTATTTTGCAGATGGAGAAAGGGAAGTTAAATGATTTTCCCATAATTGCACAGTTGGCTAGCATTAGAACCAGAAAGAGTTCTCAGATTTCCTTATAGCTACTGTGGTACAACTGTCTAGCACCACGTTCTGCCCCTAGTATATGCTGAGAATCACAATACATTCAATAAGGACTACAGCCTTAGTAGTGTGTCATAGACTACTGAGCATATCTGCAGCATCTCCACGCCTAGTTGATCTTGCCTTATATCTTAAAAACGTTTTTTTTTTAATTCAATTAAGAATATTGCATACAATGAAGAGTTGAGAATATGCAGTACAAGAAAAGCATGAATTTCACTGGTGAGTTCAGGTAAAATCTAACTGGCCTTGATACTCCAGTTTCTGCTCGCCTGACCAATAGTAAGACTTGTTAGCTAATCATAAGCGAAATAGGTTTTTCTAAAGTATTATATCCTGTTAATGCTCAACTTGACCATAGATACACCACACATGTAATCACCCTTTCAATGTTAATAGCTCTGAAGGAAATAAAAAGAAGTAATTGAATAGAGAGAGAGGTATAGTTGTGGTAGAGAGAGGTGGGCAGGGGTATCTTTATAGTGAGGTGACAGAAGACCACTCTGAGTTCTGTATGCTTAGAAGGAGCCATCCATGAGAAGAGATCCAGACAGATGGCACAGCAGGGGAAAAAACACAAGGTGTAATGCTATTATATTTGAGGAATAGGACATTTGGCAGTAAAGATGATACTTTTCTGTTTTTTGGGAGAGGTTGTTTGGGCTTTTGGTTCACTAGCTTCTTTCTTCAGAAAGCGAGCTTGTGTCAGTCTTACAGTCCAGATTAAATGCATCCATATCCTTTTTTCACCTTTATAAAGAAGATGGAAATTATTGCTTATCTTGTTACCAGGTACATTTTCCAAGCAAAGGATTTTTAAGTCCATTATTACCTATGGTCCTGTGACTTTTCAGTCCATGGCTTACATAACCAGTATTCACAGGTTAGGAAAATCATAGCTGTAAGGATAATTAAGGCATAACATAAAACTTAATTGGTTTTCTTTATTGGCAGATTAGTGAGAAAATAAATAAATATTTAAAAAATATTCCCTTCTAATTGTCAAGACAATATGCCTAAATCAGTGGATTCCAAATTTATTGTATGTCGGGTCCCTTACACCAAATACTTGCCATGTCTCCAGAACAAGCAATTGATTTTATAGGTCAGAGGTGGATCTGAGTATACTTTTAAAAGCTTTGTAGGTGATTCTGATACTTATCAATGGTTGGTGATTGCTAGTTTATGGAACAAAAAATATCATTGTCACCCTCCCTTAATGTCCACTGTATCAGTAATCTTTTGTATAGAATATTGTGTAACAAACTGCCCCAGGTCAAAATGGCTTAAAGCAATAAGCCCTAATTTAACTCATGAGTCTGAGAGTGGGTGAGTAAGGCTGGTTTTTATGGGGTGGTTCTTCTGATACCATCTGGGCTTATTCACATATCAGGCCATCAGCTGACTATTTTCTGAGGCAATGGAAGTGACTGGGCCATGTTTCTTTCATTCTTTCATTCTCTAGTAGGCTTGCCTGGGCAAGTCAGGAAGGCAGAGAAGCAAGAGAATAAATAGAAACATGAAAATACTTTTTCAAACCTCCATTTGCATTGTTTGCCTACATATCTTTGGCCAAATAAAGTCACATGGCCAAGCCAGAATGTGTGGTCACTGTGAGATTATAAGACATTGAGGGGATGAGAAGAGAATTGGGACATTAAATACCATTAATATATCACATCCTCTATATCCACAACTCTACCAATGCCAGAGCATATTCATTTTTAGGCTTTCCCTGCTACCTTACCTCCTACCCTGACTTGAACCCTATAGCTAGACAGACACAGTGAGTTATGCTAGTTAGGCGGTAAATGAGATATCATCTCATTTCTCAGCAGAGCAGATTTAGTCTACAAGGTTTGATCTTGTTTAGAGAGATGCTAGTACTTGGATCATTGTGAATGACAAAAAATATTCCTCAATAACTGCTCCTCACTTCTTATCCTTCTGGATTCTCAGTCTTGACTCCTCATGCCTTCCTTCAACACCCCTATTCATTTGATATCTGAATTGGCAATCTCCTCCTCTGCTTGTTCAGAAATAATCTGCTACTCCCTCCCTATTGACATAATTCAGATTTCAGGTTCTAATCATAAACAGTTGCTGCAACATCTTAATATTTAAGGTATACAAATATTCATTGATTTATAAATTGTGTGACTGCTGAGCACACAAATCTCCTTTCTATCTGTGGAGAGCCTCACATTGGATGAGTACTGGAGTGATACTGACAGAGGCAGAGCAAATATATTAACCCTAGTCAGACTTTCATCATTGAGTGAAGATTGCTGATACACTGGAAGAGTTTAGGTTTCATTTGGGGTGGTGATGCCAGTGACTGCAGGGGTTTTTACCAGGGGTATTGGCTTTCGCTGCTATTGGTAGGAATATTGGAATCCGGCAGAGGTTTAAAAATGCATATTCTGTTGCTACTTTTCTTGATTTTCATGCCAAGCCTCTTGGGTTCTTGAACCTTTCTGAGCTCAGTTCTGTTATTTTCTAGTCATTTCTGTGATCAGCTAGAAGCTGAGAATGTAGAATAAAACACTGATTGTTTCTTCTGAGAATTTAGGGAACCTCCAAAGTTTTGAAACCTTTGCCTCACAGGTTGATTTTTTTTTTACTTTATTAAGCTTATCACATTTCCCATAATTCCTAAAATAGAAATTCTAGAGCCTCAAGATAATCATGTCTACTGCAATCAGAATATCCTGGGTAAAAAGTGACAGCCATATAGAATTTTTTTTTTAAGATAGTAACTTATATGTTAAAAGTTATGAGACCAGTATGCTGAACTGTTATAAATTATTGGCTCCTGAGAAGGATAATGCAGTGTCTTTCTACAATGACATGTTGATATATTTGTGGGAAGAAAGTGGGAGCAAGGTGATTGCACTGTGAATTTTTGTTTTCCAGACTTTGAGGAGCATAGCTGATACACAGAATTCACCTTAATTTTTTAATAGGAAAACTATTTTCACACTCTTAGAATGTTATGCAAGTCATTATCCCTAATGACTTAACCAGCTGCTGTGCTCAACTATATTTCTCTGTGTGAAAACTTGATGATTAATGTGACTAATGTAATGGTACAAGTACCACTTACCTACTTTTAAGCTAAACAACTAAATTCTCTATTCAAATACATTGGGATTACAATATTTCCACATTAGCTTGCACAGTTCAGTGTTTCTATCCAGAGGATTTCTTTAGAGATCTCTGATTAACTGCATTATCCTCACAAAGCTTAAGCAATTTTTTTTATTAGCTGTTTTTCTTTAACAGCACCCAGGAGTGTTGGAAATAATTTTTAAGGTTAAAAATGAGTGTGTTTACACACCTTTTCATTAGAGACCTAATTAGCTAGGTAATTTAAATAGCAGAAGTTGAGAGTTTTATAAAATACAAGAAGAGTGGCTACTTTATAATCATCTCCACAACAAAAACACTCTTGAAATAGTGCTTGATTTTATGAATAAACTGTTTCAAGATATGAGTTTAAAAAGAATTGTGATACATTTTCCCTAAGATTAGGTAAAACTAACTTCAGAGGAAGGTGAAAAATAAGAGCCTATTACCTTTTAGGACATTATTTATTCTGTAATTCAACTGCTTGATTTATTTTCACTTGGTACTTCTGAAAGGGTTTCTTTAACTCTATTCATCTTATTCATAATATGTCTGAACTTACTGAAACTAATCTCTTCTTGACAGTGCAAGGGAAGACACCAGGTAAAGCTTTCAGGGTCATAAAGGCTCAGCATCTGGCCCAAGTCAGCCTCTATTCATGTCCTTACCATTACCAACCTATAAACAGTGGTTGATACTATGGCTATTCATATTTTGAAGATACAGTAATTGTCCTGAATTGGACAGTTTTCAGGTGGTCTTTCATGTTTCAGTGAGAAATTCCAAGCAGATAATTAATGCTCACATTTTGGGCCCTTAATACCATTCCTTCAATAAATACAGTCAGTCTGAGGCTGAATCTTCGAATACACTGGAAACTAGGACTTCCCATATGAAGATATAATACTTCAGTCCTCATTTTGTATATATCTACCACATTTTCTTTATCCATTCATCTATCAGTGGACGCTTTGGTTGTTTACATATCTTGGCTATTGCAAATAATGATGCAATGAACATAGAAGTGTATATATCTTTTTCAATTAGTGTTGTTGTTTTTGTCAGAAAAATATGCAGATATGGAATTACTGGATCGCATGGTAGTTCTATTTTTTATTTTTTGAGGAGCCTCCATAGTGTTTTCTAGAGCAGCTGCATATATTCATTCCCACCAATAGTGTACAGGGGTTCCCTTTTCTCCACATCCTCACCAACTTATTTGTTGTCATTTTGATAGTAGCAATACTGATAGGTATTACTTAGCCATGAAAAAGAATAAAATCTTGCCATTTGTGCTAACACGGATGGGCCTAGAGGGTGTTATACTAAGTGAAATAAGCCAGAAAATCAGACAGAAAAAGACAAATACCATATGATTTCACTTGCATATGGAATCTAAACTACAAAACAAATGAACAAACATAACAAAACAGAATGGACTCATAGATACTGAGAACAAACAGGTGGTTGCCAGAGGGGAGGAGGGGTGAGGGGGATGAGTGAAATAGTTGAGGGAGATTAAGAGGTACAGATTTTCAGTTACAAAATAAATGAGCCACAGGGATGAAATGTACAGCATGCAGAATATAGTCAATTATATTGTAATATCTTTGTATGGTGACAGATCATAACTAGACTTATCATAGTGATCATTTTGTAATATATAGAAATATTGAATCACTATCTTGTGCATTTAGAACTAACATTGTATTGTAGGTCAATTATACTTCAGTTAAAAAATATGTAAACGCTGAGAGGAAATGCATCAAAATGCTAATGGTGGTTATTTCTGGGGTTTGAGGATTATGGGTGATATTTTTGATATTTTTGACTTTATGCTTTTATGTATTTCTAGTTGTTTGCAATGAACATGTATTGTTTGTAAAATTAGAAAGAAAACAATAAATGTCATAAAAAAAAGTTTCTCAAATTATAATATTCCATGAAAGTTTGGATTTAGGGGCTCCAAAAGAGCTCTCTTTACCCAAAAAGATAGAAACAATTGAAAGGTACATATAGGAGTCAGGCAGATGGGATCAAAATATCATCTCTAATCTTGATAAAAATAAAAGGAGATTATGACTTGGGGTAGCCAAATGGGCATATTTATTTGCCTCTAATTGAACTTTTCCCCCAAACCTTCCCCACGAAGGCAGAGCCTGTCACGCCAAACTTTCCACGATTTGGAGAGATAGAAACAAATTGTGTCTTCTCTGCTGGCTGCCAGGTCATAAAGTGTAGGTACAGAAGTTGCTGAACCACAACCACCAATTCCTTCCCTCCCTGGGGAGGAATGCTGAGGTAATAAAAGCCTGGGTTGTTACCCAAATGGAAGTTTCTCCACATGGAGACATGAAGCAGGAGGGATAACCAATACCATTGACAACTGCTGAGGATTTGGTATGCAATGGCATATGGAATCTCTTTTCTTATGCAGCCTTTCAATATTGTTTTATATTAATAAAAATAAGCCTAAGAGAAAGATAATATTACCTTTTGCTAGATATAAAAATGGTAGAATAGATATTAGGTAAACAATTTAAACTGTCATTGGCTTTCTAGCACCATTTTGCTACATTATTTTATACAGCAGGTATAGATGGCCAGGTTTAAAGGCAAGAGAGTTCAGCTACCTCAATGCTTTTTTAATCTTTGGCCTCTTGAGAAGATAGGCTGGAAAGTTATTCTTGTAACTTATATTATAGACATGACTTTCTATGGTGTCGACTGAGGCCATCATCTCATTTTACATAAAACACCAAACAGCTATTGGAAGTTAATGAACTTTCTTTATTAGCATATCAGGAACATTTAAACCAGTGATCTAGAGAAAAAGAACTCTTCATATCTGATCATAAATTTTGGAGCTCCCCATCACCTTGATTAATACTGTCTTCAAGATTTGGAAGAATGATATTCAAACGTGTATATTAGTGGGGTTTTTTTGTGTGTGTGTGTGACATGTTATTATTATTATTTTTGGAAGGAAGGCATATAATATTATTAATTATTCTTATTAACTTAAGCTCCTTTTGGTTTTATATAGTACACAATGATTTAAAAAATTATATTGTTCCACATACTACACATTGCTTAAAATATAAATGTGGTAGGATAAATATAACTATATATTTAAATTATAAAAAAGTATTTTTATAAATGTATATATTAAAATGTACCTTTTTAAAGGAAGGTACATTTTTAAAGTAAGCATATAAATTTAGTTATCACCCAGATAACAATTTAATACATTATTAACATCCAGAAATCTCTTGAGCTCCATTCCAATTATTCACCCCCCAAAATAAACATTATTTTGAGTTCTGTCTCCATAGATTACTTTGCCTGTTTTTGAATGTTATTTAAACAGAATCAGAGACTATATAATACTTTGTGTCTGCTTTCTTTTGCTCAGCAATTTATCTATAAAACTTACCCATGCTCTTTTGTATACTAGTAGCTCTTTTTTGATATTGTTGCATTGTGTTAATATTCCACACACAGTACATTTATTTCTTCTACTTTTGATGGACGTACACTTCAGTTGTTTTCAGGTTTTTTACTATTGTTATGTACTTTCTATCAGCTTCTTGTCCATGTGGTGAATATTGTACTAATTTCCACTGCATATGTACCTAAGAGTTTTGGATGATTATATGTGTACGTTTCTGCTGGTTATATCCTTAAGAGTCATACTGTTGGGTCACTGGGATCTTCAGTTTAACTCTAGTAACTTATATCCAGAGGACCTTAAAGTGATATTCCCACACATAGTGTACGAAAGTTATAACTACTATACCCTTTTGACAGTGCTTGTCAGTCTTTTTTTCATTTTAGTCATCAGGTGGGCTCAGTGAGTCATCCTGCAGCGCACTGATGTTTTAGCTTACTTTTACCTTGGTGAAAAAAGAAGTAAATATCACCTTTCATTTATTGCCTATTCAACTTATTGGTCAAACGTCATGAATTGCCTTTTAAAATATTTGTATATGAATCATTTGTTTGATATATGTATTGAAACTATCATCCTACATTGTAGCTTCCTTTTTATTCTCTAAATGGTGACTTTTTATTCGCTTAAGGAAGTACAAGGTAGCAGGCCTTTTTTTGTAAATAGTTCTTTATCTATCAAATTTACTTAGATTTGTCTAACCAAAGTCATGAAGATATTCTTCCCTCTGGAAGTTTTATTGTTATGAACCATCAGGAATATAATTTTGTGCATATACAGTATGGGGTAAAGTATAGGTTTATTTAAATAACAAATAAATATAAAACTATTCATTAGAATACAATCTATATCAATATTTCAGTGATCTTTTTTTAAACATATTAAGTATAATTGCTTTACATTGTTGTGTTAGTTACTGCTGTATAACAAAGTGAATCAGCTATACGTATACATATATCCCCATGTCCCCTCCCTCTTGCATCTCCCTCCCACCCTCCCTATCCCCCCCACCACGGGTCACAAAGGACCGAGCTGATCTCACTGTGCTATGCGGTGGCTTCCCACTAGCTATCTGTTTTACATTTGGTAGTGTATACATGCACATGCCACTCTCTCACTTCGTCTCAGCTTACCATTCACCCTCCCCATGTCCTCAAGTGCATTCTCTATGTCTGTGTCTTTATTCCTGTCCTGCCCCTACGTTCTTCAGAACTTTTTTTTTTTTTTTAGATTCCATATACATGTGTTAGCATACAGTATTTGTTTTATTCTTTCTCACTTACTTCACTCTGTATGACAGACTCTAGGTCCATCCACCTCCCTACCAATAACTCAATTTCGTTTCTTTTTATAGCTGAGTAATATTTCGTTGTATATATGTGCCACAACTTCTTTATCCATTAATCTGTCGATGGACACTTAGGTGGCTTCCGTGTCCTGGCTATTGTAAATAGTGCTGCAATGAACATTGTGGTAAATGACCCTTTTTGAGTTATGGCTTTCTCAGGGTATATGCCCAGCAGTGGGATTGCTGGGTCATACGGTAGTTCTATTTTTAGTTTTTTAAGGAACCTCCATACTGTTCTCCATAGTGGCTGTATCAATTTACCTTCCCACCAACAGTGCAAGAGGGTTCCCTTTTCTCCACACCCTCTCCTGCATTTATTGTTTGTAGATTTTTTGACGATGGCCATTCTGACTAGTGTGAGGTGATACCTCATTGTAGTTTCGGTTTGCATTTCTCTAATGATTAGTGATGTTCAGCATCCTTTCATGAGTTTGTTGCAATCTCTATATCTTCTTTGGAGAAATGTGTATTTAGGTCTTCTGACCATTTTTATATTGGGTTGTTTGTTTTTTGATAATGAGCTGCATGAGCTGCTTGTAAATTTTGGAGATTAATCCTTTGTCACTTGCTTCGTTTGCAAATATTTTCTCCCATTCTGAGGGTTGTCTTTTCATCTTGTTTATGGTTTCCTTTGCTGTGCAAAAGCTTTTAAGTTTCATCAGGTCCCATTTGTTTATTTTTGTTTTTATTTCCATTTCTCTAGGAGGTGGGTCAAAAAGGATCTTGCTGTGATTTATGTCATAGAGTGTTCTGCCTATGTTTTCCTCTAAGAGCTTTATAGTGTCTGGCCTGAAATTTAGGTCTTTAATCCATTTTGAGTTTATTTTTGTGTATGATGTTAGGAAGTGTTCTAATTTCATTCTTTTACATGTAGCTGTCCAGTTTTCCCAGCACCACTTATTGAAGAGGCTGTCTTTTCTCCATTGTATATTCTTGCCTCCTTTATCAAAGATAAGATGACGATATGTGTGTGGGTTTATGTGTGGGCTTTGTATCCTGTTCCATTGATCTATATTTCTGTTTTTGTGCCATTACCATACTGTCTTGATTACTGTAGCTTTGTAGTATAGTCTCAAGTCAGAGAGCCTGATTCCTCCAGCTCCATTTTTCTTTCTCAAGATGCTTTGGCTATTTGGGGTCTTTTGTGTCTCCAAACAAATTGTGAAATTTCTTGTTCTATTTCTGTGAAAAATGCCATTGGTAGTTTCATAGAGATTGCATTGAATTTGTAGATTGCCTTGGGTAGTATAGTCATTTTCACAATATTGATTCTTCTGCTCCAAGAACATGGTATATCTCTCCATCTGTTTGTGTCATATTTGATTTCTTTCATCAGTGTCTTACAGTTTTCTGCATACAGGTCTTTTGTCTCCTTAGGTAGGTTTATTCCTAGGTATATTCTTCTTTTTGTTGCAATGGTAAACAGGAGTGTTTTCTTAATTTCACTTTCAGATTTTTCGTCATTAGTGTATAGAAATGCAAGAGATTTCTGTGCATTAATTTTGTATCGTGCTGCTTTACCAAATTCATTGATTAGCTCTAGTAGTTTTCCAGTAGCATCTTTAGGATTCTCTTTAGTATCATGTCATCTGCAAACAGTGACAGTTTTACTTCTTCTTTTCCGATTTGGATTCCTTTTATTTCTTTTCCTTCTCTGATTGCAGTGGCTAAAGCTTCCAAAACTACGTTCAATAATAGTGGTGAGAGTGGACATCCTTGTCTTGTTCCTGGTCTTAGTGGAAATGGTTTCAGTTTTTCACCATTGAGAATGATGTTGGCTGTGGGTTTGTCATATATGGACTTTATTATGTTGAGGTAAGTTCCCTCTATGCCTACTTTCTGGAGAGTTTTTATCATAAATGGGTTTTGAATTATGTCAAAAGCTTTTTCTGCATCTATTGAGATTATCATATGGTTTTTATCCTTCTGTTTGTTAATATGGTGTATCATATTGATTGATTTGCATATATTAAAGAACGCTTGCATTCCTGGGATAAAACCCACTTGATCATGGTGTGTAATCCTTTTAATGTGTTGCTGGATTCTGTTTGCTAGTATGTTGTTGAGGATTTTTGCATCTATGTTCATCAGTGATATTAGCCTGTAGTTTTCTTTTATGTAACATCTTTTTCTGGTTTTGGTATCAGGGTAGTGATGGCCTTGGAGAATGAGTTTGGGAGTGTTCCTCCCTCTGCTATATTTTGGAAGAGTTTGAGAAGGAAAGGTGTTAGTTAGCTCTTCTCTAAATGTTTGATAGAATTCGTCTGTGAGCCATCTGGTCCTGGGCTTTTGTTTGTTGGAAGATTTTTAATCACAGTTTCAATTTCAGTGCTTGTGATTGCTCTGTTTATATTTTCTATTTCTTCCTGGCTCAGTCTCAGAAGCTTGTGTTTTTCTAAGAATCTGTCCATTTCTTCAAGGTTGTCCATTTTTGGCATATAGTTGCTTGTAGTATTCTCTCATGATCCTTTGTATTTCTGCAGTCTCACTTGTTACTTCTCCTTTTTCATTTCTAATTCTTTTCATCTGAGTCTTCTGCCTTTTTTTATTCATGAGTCTGGCTAATGGTTTATCAATTTTGTTTATCTTCTCAAAGAACCAGCTTTTAGTTTTATTGATCTTTGCTATCGTTTCCTTCATTTCTTTTTCATTTATTTCTGATCTGATTTTTATGATTTCTTTCCTTCTGCTAACTTTGGGTTTTTTCTGTTCTTCTTTTTCTGATTACTTTAGGTGTAAAGTTAGGTGGTTTATTTGAGATTTTTCTTGTTTCTTGAAGTAGGATTGTATCGCTATTAACTTCCCTCTTAGAACTGCTTTTGCTGCATCCCGTAGGTTTTGGGCCGTCGTGTTTTCATTGTCATTTGTTTCTAAGTATTTTGTGGTTTCCTCTATGTTTTCTTCAGGGATCTCATGGTTATTTAGTAGCGTCTTGTTTGGCCTCCATGTGTTTTTATTTTCTACAATTTTTTTTTCCTGTAATTGATATCTAGTCTCATAGCATTGCTGTCAGAAAAGATACTTGTTACAATTTCAATTTTCTTAAATTTACTAAGGCTTGATTTGTGACCCAAGGTATGAATTATCCTGGAGAATATTCCATGAGCACTTGAGCCCTTGAGAAGAAAGTGTATTCTGTTGTTTTTGGATGGAATGTCCTATAGATATCAATTAAGTCCATCATGTTTTATTTATCATTTAAAGCTTGTGTTTCCTTATTTATTTTCATTTTGGATATCTGTCCATTGGTGAAAGTGGGGTGTTAAAGTCCCCTACTATGATTGTGTTACTGTCAATCTCCCGTTTTATAGCCGCTAGCATTTGCCTTATATATTGAGGTGCTCCTATGTTGGGTGATAAATATTTACAATTGTTATATCTCCTTCTTGTATTGATCCCTTGATAATTATGCAGTGTCCTTTTTTGTCTCTTGTAATACTCTTTATTTTAAAGTTTATTTTTTCTTATATAAGAATTGCTACTCCAGCTTTCTTTTGATTTCCATTTGTGTGGAATATCTTTTTCCATCCCCTCACTTTTAGTCTGTATGTGTCCCTAGGTCTGAAGTGGGTCTCTTGTTGACAGCATATATATGGGTCTAGTTTTTGTATCCATTCAGCCAGTCTATGTCTTTTGGTTGGAGCATTTAATCCATTTACATTTAAGGTAATTATCTATATGTATGTTCCTATTACCATTTCTTAATTGTTTTGGGTTTGTTATTGTAGGTCTTTTCCTTCTCTTGTGATTCCTGCGTAGAGAAGTTCCTTTAGCATTTGTTGTAAAGCTGGTTTAGTCGTGCTGATTTCTCTTCATTTTTGCTTGTCTGTAAAAGTTTTAATTTCTCCGTTGAATCTGAATGACATCCTTGCTGGTTATAGTAATCTTGGTTGTAGGTTTTTCCCTTTCATCACTTTAAATATGTCCTGCCACTCCCTTCTAAGTTGCAGAGGTTCTGCTGAGAGATCAGATGTTAACCTTATGGGGATTCCCTTGTATGTTATTTGTTGCTTTTCCCATGCTGCTTTTAATATTTTTTCTTTGTATTTAATTTTTGATATTTTGATTAATAATACTTTGGTGTGTTTCTCCTTGGATTTATCCTGTATGGGACTCTCTGCGCTTCGTAGACTTGATCATTTCCTTTCCCATATTAAGGAAGTTTTCAACTATAATCTCTTCAAATATTTTCTCAGTCTCTTTCTTTTTCTTTACTTCTTCTGTGACCCCTATAATTTGGTGCATTTAATGTTGTCCCAGAGTTCTCTGAGACTGTCCTCATTTCTTTTCATTCTTTTTTCTTTATTCTGCTCTGTGGTAATTATTTCTACTATTTTATCTTCTAGGTAACTTATCCATTCTTCTGTGTCAGTTATTCTGCTATTAATTCCTTCTAGAGAATTTTTAATTTCATTTATTGTGTTGTTCTTCATTGTATATTTGCTCTTTAGTTCTTCTAGGTCCTTGTTAAATGTTTCTTTTATTCTCTCCAATCTCTTTCCAAGATTTTGGATCCTCTTTACTCTCATTACTGTGAATTCTTTTTCAGATAGACTGCCTATTACCTCTTCATATTTTGGTCGGTGGGTTTTTACCTTGCTCCTTCATCTGCTGTGTATTTCTCTGTCTTCCCATTTTGCTTTACTTACTGTGTTTTGGGTCTCCTCTTCGCAGCCTGCAGGTTCATAGTTCCCATTGTTTTTGTTGTCTGCCCGCAATGGTTAAAGTTTGTTCAGTGAGTTGTGTAGGCTTCCTGGTGGAGGGGACTGGTGCCTGTGTTCTGGTGGATGAGGCTGGAGCTTGTCTTTCTGGTGGGCAGGACCGTGTCTGGTGGTTTGTTTTGGGGTGTCTGTGAACTTAGTATGATTTTAGGCAGCCTCTCTGCTAATGGGGTTGTGTTTCTGTCTTGCCAGTTGTTTGGCATAGGGTGTCCAGCACTGGAGCTTGCTGGTCATTGAGTGGGGTCTTAGCATTGAGATGGAAATCTCTGGGAGAGCTCTTGTTGATTGATATTATGTGGAGCCAGGAGGTCTCTGGTGGACCAGTATCCTGAACTCAGCTCTCCCACCTCAGAGGGTCAGGCCTGACAGCCGGCTGGAGCACCAAGATCCTGTCAGCCACATGGCTCAGAAGAAAAGGGAGAAAAAAAAGAAAGAAAGAAAAAATAAAATAAAGTTATTAAAATAAAAAATTTTAAAAATATTGTTAAAATACAAAAAGTAAAAAGAAAGAAGAGAGCAACCAAACCGATAAACAAATCCACCAATGATAACAGGCGCTAAAAATTAAGCTAAGATAACCCTATAAATCAGAAACTAGTCAGTCGTGTACCACAAACCCCAAGTCTACATTTGCTTCCAAAGTCCACCGCCTCAGTTTTGGGATGATTCATTGTCTATTCAGTTATTCCACAGATGCAGGGTACACCAAGTTGATTGTAGAGATTTAATCCGCTGCTTGTGAGGCTGCATGGAGAAATTTCCCTTTCTCTTCTTTGTTCACACAGCTCCTGGGGTTCAGCTTTGGATTTGGCTCTGCCTCTGTAGGTCACCCTCTGGCGTCTGTTCTTCACCCAGGCAGGAGGGGGTTAAAGGAGAGGCTGATTAGGGGGCTCTGGCTCACTCAGGCTGGGGGGAGGGAGGGGTACGAAATGCAGGGCAAGCCTGCAGAGGAGAGACCAGCATGACATTACAATAGCCTGAGACGTGCTGTGTGTTCTCCCGGGGAAGTTGTCCCTGGATCACAGGACCCTGGCAGTGGCGGGCTGCACAGGCTCCCAGGAGGGGAGCTGTGGATAGTGACCAGTGCTTGCACACAGAATTCTTGCTGTCTCCAGCAGCAGCCTTAGCGTTTCATGCCTGTCTCTGATGCCCGCGCTGATAGCCACACCTCACACCTGTCTCTGAAACTCGTTTAGGCAGTGCTCTGAATCCCCTCTCCTTGTGCACCCTGATACAATGGTCTCTTGAGTCTCAGGCAGTTCCAGACTTTTTCCCGTACTTCCCCCTGGCTAGCTATGGTGTACTAGCCCCCTTCAGGCTGTGTTCACACAGCCAACCCCAGTCCTCTCCGTGGGATCTGACCACTCTTGACCAAGCCTTAGCTCCCAGCCCCCACCCACCCCTGAGGCAGGTGTGCATACAAGCCTCTCAGGCTGTTAGTGCTGGTCAGCACCATTCCTTTGTGTGGGAATCTCTCCACTTTGCCCTCTGCACCCCTGTTGCTGCGCTCTCCTCCGTGGCTCTGCAGCTCCCCCCCTCCCCACCCACCCCCCATCTCTGCCAGTGAAGGGGCTTCCTAGTGTGTGGAAACTTTTCCTCCTTCACAGCTCCCTCCCAGAGATGCAGGTCCTGTCCCTATTCTTTTGTCTCTGTTGTTTCTTTTTTCTTTTGCCCTACCCAAGTATGTGAGGACTTCCTTGCCTTCTGGGAAGTCTGAGGTCTTCTGCTAGCATTCAGTAGGTGCTTTGTAGGAGTTGTTCCAAATGTAGATGTATTTTTGATGTATTTGTGGGGAGGAAGGTGATCTCCACGTCTTACTCCTCTGCCATCTTGAAGGTCCTCCAGTGACACTTTTTAATGTTTTTTTTAAATTTTTAAAAATCTTTATTATTTATTTATTTATTTTTGGCTGTGTTGCGTCTTCATTGCTGTGTGTGGGCTTTCTCTAGTTGTGGCTAGTGGGTGCTACCCTTCATTGCAGTGCACAGGCTTCTCATTGTGGTGGCTTCTGTTATTGCGAAGCACAGGCTCTAGGTGTGTGGGCTCCAGTAGTTGCAGCATGTGGGCTCAGTAGTTGTGGCACCCATGCCCTAGGGTACGTGAGCTTCAATAGTTTTGGCCCAAGGGCTCAGTAGTTATGGCTTATGGGCTCTAGAGCTCAGGCTCAGTAGTTGTGGTGCACAGGCTTTGTTGCTCCACGGCCTGTGGGATCTTCCTGGACCAGGGATCAAACCCATGTCCCCTGCTTTGGCAGGCGGATTCTTAACCACTGCGCCACCATGGAAGTCCATCCTTTTTTACTAATCAAGTGACGTCATATGTGTGTTAGTTTTTTTGAATATCTAATCTCTTTCATTCATATATGTCTGTCTTTGTATCAGTTCCATTCTGGTTTAATTACTATAACTTTATAATAATTCTTGAAGTATGGCCCTGTAAGCCCTCCAGATCTGTTTTTCTTATTTAAAATTATCTTTGTGGTCATTGATTTTCAAGCATACTTTAAAATCAGCTTCTCAATTACACACACACATGCACACACACACACACACACACACACACACACACACACACCCTGTTGGCTTTGGCCAAATTTACATTGAATCTACAAATCAATAAACAAAAAATGCTATTTTTACCATATTGAACAGAGTTTAACCATTTTCTTACTATATATCCCTTCATGTTTTCAGTAATTTCTTTCTTTTGTGTTAGTACAGCTACACCGATTCTTTTCTGTTACTGTTCACATGCTTCTTTTTTCTTTATTTCAGTCTTTTTGAGTGCTTATATTTTAGGTCTTTATTGTTCTCAGGCATGAAGATGTGTTTTGAGTAAGACTGACAAATTTATAGAAGAATAAATATTAAAAATCAGTGTTGCAGTGATTTTCACTTCTAACTACAAAGGACTAGTTGTTATGAGACTAATATATTTGACAAAGGTGTTTAAAAACCTAGAAAAATGTAAAAACAGAATTGTAGGAAGACATTGGAAAACACTGAGTGGATCCATGAGCTTTTCCAGGACATGAGGCACCACTGTCAATTTTTGCATGTATGTGTGAAATGGGGATGTTATGATCCTGATCATGTTATGATTCAAGTTATTTATCTTAGATTCTCTAAATTTTCATTTTTGGTTATTCATCTTTATTCTTTCCTACCCTTTTTGTCTCTGATCTTTAAATCTTCTACCTTACATCTAATATTATCTCTTTGTTTAATAGATCCTATTTTATTTAGAAGCACTTCATTAATAATTCCAGAAAACCTGAAATAATATGGCTTTTTCTCTTCCACAATTCTGTCATGCAGCAAATCAGTAAGTACTTCAATTTTAACACTTGAATTATTTATTTGTTAAAATTTTATCTTTTTCATATCTTTAAAACTACTTACACTAAGAAGGAACTAATTTCTCCCTGAACACTTTCAGTAGGCTATATTGTCTGCTTATTTATATGGTCATTTATGAATATGTATTAAATTTCTACTTGTGGAGGAATAAGTATAAAATATGCCAGTATGCCATAAACAACTAAAAAACTGGACAAAACATGTGAAATATCTGTTTTCAGGCACTGGACAATTGAAATTTAAAAACCGTTATTTTTAAGGATTCTTATGGAAAGACAAACAGAATATGAATTCCGTATTCACTTGATAAACTCTCCAAATCAAGGCCCTGGGGATTTCAGACGAAACACATAGCAACCCACTTTCTAGACAGGAATCTGAAATTGGAAGTCTGGAATGATTGGGCAGCTGGAATTTGTGAAGAAAATATCAAATAGAAAGAATTACACTTAAAAGTATATCCAGATATCAGCATAGAATATTTGAGCAAATACTATTCTATGCATGCACAGGATGAGATTTTGCAAGGCCTACCAGAGAGCAGATGCTGGCAGGCTGTGAGCTGAATGATGATCTTGAGGGTTGCCTAATTCTGAGAAATGTTGGTGATCCAACTAGTCAGAGTGGAGATACCTTACTGAACTCATCAGAAAATCAGCTGGGACCTCAGGAGCATCATAATTTATGAGTAGGATAACTCTAACCTTAGATTAAGGTCTACTGTAAACTCCCCATAAAAAATTCTAAAAACAAAACTAGACAATATCAAGCTGATCAGCCATCAAATTAACTTGTTTGCCAGATGAAAACTGACAGTCTTTCAAAAAAAAAAAAAAAAAAAAGGCACGAAAACTCAGTGATTTAGCATAGCTATCAGTACACAGTAAAGAATCAATAGATATGTGAAGGAGGAAAAATGACATAATTTAAAGCCAAAATTAATGGAAACAGACCCAATATTGACACCAATGACGTCAGATCAGAACTTTCGCAAGGCTATTGTGAACATCAAAAATGTTGTGGTAGGTACAATTTACAGGTAGATTTGTACCCACTGGTTTATAACCCTACATAATCCAATCCCCTTGAGTTGGTGATATCTGTAAATATGATGAATGTTACTCCCATGTCTAGGTTATGCTATATGGCAGAGCGAAGGAATTCTGCAGATGCAGTTAGGATCCTTCAACAGTTTGACTTTGAATTAATCATAATGGAGAGCATCCTGTGTGGGCCTAATATAATGAAATGAATCTTTTAAAAGATGGCTAAAGTCTTCCAGAGAGTGAATGTCCTTCTGGGCTTGAATAAGAAAACATCTATGCCGTAAACTGCCTATAAGAATAATGCATGTTAGGGAACTGTAGACATTTCAAGTACTGATTGTGTCCTCCAGTTGAAATTTAGTAAGAATCCAGGGCATCTCAACCATATATCTCAGGGAAGTGAATTTTGCAAACAACCTGAATGAGCTTGAAAGAAATTACTAACCGCAGGCAAGTCTCCAGATGATAATACAGCCTAGCTAACTCCTTGACTACAACCTCCTCCCTGAGGAGGGAGGATCCGGCTAGCAGTGCCCAAACACCTGATGCATGGAAACTGTGCGTTTTGTGTGTGTTGCTTTGTTGTTGTTGTTTTTAATAGATTTTATTTTTTAGAGCAGTTTTAGATTCACAGCAAAATTGAAAGGAAGGTACAGAGATTTTCTATAAATGCTCTACCCCCACACATGCATAACCTCTCTCATTACCATTATCCCCTACCATAGGGTCTCTCTACATTTGTTATAATTGATGAACATTATACATACACACTGATACATCATTATCTCCCAAAGTCCATAGTTTACATTACAGTTCACTTTTGGTGTTGTAAATTCTATGAGTTTGGACAAATATATAATGACATGTATCCATCATTACAGTATCATACAGAGAATTTTCATTGCCTTAAAAATCCTCTGTGGCTTCCCCTACTTATCCCGCTCCCCCACACCCTAGCTACCACTGATCTCTTTACTGTCTTCATAGCTTGGTTTTTGTGTGTGTGCTATTTTAAGCTGTTAAATTTGCAATAATTTGTTACATTGTGATAGAAAATTAGTAATACAGATTTAAATGCAAAGGTGGACATAGTGAGCAAATATTTGGAGAATCTCAGGGGGAAAAAAACATTGCAACTATAAAGAAGAATAGAATGTAGTCTAGAAATAAAAACATGATATCTGAAATTTAAAAATTCACTGGAAGGCTATATCAGCAAAAAATAAGGGTAGTATATTTGAAAACAGAAAATAGACCCTTTAAAATGTAGCAGAGAGAGAAAAAAAAAATTTAAAGATTCACTATCCTGATGGAATATCAATCAATCTAATGTAAATGTAATTGGACTCAGAAAAAGTTAAGAGATTGGAGGAGAAAAAAATTTGATTATGCAATGGCAAAAAATTTATCATAAATGTTTACAATGAACAAATGTAAATAATTGTTCTCAGAAACTCAGCAAACTGCAAGCAGGACACATACACACACATCCATACACTTACAAATCATAGGTCTCCATACCTTAGTTGTATTGTTGAAAACTAACCAAATAAAAACTAACCAATGAAAACTAATGTAGTAAAAATGTTTAAACCAGCCATTACAAAGAGGAACACTTGAAAACGTATGTTCACACAAAAACCTGCACATGAATGTTTATAATACCTTTGTTCATAATTGCCAAAACTTGGAAGCAACCAAGATGTTCCTTGGTAGCTGAATGGATAAACTGTAGTACACTCAGACAATGGAAGATTATTCAGTGCTAAAAAAAGAAATGAGTTATCACACCATAAAAAGACATGGAAGAAGTTTAAATGTCAATCTGAAAAATCTATATACCGTATAATTTCAACTATATGACATTCTGGAAGAGTCAAAACTATGGAGACTGTAAAAAGATCAGTGGTTGCCAGGGTTTGGGGTAAGGGATGAACAGGCAGAGCACAGAGGATTTTTAGAGCAGCTGAACTACACCATATGATACTATAATGATGGATACACGCCATTATGCATTTGTCCAGATGCACAGAATGAACAGCAAGAGTGAACTGTAATATGAACTTTGTCTCTGGGAATGCAGGTAAGGGTCACTCTTGGGTCTACTGCCATTTTCTATCTCTTATATTTCATTTTGTATTTGAGCAAAGGGAGAAGGAAGAAATTGATGAGCTAAAGTTATAATATCAGGTACCAATATAAGAAGTTTCTTTTCTTTATTTCTAATGTTTGCATATTTCAGTATCACCTCTAAGGACTACTCTTTCCTCACTAGAGATTTCTCAAATGTTCCCAGGTACTTCAGTTCAACAGCTCCTTTAAGAAGTTAATTTTTATTTGAGAAAAAAATATATTTTAATATTTATTTATTTTCTAGAAAGAAATTTGATCTTTTGCCAAGTCTTTATTATTCAAAGTAATAGGGAAATGTCTCAGGAAGAATTACCTTAAAATAATAGTAATGGAATTATGAAATTAAACTATTAAATAGTAAAGTGGAAAGTGAAAGAAACAGGCAACGTAGTTTTTCTGTTTAAATAAGTATTACTGAATAAAATATTCTAAATAAAATCATAAAAATGTCTCACCTTTCCAACTCTCATATTTCCTATTTTTATGACTTAAGATGGTTACTAGGGCCTCCCAAATATCATCCACCACCCTAAAATCAAAATATGATCTCAGAGAGACTGAAGGTCAAAGATTCTGAACAAGGACACAAATTAACCAATAAGTCCATATTTGAATAATAATTTAGTATTAATTCAAACTAAGTGTGTACTTCCATAAGAAGGAATGTGACTAAATTGTAGTGAATGCCAAGTACATGTCAAGTTCTTTAGAAAACCCCTGTGAATTAAGATCGTTACCTCAGTTTCATAGGTGAGGAAGCTGGCTGGGGTAATGTAACTTTTGCAGTCACATTTTTAAAAAGCCATGTAGCCAAAATTTGAAACAAAAATTGTCCCAAAATCTCTACCCTTTCCTTTATAAACTGCTGCTTCTTACAAGAAAAAAAAACATTGTCATCATTCATTCTCTAAACTATTGGTTCTTAGTTTGGTTTGGGGCATGGGATCCTACTGGTTAAACTTACAAATCCTCATCACAGAAAAAAAAATGTGTCAAAATAATCCTACAGACTGTTGGATACAATTTCAGTGGGTTCCCAAAGTCTTCTGAACCCCACACTCTAGGGAAAATAACATCAAAATATGTCTTGTAAGTTCTCAAATATACTGATCATATTTTTTACTGTAAACACAGGGATGTACCAAGTCATGAAAAGGCATGAAGGAACCATAAATGCTTATAACTATGTGAAAGAAGACATTCTGAAAAGGCTACATACTGTATTTTTCCACCTACATGGCAAAAGATAAAGCTATGGAGACAGTAGAAAGATCAGTGTTTATCAGAGTGTAGTGGGGAGAGAGAGATGAATAGGTGAAGCACAGATTTTAAGGCAGTTAAACTACTCTGTATGATAGTATAATGGTGGATATATGTCATTATACATTTGTCTAAACCCATAAAATGCACACCACCAAAAGTGAACCCTAATGTATACTATGGACTTTGAGTGATAATGATGTGACAATATAGGGTCATTAATTGTAACAAATGCACCACTCTGGTGGGGGATGTTGTTAATGAGGGAGTCTGTGCATGTGTGAAGGCAAAGGGTATATGGGAGCTCTTTATACTTTCCACTCCATTTTGCTGTGAACTTAAAACTTTATTCCAAAAAAATAAAGTCTGTTGAAAAATGGCATACAGTTTGATGCTTTAGTGGTTCATGGTCTGACAAAAGAACAAACTGCTTACAATTTGATGTGCCTTGGGAAAAAAGTGCTTTTTTTTTTGAAAGCTCAAAAATATTATTCCATTCCTGACTTGTCAAATTATTTTACACATTATTTAAATTACAACATAAACTTTAAAACCATTAATTCTGCATAAAACCCCCAAATGTAACACCAGTTTATCAAACCCATCGATATGTATATAAGGTGTTAGAATTATGGATGGTTATAAAGAGTCATCCAGAAAAAAAGCAATTTTAAAGTTTGTATTCAACTTCTTATAGGTTAATCCATGGTTAAACTTATGAAGGGGCTAATTCCAACAAAATTGGATTCAGATCTGTTTCAACTAAGGAATATTCAGAGCTATGAGTGTCTATTGAGGTTAAATTAGTCAGTATAACTGCATATAAAATATGGAAGTTAGCACCCTTAAGCAAAGAAACTCAATATCATTAACCTGATGATTATCATATTTTATCTATGTGTTAATTATATATTAACCTGGTGATTAAGAAAGGGCTGAACATGAAGGTGACTTTTAACCAAAATGTTCTATAAAAAAAAATAAAGAAATATAAAGTTCCGAACCAAGATACATTTTTTTTTCACCAAAGAAGTTTACAAGGGGGATAGTCAGAAGGGGAGTAGCTGATAATAGTGACTCTGTTTATGTACAGCTTTTAATCTTCAGTAGAATTTTAGACAAAGTATTTTATTAGATCCTTAATTATCTTGAACAATATTTAAAGGTGATATGTTTACTTTATCTATGATAAAGTCAAGGGTCTGAGATATTAAATACTCTAGTCTCAAAGCTAGTATGGTTTAGAAGACATTCCATCCTTTACCTAGGTCTGTGTCTGTTCCCCTTCAGCATGCTACAGTATACAGAAGATACAAAATTTAGCATGTTAACCTAAATACACTTCATAAAGCTTAAGTATACATTGGTTTTGGGCTGAACTGTGTCCTCCCAAAATTCATTTTTTGAAGTCCTGAACCCCAGTATCTTAGACTGTAACCATATTTAGAGATCAGGTCTTTAAAGAGGTGATTAAGTTAAAATGAGTAAGTTAAAATGACTAAATTAAAATTGGAGTGGGACTTTAATCCAGTATGATTGGTGTCCTTACGGAAGAGGGAGAGACACCAAAGATGAGCACATGTGCACCAAGGAAAGGCCATGTGAGGACACAGAGAGAAGGGTGTAGTCTGCAAGCCAAACAGTCCTCAGGACAAACTAACCCTGCCAGCCCCTTCATCTTGGACTTAACAGCCTTCAGAATTGTGAGAAAATAAATTTTTGTTGTTTAAGCCACTCAGTGGTATTTTGTTACTGCAGCCATAGCAGACTAGTACATATTGTAAAATACCTATATCCTCAAGTACAACAGTAATCAGTATAGAAGATGACCCCTGTCAGGGTTACCTAAATTGATTATTTCTCTGATTTCCAATTGTTCTTTTCTTCACTTTGAACTTCTAATTACTGTATTAAAAGAACCAAGGGTTCTGTCTTGTTTTGTTTTTTAATATATACTCCCTGGTGACTCTTTAAATCATAGCAATGACTGTCTACTAAAACACACAGAACTGTATAACTCTCCTAATTGTTTCCTAAAAACCCTTCCAGTTTTAAAATTTATGATTTTTAGGTTTTTGGGAGAAAATATCTATAATTATAGAAATAATTTTTATTCTGCTAACCTATTTTGAAGGATCATTATAAGGATTGGTAAAAGGACTGAATAGACCTGGAAACAAAATTTTGTTATCATTGAGTGTTCAAAACTTGACCTAAAAGATCACTGCATTGTTCTATTTTCTAGTTAAATAGATTTCATTATACTATGTGTGGAGGTTAGAAAGAATAAACATAGTATGAACTAACACAATAAATATAGCTTTTGTTTTGTGAAGTCTCTTGACAGACTGTGTTAAGCACAAATAATAACTTTTTTCTACATGAAAATAAATTTTGGTGAATAGCTCAAAGCAACAAACTGGTCTTTTAAAATTTGTGAATTAGGCACAAATCAATCAACTGCTCAAACAGTAGATTTTCAGACACAGTTCCGAGTGTTTGCATATACCATATTAACTATGTTCCTCTTGCTGGTGGTTTTGATATACAATTAATCATTAGCTAACATTTAGGCACCTACTATGTACAGAGCATTAAACTAAAAGACCTATCTCATGTAAGTATATAGATTGACAAACAATTGGTGTTTCATTAACTGAAAGGAACAAGTTCATATAAATTCTTGTTCTAGCTAATTGCATTCACTGAGTAATTAATTATGAACTCAAAATTAAGGATCTACCTCCTCATTTCTGAAAACTGGCTCCAGTAACTGAAGTGGTCTACGGACAGATTTTCTACAAGCTATAAAGACAGTTACTACACAGTTATTTATCCATCTCTGTATCTATTTTGAACTTTGGAAGCCTACAAATTGAAAATGTACAGCAGAACTTTTAACCTGATAAGATATAGATAGGCATTAAATAGAGGACCAATATACTAAGTGAAGTTCTTAACTCCTTCCTAATTGAAGACAGGGGTGGCACTGCCAGGGTTGTCTAGATAGATCAATTTAACCACCTCTTGCCTGACTGGCTCTCAGAAGATAAAGTCTTACCTTCAGACAGGAGAATGTGAGGGGTTGTTTCAGAGCGGAAGTGTATCACTAACAGAAGCAATGCTGCCTCCACAGGGATGGGGGTGATTAGTTCATCTAAAGGAGGGACTACGTTGTCAAGATTGATAAATTAGGAAGAGTGAGACCTGATAAAATGAGGGAACAGGAGGTACTGACCTAAAAGCAACTGAAGGAAAAAAAAATATCTGGTGTGAATTTGCTATTTGTATACAATGCCCTGGAGACATTAGAAGGTGTGTAGATATAGGAAGTTTTAGATTCACACAGTTTTGTAGCTGGAAAATGTCATCAAAATACTATAGCTGTTCTTTCATTTTATATACGAGAACACCAAGGCTTAAAGCAACAGAGGCTGCCATGGAGCCCAAACCCAGATACCTTGCCTCCTTTTTCTGAGTTGCTGAGACAATGACAGTCTCATGCGTAAGTTTTAAAGTAATATATAAATATTAGGTGTTAGTAATAACTTGTTTGGGGTACTTGTTATTTCTTATAGTCATGCCCTTCATCAATAACATAGAGTCTTTATGTAACTTGAACCTCAATTAGCCACTGCATGATGCCACTTTTTGCCTTTCCTGGTATAGTTTCTCATTTTTCCATGTGATATAAATTGCTTCATACTTTGGTGAAATGAAACTAAAAAACTGGGATTCAGATAAACATTAAATTTATAGTATGAAAATATATCAGGGATAATTAGATAATTTGTGTTCCTATCTAAAGCAAAATAGTAACTTCGTTTCTATGTAGGTGACAGAACTAGTATTGCATTGGAACTGGGGTAAAAGGAAAATATCAGAAAACAGTATATATATATATTGCCTGTCTCTTGGGGAGAATGAGATTTTAAGTAGAAGAACATTTAGTTATGCTTACCTAAGAACTTCTTTGAGAAATTTTCTGTGCAGTTTCTACAACAGCATAACATGCCCTGGAGATTTAATAAGCAGGTAAATTGTCTCAATATTCATATTATGAATTTAGTAAAGATTTGCTAAGGACTTTGTGTGTCAGACACTGATAAACAATTAAAAGTGCAAAGGTGAATGCTTATAAGGGAGGGATACAGATAAAGTAATAATTACAATTTAATATGATGAGCCCTAAAATCAAATATATAATAGTAATTCAGTCTCTAGGATTTGTAGAGATGTTTTTTTCTAAATGTAGCAGTTGAGCTGGAGATTTTTTTTTTTAAATAAATAGGAGTTTATAATGCATTCAGTATGGAGAAAAAGGCTTTAAAGGGGCACAGCTATTTGAGAAAGAATAGCTTTTTTAGGTAACCAAGAAAAGGCTTTTGGTGTAGAGCTTAACTTTCATGGAAGACACTAAAGTCTGAAGATAGAAAGGCATCCAAGAGCAATTGTCATGAACACCAAAAGTTTTCTGTGAGGTAACTTTGAAGGATTTTAAACAGGCTATTGATTGGAGATACCCAAACGTCATATCCTAAAGTAACTTTTCAAGCTATATAATTCCACTTCTCACCTTTGTTTTGTGCTTTTTCAGTGTACACTGTATCTTGGTTTATCTGTTCTTTCCCTGGAGGGGGCTGTGGCTCTGGAAATGGTGATAGCTTCTCCTTTTCCTTCTCCTCCTCGTCCTCCTCTTTCTTTTCTCCTCATCCTCCTCCTTCTTTAACAATTTCATAACATACTTTCAAAATAACTGGCACTTTAGGTCCCAAAAATCTTTGAAGCTAATTAAACCAAAAAACTGTCCTGAATTAATTTCATATCTTGTTATGAATTTCAATCATTGCTCTGCCTACTCTGTGAGTAAAATGTAAAATATGTGACAGACAGGTCATTTGGGGAATAATTTTGACTGAGACATGAAAAATGTAATCTTTATGTTCTCTAAAATTTTATGAGTACCATTATTAATTTGGAGGACAATAGTTATAATAAAAATATCCAAATTTTATATGTATAATATGAACTAAACAGTATTAGTTTACTATTGCTGTGTAACAAATTACTACAAACTTAGTGGCTTAAAACATACCTGTGTTTTAACTGACAGTTTTGTAGGTCAAAAGGCCAGGCATATGTGATTGGATTCTCATAATCTTAAAAGGAGGAGATGCAGGTATTGGCCAGGTTGTGTGCCTTTCTGGAGCTTGAAGTCCTCTTTCATGCTCACATCTTTGTTGGTAGAGTGAAGCTCATTGTGGCTATAGAACTGAGGCTGCTGTTCACTTCTTGGCTTGTTCACTTGAGAACAGGGCCCATCCTCAGTTCCTAAAGGCAACTAAATCTCCTTGCCACCTGGTCCCCTCCATAGACCCTCTTACACTTTGAATATCTCTGAATTATTAAAAGGCCCTCATGATCTTACGGCCCCACCTCATCTACTTAGGTCCACCCAGATATTTTCCTTCTTTATTAACTCAACTGATTAGATTGAGTTGAATCCTAGGGACATGAATCCAGGTACATGAATATCATTTACCTTGATTATTTCAGAAAAATCTCTTTGCCATGTAATTTAACATAATGAGGAAATGATATCATCATTTCAACAGGTCCCACACACTCAAGGACAGGGAATCATACAAGATGGGTAGGGACCATCTTAGAATTCTGTCGATATAAAAATTGTCTTAAGTGATTTACATGCATTAATTTATTGATGTATCAGTGTAACTTGGTTATTCCCTGGTGGTCTAGTGGTTAGGATTCAATGCTCTCAACATAAATTGGTTGTCCCAGATTTATATATGAGTAGAGCTAGTCTTTGAGAAGATATGAAACTTGGCCTAAGTCATAGTCTGGATGCAATTGATCTAGATAGATTTGAAATCCAAAGCCCTGATTTTTAATATTATGAAATATTGTCCTGTTAACAGTTACTTAGAAATAAAGTAACTTTTTATTTAGGAAAAGGTAAATTATAACTTTTCAATGAAAACTATAGTTATATGTTGAATCTATTTCATTTCTGTTTTTACATTGTTATGGTGATATATTTGGAAAATCCACATCAATATAAAGCTGGACTACAATAATTTTAAACATATTGTTAATATCTTCAATGTGTGTGTGCATGTATGTGTGTGTCTGTGTGTGTGTGTGCGCACGAGCACACTTGCTGAGTGAGATGCGCTGGTTAAGTTACACTGGTGTTATGGGATTACTTTCTTTGTCAGTTTTATAATAGATAATTTTTGTTTCTAGTTTCTTTTGAGTTCCTCTTCTATGGAGTAAAGTAATACAAATGGATTAAAACTAAACTCTCCTTCATAGAGATAATTGATCCACATATGTTGTAGGTAGAATTCTAAGATATTCCCCAATATTTCTTACTTCAGGTATACATGCCTTGTATAATCCCTGGAACTAAGAGTATGGTGGATTGTACTTCCATTATTATGTTATATTATATGACATAGTTGACCTTAAGATGGGACGCTTATGATGGTTAATTTTTTTGTGTCAGCTGGAGTGGGCCAAGGGATCCCCAGATTAAGTATTATTTCTGGTTGTGCTTGTGAGGGTGTTTCTCCTTGAAATTAGCATTTGAATCAGTGGATTCACTAGATTGCCCTCTTCAGTGTGGGTGAGCAGCATCCAATCCCAAGTAGAATAAAAAGGCTGAGGAAGGAAGAATTCACCCCTATTTTGCTTTTTCTGCACCATCAGCTCCCCTGGTTCTCAGGACTTTTGATGCCAGCTAGAATTATACCACCAGCTCTGGCTCTCCAGCTTACTGATAGCAGGTCATAGGACTTTTCAGCCTCCATAATCTTATGAGCCAATTCCTTATTATCTACCTGTCTATCTATCAGCCTATTTATCTATCCTATTGGTTATATTTTGTTGGAGAACCCTAACTAATACAGCGTTTTAACTGGTAAACCTGACCTAATCACACAGGCCTTTTAGAAGCAGAAAGATCTGGTCACAGAAGGGAAAGTTAGAGAGATGTGAAGGGTGAGAGGGAGTTCTCTGCTGCTGATGTAGAGGAGGCCACATGGCAAGGACCCAAGAAAGCCTGTAGGAGTGAGGTGTGCCCTGTCAGCAGCTAGCAAAACCACAGGACCTCCTATCACCACAAGGAAATGAATTCCACCAGCTATTTGAAGGAGCTTAGAAGTGAATCTTTTTCTGGATTAGCTTCCAGATGAGGAAGTCAGCTGACATCTTGATTTCAGCCTGGTGAGACCCTGAGGAGAGGATCTAGATTAAGTGTGTTAAACTCTTGACCACAGAAATTGTGAGATAATAAATTTGTATTACTTTAAACTGCTAAATTTGTGGTAGTTTGCTACTCATCAATGAAACACATGAAAGAAGATTCTTAATATTATGGATTTTTCAAACATTTGGATGAATTTCAAAACTTTCATTGGATTCTTGAAGAAAAGCATATAGATGTGCTCAGACATGGACACTGTTTTCTTCATAACCAAACTAGATGGTCTTGTCAGGATGCTTCAAGGGGATATATCCTTAAAACCCATCTGTTGGGCTTCCCTGGTGGCGCAGTGGTTGAGGATCTGCCTGCCAATGCAGGGGACACGGGTTCGAGCCCTGGTCTGGGAAGATCCCACATGCCACGGAGCAACTAGGCCTGTGAGCCACAACTACTGAGCCTGCGCGTCTGGAGCCTGTGCTCTGCAACAAGAGAGGCCACGATAGTGAGAGGCCCACACACCATGATGAAGAGTGGCCCCCACTTGCCGCAACTGGAGAAAGCCCTCGCACAGAAACGAAGACCCAACACAGCCAAAAATAAAATAAATAAAGAATTATTCTGCCTAAAAAACAAACAAACAAAAAACCCCCATCTGTTCAGTAGCTGTGAGGTGAGATTTGCAACTGACACATTTGATTGCCCTCATGTAGACTACCAAGGTTTGAAAAGGAGAATTTCTATACTTGGCTAATTACTTGGAATCAGAAATTAGGTTTGGTTTATTGGAGCCCGCAAATCATAATGGAGATTGAATTCTCTTCAAGCTCTTCAACTAAAATAATAATATAATGAAATGATACCAATAGTAAAATAGAGGAAAAGAGAATAGTTAAGAAGGGCAGTAGAAAATGACATCTCTACATCATGAGTAGGAGTCATGTTGATGTTAGGTGGGGAACAACTGGAGCCAAAATGAGACATACAACCTGGAATTAACCTGACATCTGTATTTATGCCTCACATATATGGAGTTAATTATATTTACAAAGATTTAAGACACCCTTAATGTTATTTTTTCTATATAATGGATATTAAATATTGCTTAACACACGGCTTTTGCCAAGAAGAATTGCTTTCTAAATCTAGAATTGTTTTTCCAGAGGAAAAGCTATTCCAAAGAGATATTTTTCCTCTCCTAAACAGAAGACACTTTAAATAATAGTATTTTCCCTGATACACACATGGTGAATATTTCCCCCTCCTATAAAATAGTTATTATGAAGTATTGGCATTTCCCCTTAAATGCACATGCTGATAAGCACAGGTGTGTAGAAGCCATATGGTCGCACTTTCTAATTCATCTATTTCATTAAGGATACATTTAATTTTTCTACAGACCTTGAATAAAGTTACTTTTTTCATGCTTACATTATTCTCTGCTTCATCAATGTTTCAAAAACAATGCCAAGACTATTTTCTGTTTCGTAGTAAACAGGTAATGAAACTTAAATCTATAAGCACTTTAGTCCTAACATACGCCATTTGGAATGAGGGAGAAATATGGCATGAATTAGCGTCCTCCGTTTAGATGAAAGGACTCATTCACTAAGGAAGAAATTCATATGCTGAAACATCACAATCTACTGGGAGAACTCTAATAAAAATACTGATCACTTACATTTTCATAGCATTGTAATGCTCAGGAAGCAGGGGCATGGAGTCAGAAAGTAGGTTTTAAGAAAATCATTTATTAGTAGTGAGAAATACTGATTAAACCATTTCCTACTTTCTGGCAACTATTGGCACTTAGAAAGAACACACTAATAGAAATTCAAAGGACCAAAGAAACACAAAGATTGGAGCATAATATTCTCTGGCATACGCAGCCTTCTTAGCTAATATGGTCTTTGTTGTTTTCTTTTCCTTCCTGGTTTTTAGCATGTTGTGACATCTTGATTACGATTCAATAAATATCCCTTATATGGCCTTAATCTTTTCAAAGTCCACTTTCAATATCTATCTCATGAGTGAATGGGCAGTCAAAACTAGATGTGCGTTATAACAATTGCTACATTTCTAGCTTCTGATCATATTGGATGGCTAGGAAAAGATTAGATGTCATTTTCTTGCATTGCCTGACAGTTTTTCTCGTACCTCTCACTGTTTGTTCAGAGGAGATAGAAGTCTCTATTTCATACTAAATGTGTAGTAACTTGAGGGAGAATAATAGAAAATAGATAGAAGATGGCTTGAGAGAGAGAAACTGGGAGACATAAATCCACATACATATCAAATAAATTCTGGACCCTTAAAAATTAAAAAAATAGCAAAGAAAGGGGTCAGTGTTAGAGCACAGGGGATAATGCTAATTACACTTTGCATACTATTGCTTTGGATACTACTTGAAATTTGAGTAAAATCTGAAATTTGAAATATGATGGATAGTCATTTTGGGGACTGAATACAAATTGTTGTTGTATTTGTAAGGAGACGGGCAATTCTCAAATTTGGGTTTGTCAACATGAACTGAAATAACTTCATTTATGGCCCCCCAGAGCTGATCATGATTTGCAAAAAAATAAGACTCACTACTTCCCCTTGTGCTTTCAGTCTTGGTAGTGTTTACACCGGTGAAATAACACAAATAAAATTGTATTTTCATTTTCTAATCTCTACTTTGAAAATCCCCTTAGAATTGACTTTCAGAACTTTAAGGGTGAGCATTTTATGTGGTTAACACACTGTAAGTTCAAGTCAAAATACGGGTTGGGTTATAGAGTAGCAGTACTATTTTGTCCCATTTGACATTTATTTCATTAACTGCCATGGTAGACAATGAAGCGTGAATCATGGCAAATGGCAAACCACCCCAAACTGCACCACGTGAAACATCACAGTAAAAATACCATCTTATTTTGCCTTGAGCTGCAGTTGTTCACACACTAGATTCCAGCTTTAGCTACCTGTCAGTTATGGTGAAGATGTTGATATTTTGGGTGGGTACAATTTTTGTTAGGGATGTGAGAAGATATAATCTTACATTTCAGCAAGTAGCTCCTGCCCTGAGTTTATTTTCTCTTCAGTCTTATATGGCTTAGCATTTGGTAGATGATGGAGCTGTTGTTCCCTTGCTGCTGATCCAGAAGCTTGAAAAGCGTGTTCATCTTCAGGGGGAGTTATGCTCTATCTCCTTAAGGGAGTAGTATCTACAGAAAAAAATTGGGCTTCTTTTACATGGGATATTTATTCAATAATTTATATCAAGATGGATATTTATTTTATACTTTGAATTATATCTGAACACTTTATTTTTTGCTCAAATTGTTCTAGATTTGGTCATTGAGAGCTCTTCCAGTTGTCTCCTTTGACATGCCCGCATTAATAAAAGTGATTGTTTTTCTTACTGGAGCACTGCCTAACTTTCTGGCACTACAAGTTACTCCAAGTTCCTCTTGTATCTTCCCTGCCCACATCCTGGAATCAGTCATTTCTCCAAGGAGGCCTGGTTTCTGTTATTTGAGAATCATGTTAGAAACCAAGATTTGGGTGTTGGGTATGATCGTTGCTCCCAGGATGTCATTGCTTCTAGGCTCTCTGAGGAGACAGAACTTGGAAAATATATATGTGTATACTAACTACATTTAATGTTGTGAAGCAGATGTCACTACGTATGTCTCAGACTTCATGAGAATTGTGTCTTCTAGAGTTGGACAGTTCACTGATTGCATTGTCATATCCAGCAGCCCTGATAAAGTTAATACCAGCATGACATATACCAATACAATCAACTTGTATGAAAATAGAAGGAATGTCCCATCTACTACTAATACAGGCTTTTTATAAGCCACGTTTTTCGCCACATATGGGCTAATAAAAATTGGATATTTGAATCTAACAGACAATCATCCAAAGACTCTTTTTCAGTCTCTTTTAGGAAGACTATACATATAGTCTTCCTAAAACTTCAATTTACTTCCATTGTGATTAATGTGACCCTAATGTTAATGAGTATATGAAACTATCATGATTAGTAAGGTAATTAAAAAGCAAGTATATGGAACATTTTTCATAATGTTCTCTTTGGGGAGTGGTTAAAAATCTATACCGTTAAACATGAAATTAAGTAATATTTTAAAATACAATATCCCCTAGAGCAAATCTTAAAAATTATTTCTAGTATATTTTACATTATTCATAATGTCTTTGCACAGTGGCACCTGAATATAACTGATGAGTACAAAAGTGATTTAAGTAAATGAAGGATTCTGCTTTGGGTAAAGATAGATTAGCAGGAACCAACTGAAACATTCCTCCTCCCCCCCTCAAATTCAAATAAATATATAAAATAGTAGTTTATAAGACATAGGGTGTAATCCTCAGAGATGATGCAAAAGTCAAAATCAAATTTAATTAAAAAAAAAATCATCTCTATGACTTCCCCAGCTGGCTGGCTTGAGAGAGTTTTTATGATGTAGTGCATGGAGAAGGAAATCAATGAAAGCCTGGCAGATTCCCAAATTGAGGAGATGGAGCTGAGAGTCGGGGCAATCAAGGTGACTCAAGTCTTTGGAGCAGAATACTATGGAGGAGAGACCTCACACAGAGAGAACTGAAGAGATTTGCAGAGAATCCACCATGAGTATACAATTGAGGATGAATCCATGCATACACATGGGAAATACTGCCACAGTTTCTGTCACTAAGTTTTTTCCAAGGGAGGAGAATAAGTGTACAATGGAAAAGTAAACTGTTTTCAGAGAAAACTCTGGTTGCATTTAAGACAACAGGAGCCTGAGGGAGAGGGAGAGAGAGTATTGATCAAGTTGGCCTTAGTATTACCTTCATCTTAACTAAACTTTAGATAGGCTTCTTCCTTACTATACACTCCTGACCTCGTTTTTCTTAGAGTATTTATTTTAGAAAACTTGCAATTGTAAATTATTTCTCTCTCCCTTTGAGATGTAAATCCTTATAAAAACCTCATTCCAGTTGTACAGCCCAGTGATGTCTTTCTTAAGAACCTGAAAGCTCTTCTTTTGAAATGTAATCATTAAGGAAGATAGTACCCCTATTTCTCAGTCTCTGTGGGAGGGTAGAAGTCCAACTTCCATAGATGCAAATTAGCAAATATAGGTGATCTAATCACAGAAGAACATTTACAAACTCAAGAATAACATAACAGGCTCAGCACATCTCCAGTCCTTAAAAACCCTCTCCCACCTTTTGTTTCAGTGGGATTGAGTTCGGATTGAGTTCTGACTTTTTGCCCCTATTGTAATAGCCTTAAATAAAGTCTTCTTTACCTATTTAATTTTTTGCATTGCAAACTTTGCTTTGACAATGTGTTTCCTGAGTATTGCAGGATGCACAGAGATTTTTGTTTTCAACCACATAATGGGCTTCTATAATTGCACAGTGGAATGTTTGGGAAAGTTGGGAAGCAGAATGAATTGACTAGAGGAAAGGAAGTATAAAGCTTAGAATATAGTGAAGGATGGATAACTCTAATGCTTACATTTTGTGATGTGAATCAAAATAACAGCAACATGGGTCCTGATAGAACTGTTTTGCCCCAAGCTTTACAATAGAACAATTCCCAGCATGCTGTGGTAAATGTGAAGATAAACTCCTTCCCAGTAGAAATCTGTTGCAGCTTCCTTGGTTATGTTATTTTAGAAAATTACTCCATCTTCTTTTTCTACTGACCACAAGGAAAAAATTATTTCTCCTTGCCCAACGACCAAATTCATCCTATATTTATGAAGATTTAAAGTCATAATTTTGGGTTTATTTGTTTTTATAATCATGCTTCTCATTCCAGTTTTGTCCATTATCTAATTCTGTATGTCTAGTTTCCTTGTCTGTAATTTGAGCATAACATGCCATGAGGTAGTTGCCAGGACTAAATGAATTATTACATGTAAAATGCATAGAACAATGTCTAATTTAGTAAGTGTTTGTAATTATCTGTTATTATTAGCATTATTAATGACAGTCAAGGAAAATCAACAGATGTGGGAGAGAACTTCTTTACAGTAGGTTTTTTTCTTGGCAATTTGGAAAACAGTAGGATATGGAATTTTGCACCTGCCCCAACTTCATTCCTTACTTCTAATCTTCACATAATGTTTCTAAATCATCACTCTTCTATAAAATTTTACTCACCCACTTAATGCTTAATCAAGAAGTAGCCCATTTCATTTATAATTCGAATAAAAATATTTACTTCTTGTGCATTACACAGAAATTGTGCTTTTTTTTCCCTTTCTCAGTAAGGTACATTGAAACTAGATGAATAGAGTTTACAATTCTGAAAGCATGAAACGCTCAGAATGGCTGTTTATATTCAACTAACAAAAAGCTGGTAAATAAATCTTGATGAGTAACGATACTGAAAGATAAACTATATTTACAAAAATGAGGCTTCATTTTTTTGTTTTTTTCTTAATTTACAGTAAGTTGTATGTTTGTTGAAAGTTTATGTAGTCTTTACACCTCATCTCTGATTCATATAGCATTTTACATTAAATCAGAAACAGACAGGATTTTTTTTCAATATGTTGTTATTCTATGTAATAGAAAACCTAGCAAAAGTAATCCAACCAAAAATATAGCTTTAATTTTGATTCACTATAAACTCATATTATTTCTAGAAATCTCTATGATCAAGAAGAAAGGATGTTATTTGAATTATTAAAGTTAAGTTTCTCTGGGTCTATGATTCATTTTTGTATGTCAAAAAATAATCAATTGTTTAAACAGAACAACCTGGTATCTCCCATTGTGTCAGTGAATATATTTATTATTGAGATCATAAGAAAACTGTTTTTATAAATCCAGCATCATATTATGAGCTATATAAACTTACTAGTCTCTGGGGTAAGGTTGCAAAAACAAAAAAGGAGTAAAATGATATTTCGAAAAACCTTATCGGTTTTTGCCTTGCTGCATCATTTAAAGTGGCTTGCATTTACATGCTCAGGACATCCCAAGATAACTGCAGTTCTCTCAGCTACAATTAAGTTCTCACTTTGGGCTCTGACATCTTTCTTTTATGCCTTTTATATTTAACTTTTCAAAAAAAATTTTAAAGGAAGAATCAGTACAGACTATCAATTACCTTATTCCTGATCAACTAAAGGAATCAGCAGGTAGTGATCTTTTCAATCCAACAAAAAAGATATATGATTTGTGTGTGTGTGTGTGTGTGTGTGTGTGTGTTGACATGCCATTATACCTCTATTTAGGTCATGTAACATGGATCATTTCATTTGAAATATTCTGTAAAAGTATTTTAAGTAACAATTATAATAAAATAAAGCTTTAGAAATGTGTCTAAATACACATATTGCCCCTTACAATTGAAGTTTCACATTATTCAAGCTGCAAATTAATATGTTTATTCTCATATTGAAGGCCATAAAATGTTCCTAAGCATGGGGATAAAGTAACATTTTCTGCTTTTAAATGTTTTTGTTTTCTTTGTTTTTTTAATGTTGTTGTTTGTTTAGTAAATTTTTTTTTATAATGTTCTTCTTACACAATTCTCAACAGCCTCAGTTGGGAAACTTTATTTTTTGTTTTCAGTTGTTTATTAATCCTTGCCATTGGCAGTTTTCTTAGTCTTAATCTTACTTGTCCAAAGCACAGTCTCATTTCTGAGCCTATCATCATGAGTGTTTATTTTAACTAGATCATTCAGCACTCACTGTACTGATGTCAAAAATAGTAGGCCATTTATATGGACCTTCAGTCAGACACCATGAAATATTGATTTTTACATTGGTTTCATTATTCTGGAAATTTTTGACGTTCAGCCTAGAATCCCAATAGTGTTACCAATTAGTTACATTAAAGTTTTATGTCATTTGAAGAAAAGCAGATTTATAATTTTTGAAAACATAGTCAACACTTATCTACTTAATCTCTTAATTTTCTTAATGAGGAAAAAAAATAGAGACAAGGGGATAAACAAAATAGGTTTTTTTTTTTTTTTTTTTAAGGCTGTAAACCATCTTCTCCGACTCTTAAGGACAAATTGACAGGACCCTTTGCTTCTTTTTTTTTTTTTTATAAATTTATTTATGTATTTATTTTTGGCTGCGTTGGGTCTTCGTTGCTGCACGCAGGCTTTCTCTAGTTGCGGCGAGTGGAGGCTACTCTTCGTTAGGGTGCCCCGGCTTCTCACTGAGATGGCCTCTCTTGTTGCGGAGCACGGGCTCTAGAGCGCAGGCTCAGTAGTTGTGGCGCACGGGCTTAGTTGCTCTGCCGCATGTGGGATCTTCCCGGACCAGGGCTCTAACCCATGACCCCTGCATTTGCAGGTGGATTCTTAACCACTGCGCCACCAGGGAAGCCCAAAGTAGTTTTTTGAAATGTGAATATATTTCATACTCCAGGAATCAGACTAAAAGAAATATATTTATATAATTCTTGGAATCTGCGCAAATATTCATATCTCAGTGTGTCATTTCCACTATATTATCAATACTATGTTCCACTGAATATGCTTTTTCCTCTCACTTGGATCATCACAGAATTCTTGATTGCATGAGCTTTGTTTCAGGTGACTCTCTTGTCTTTGTGATCCTCAGAAATTCAAATGCTTCAGATTAACTACCTTGGGGTTGAACTGAATCCTATTTTATTGGCTGTCTTCAGGCCAAGGCAACACCCCTACCAAAAGCCTCCACTTAATCCTCAGGTTATTATATCCTCCATTGGTCTCCCAGAAGGAGGATGCCAAGACACCTTGGTCACCATCTGTTTGGGGAAGAGCTCAGCTTGCTATTCTTCTGGGAGGATTTGGCATTCTGAGGAAATTTTCATCTAAACCTGCCTCCTCCCTGTCCTCTTTGTGGCATCCACTTCTGCTTAGAAGCAGGGGATGCACAGCTTAATTTTACTCAGTTGCACCTAATTAATTTTCTCATCTGTTAAGTTGCTTTTGTCATCTCAGCTTGGTTTTGATTGCACTCTGCTAAGGATAAGGATTCAAAGCCTGAATGTAAGCATGGGTACTCCTGTGACCTTTACCACAGCAGCTCCTTTCCCATGCTCTTGGTGCCAAAACTTCTAAACTTACTTTGATATTTCTCCTTCTAATATAATGGCATTTCTTTCTGCTGACTCCTTTTCACTTAATACCCTTACTTCAACATATGCTTTTCTGCCTTAAGCATTTTCCCACATATTGCTAAAGGGAATGTTGCAGGTACTGCTCTAGCATTGTTCCTGCTGTGTATCCCAGATTAGAAACCACAGAAACTATGGATACCAGCAAGATACCAAAAATTATCCAAATACATACACATATACGCATATCTATGTATATAAATAAATGTTTTTCTGCTAGATTTATAATGCTAAGAGGTAAACTCTCAACCTCTTTCATTTATGTCACAGGCAGAAACATAATCTAGAAGAAAAGAACTATTTGGTTATTTAACATTCTAAGTATTCACTTAATTTCTAATACCTGGGAATTAAGGATGGTCCTGGAAATGAAGAAATATTTAGCTCTTTATATTTTCATACATCCATACAAATATCCAACAATTCCATTAGGTCAGGCATATTTAACACATCTGTTTCAAGACAAAATATCTAAAGGAAACCAGTAGAAATACTATATTGTTACTTAAGAAACTCTTAAGTAGCTTAATACTAATTTTAACCAAAAATGATTTATGCTACTATTACAAAAATTAGTACCTGAGACCAACTTTCTTATACATAAGATAAAGTATTTATCACACAGAATTCTTGCAGTAATACACTAGCTTGGCATCGTTCTCTTCTTTAGCTTTCTCAGGGAAGATTAATAGAAACTAGAATTTTTCTTAACTCTGCTGTCATCTTTTCCATGTCTTCGTCTTTGACTTTTATCTATTTTTCTGTTATAGAATCCCTATATTGCTGACAACTTTAGAGAGATGTCCCTATTTTTTATGAAGGCAGTTTCTTGTAAAAGTGATAGTCTATTTCCCAGCTGCCCTTTTGCATCCTCCTCAGTCAAGAATAGTTGTCCTGGGAAGTGGGATTCCAACAAGCTACTAGAGATTCTGACATTTAGGTTTGTATATTACCTTCCTAGTGAAAATGAACTCTACCTTCCTGGCATACCTGTTTTCAAGTTCCAACTTCCTCAGTATTCACATTGGCTGAATCCTGCAGAGGGATCTCCTTACCTGAATTTTTTAAAAATTTGTTTTATCAAGTCTAGTTGATTTACACTGTTGTGTTAATTTCTGCTGTACAGCAAAGTGATTCAGTTTATATATATATATATATATATATATATATATATATATATATATATATATATACACATATACACACACACACACACACACACACACACACATTCTTTTTCATATTCTTTTCTATTATGGTTTATCTGAAGGTATTGAATGAAGTTCCCTGTGCTATACAATAGGACCTTGTTGTTTATTCACTCTATATACAATAGTTTGCATCTGATAATTCCAAACTCCCAGTCCATCCCTCCCCCACCCTCCCTCCCCCTTGGCAACCAAAAATCTGTTCTCTATGTCTGTGAGTCTGTTTCATAGATAAATTCATCTGGGTCATATTTTTGATTCCTCATATAGGTGCTATCATATGGTGTCTGTCTTTCTCTGTCTGACTTACTTCACTTAGTATGATAATCTCTAGGTCCACCCATGTTGCTGCAAATGGCATTATTTCATTCTTTTTTATGACTGAGTAATATTCCATTGTATATATGTATATATATACCACATCTTCTTTATCCATTCATCTGTCAATGGACATTTAGGTTATTTCCATGTCTTGACTCTGGATGTTTGATTTCTCATTTTCTTCTCAGCCATTGCTAGAGCCAAACATTTGACAAGAATGTTTCTCCCCTGAACAATAAATGTTTCTAAGATTAATTTTTTCTCCTCTAGAATAACTCTATTTCATCATTTGGATTAATGACCCTCAGGGACCATTTGGGGCATTAAAAGCACACCTCCTCCATTTTTTTTTTAATGTGGCACTATTAAAGAATCAAACATGTATTGTCCTAAAATGTTAGAAACTGATGAGCTTTTCCAGAAATTCCTTCCCAGCTGTCATGCTTAACACTATTTTTCAGTGTAGCTGAATCTCCTTTTTGTCAGAGTCCCCACAGAAACTTGCTCACACTTCCTGCTGCTTTCTGGGCCAAATTCTTGACTCCCTATCTATAATCCCATTCTGCAGAGAGCATACCCCTCTGACATGAGTGTAATGAGAGAAAGAAAGGTAAATACCAGCTGCCTATGTTGTTCTGAACCACAATACAGAGTACCAGGTGAAGAGGATGCACTTTTTTTCCTCTTTTGGGTCCTTGAATTCTAGGCTTTCTTTCCATGCATTGAAGTCTATTACATTAGCCAAAGCAACATGTGCATTCACAATTATATGTTTATTACTTAGCACTGACCTAGAACAAAAAGATGAGCTGTGTTCCTGGCAGGGTGGTGGGGGGGGGGGTAGGGTGGGTTTGGGGAGGTAGGAGGTCTCTCTCTTTCTTTAATATATATTAGTTATGTTTTTCCTACATGACCTTTAACAGAAAATCATCCCACATCTCCATGAATACTCTCCAGGGAACAACTAACCAGCCTAGTATGGGTCTTATTTGCTGTTTACTTCATTTAGCTGTGTTTTTATCACCATGATATTACTAGCATAAAGTGGTGGTTCTGTTGCCAAGGTAACTGAGATGTTTAACTCCACTTGTTATAATCTCTACTGAGTTCTTGGCTGTCCTCACTTTTTTTTTTTTTTTTTTTGAGCAAAGAATGAGATCCATTTCTTATTTCTCCATACTTTCTTTGCTGATTATCTCTTCACCAAGGTGTTGTTCTCACTCCCATTCAAGTCTAAATGAACTATAGTTTCTCATGCACATACTAATTTATTTACTTTAATTATAATTGCTTACCTTAATGCCTTTTGTCTCCTCCAATAGCATAGATATTTCCTCCAATCATTATTTCTCACTCGTAAAAAGCCACCCATTATTTATATTTAAGGAATTAACAAAAGAAGGTGAGAAAAAATGTGGAATGAAAAAGGGTGGTCAGAGTTTTGGAAGGCAAATCAAAAAGGCAATGGATCTCAAAAGGCAAAGGACAGGATCAAGAAGGAGGGATGATCAAGCTTAGCAAATAATAGAGACCAGTGATATGCTTGTAGAGAGGAGGGAATTTTAGTAGAACAATTTGAATGTTTAAATCCAATATGCTATATTTTCCAAAAGTTTACTTCATATTGAATATTTCCCCACACATACTCCGTAAATGGTTATTTTATAACTGACAGTGACTGTAGCGGTATATGCTTCACTTCAAAACCAAACCAAACCAAACATATGTTTTGGGTGCAGTGTTAAACCTTTACTTCTCCTGATGACATTTGATTACTAAAATATCAACTAATTAAAAATAAAGAAAACAAGAAATAGGAAAGGAAGTAGAAATGGTCAGAAAGCATTGCCACTAGGGAATGTAGATGGGACTGAAAACATCTGAGGTGATAATCAAATTTTGCAGATCCATTTAGTTTTGACCATTATTTTCAGTGAGAACAGTATTTATTTTTAAGCAGTCAAATAACAAAAAATTTCAAATGGCCTGTGAGTTTTCTGACTGAGATAGATACCTTCCAAAATGCCACTTTCTCCCATACCTTTTTCCCAATGATCCACTCCTGGTTTTCTCATCCTTCCGTAGCCCCCTTTCACTTTAAATCTGGGCTGGCCTATGGAACCAAGAGAGTGCAGTGCAGATGACCATGCGGCATCTCTGAAGCTGCATCATGGAACTCTGTGGCTTCTGCCTGGAATATTTGGAATCTTCGGTGTTAGAACATAACGTCTTGGAATCCAGTCACCATGTCTTAGGTAGCTCAGGCCACATGTAGCAATTGTATGGGCATCTGTAATTGATAAATCCACTGAGCAGCCAGATAGACAGCATCAACTACCAGCCAACTGAGTGAGCCTCCTTGGGCTTCCAACACTGTCAAGGCCTCAGATAACAGCAGTGCCATCTTACAACTGATTGCAATTGCTTGAAAAACCCCAAACAAAACTGACTCAAATAAGTTTAGCAATTCACCAGTCATGAAAGGTAAAAATGGATTGCAGTTTTAAGCCACTAAGTTTTGAGTGTTTTGTTATGCAGCAATAGATCAGCAAAATAGATCTTAAGAAGATGCTTCACTGCAAACTGTCACTTCTCTCTAGCCTCCAAATTCCACACCCTGTTCCAAAAAAAAGTATTTAAGAAAACCTCAGAAAGCTGAAAGACACAATTGCACTTGCATGAAAGAGACATTACAGGATGAAACCACCAATTACTTTAATTCTGATATAAATTGTCATTTCACTGAAGTTAACTTTAGTCAAAGTTGTGTTGGCTTACATGAAGACACATCTAGATGTATAAGAAATCAACTCAACTATGTTGAAATTACAAATGGTTACTTTTAAATGTTATAGTATTTCTAAAGTTCCCATTGCTTGTCCTAAAATAATAAAGGTTGTATCTTTTTGTCTTGATGTTGGCTGTCAAATAGATAATATCTGAGTAAATTTCCTTTCGGAGTTTTATGGGAACAGAGTTTTGAGTAGTTTTGTTTCTTAGTATATGTTTTAAAAATTTATTATGTTGGTTTTATTTTGTTCTTTTAGTTTGCATCATCATAAAAGTGACGTATCTTCATGGAAGAAAGTACAGATATCCAAAATTAGGTAACAAAAACTCTACAGAATTTGACTTTTTATGAGAAAACACAAATTTTGAGTGCATATGCATTATTATGTATTTTTGTAGAACATTTGATTCTGCTGATATTTTGTTATATCTGTGCTTTTTATACATATTAATAACTATGAACATATTTTTCTGACATTAACTATACTATTATATCATAATTTTAGTGGCTTCATGATTTTTTATTTTATAGATATATGAGGATATATTTAGCAGCTCCTATCTAGGTATTTTTATAATCATGAAAAAGGGTGAAAGTGATCAACTTTTGTATTTTAAAACTAATTCCATATGTAAAATTAAATAATTAGCTAGAATACTTATACTTTAGTAATAATTATTATATGGCTAGCCAGCCCCCATCCTCATTAAAAGAAAATACCAGAATATATACCTGTTCATTTGGATATAAATGCATTTATTCTCTTTTGTCTATTCTAAGAACATTCACTCTATTAATGAGTGTAGGACTTACAAAGGCATATTCTGTCGCACTTATTCAATCAAAACAAGAAAGAAATGTATTTATTCAATTGAAATAAATGACGGAGAAGAGGAAGATAAGTGAATTGGTGTATTACAAAGTCTTTTAGAATAAGAAATTAACATTGAATTGCATATGTATTTTACTTTTAGTATGCTAGAGAAATACTGAATTGAAATTTATATCTCAAAAGGTCTGTAGGAATAGGAATTGAATCATTTACTAAATTATTAAATTGTGCTCTAAGAGTCATTAGCTTAAAAGTTTATTATTGGATTAATCTATGCTGTCACAGGATTCTTTCCATATTTAATATTCTTTTCGGACTCTTCTACATTTTCTGAAGGTTATAAAGGGCTTAAGAATGACATCATGAGAGGACGGTTTTTCTTTTCTTCAGGTTAGTTTATACACAGGACTGAATTACAGGCAAAGCAGGAAGGATATTTCAGAATTTCACATGTCTACATTACAGTGATTTTTTTCCCTATAGTTCCTCTGTGAAATGAAGCCTTGGAACATAAGCTCTGTGTGCCTGCTTTTAGATAGGAGGGTGTTCATTTTATTCTTTAACTTGTTTAATTTATTTATTTAACTATATTCCCTGGTTCTTTGGTTTGTAGAGAAGAGTTTAGCTTTACTGGATAGAAAACAGGCCAGATTTCTAGTCACTCTGTTGATATCTTTGCATACAAAGAATGTTGACTACTGGTTATCAGAATTTTCTTCTTGAATCAGGAAAAGCTGTATAGCTCTTCTTCAATATCCCATGGATACTCACTTTCAAAATACCTAAAGCTGAACTCATTACTTTTTTTTTTGAATGTGCCCTTCTCCTTTATTTCTCATCCTGGTGAATGATACTAGTCAATTAAAGACCTGGGATCTTCCTAGATACATATACGTTATTTCACTGGCTTTTACACTGGTTTTCCCGTTTCCTGTCTGGTCACATCCTAATCCATTCTACTATTATTGCAAAATAGCTCTAAAATTCAAATCCATTCATAATATTCCCTTGTTTAAAAGTACTTAATGGTGCCCCAATATTCAGAAGTTACAGTTCAAAGTCTTTATTTTAACATATAAGAAGGGCCTTCATCGTATGATTTTTGCTTAAAATTTCTCTCTACTACTCTTCATATACACTTGTGCTAGTTTAAATTATGTTTAGCTGCTATTAACACAAACTCAAAAATAGATTTTTAAAGCAAATATCATTTTACTTCTCATAAGAAAAAACAAGCCCAACTACCTGTATCCCAGGCAGCAGGATAGAGAAAGGGTCAAAATAGGTTGTGCCCCCGTCCTTAAGGATTCTTCCAGAGGACATAACACTGATCTTGCATATCTTTGGCCAAAACTTAATTATGTAGCCCTACTTATGTTTAAAGAAGGACTAGATATTCATGTGATTAAGAGTCAGAGAGCATTGATAGAGGAATAAAGGTAAGTAATATTTGATAGGCAGCTAGAAATTTTTCTTCAGCCTGTCTAACCAAGATGTATGGAATGATTTGCTTTCTGAACATGTGATGTTTCTTGGAGACTCATGGTGCTCTGTCTAGAAGGCCTTATTCCTTCTTCATTCAGCTAAATTCTGTTCATTCCTCAGAGTCAATTGGGGTCTCCAGGAAATTTTCTGTGACACTCTCAGTCTTATTTACTAGGTTAGTACTCTATTTATACCTATATTATTATCACTTCTCACTCTAAATAGTTTATAGAACTATTTAATTTTTAGTATACAAATATGAATTTTTTGTTATCATTGCTTGTTTTACCAAATTTTATATTTTTATACATTTAAGCCCAAAGTCAAGTCCTTACTGGAATTATATAAATATAAGGATATATGAGATACCAGAAAAGTTGATGAGAAGGGAATTTTTCACCCTTATTTGAATCTGAGAGAAGACAATAAACAGATTTGGGAAGTGTTGTTTTACATATATGATCTTTTTAGTCTTGCCAGTTTTTATAAGATGACCTCTAAGAAAAAAGATGCCTTTTAACCATGTTTCATTTTTTTTCTATATAAAATAAAATCTAAACTCTTTTGTGTTTCATTTTGTTTTTTTGGCCCAAAAATTGTGATGTAAAAAGATTAAAATCCTCTACTGCCTTTTTCTAAGTTAAAATGTATGGAAAACTTAAAAACCTCAAAGAATATGTGTTTATAGACATTGAACATTTTACATAGATGCTTTATTTAGATTCTCAAGCCCAACTAAAAAGAAATACTTGATTATGTGTAACTTCATAGTATATCTTCCTGGAGAGAAAGCTATTAGGCTGACCAATGGTCATCCACAAAATGGGGGATGTGTGCTGACCCTAAGAAAAAGACTCATTGGGTTAGACACACAGCAATAGATGTATAGTAAAAAGCAGAGTGCTTCTAAAAGATAAATGGGAGTTGGATAGAAGTAATTTTAGTAGTATGGAATAGGAATGTGACCCTGTCCCGAATCTGTTACATTTAGATGGCAACAAAACAAAGTTTGTACTAAATACTCAAGTAAGAAAGAAAGACAACACGAGCAAAGGAAATATTAAAGTTTTCTTACAAAATAAAAATGCCATTACCATAAAAAATACATTTCTACATGGCACTCAGTCTTAAGAAGATCGTTAATGACTGTATTTGAGAATTACTTGTTTCATGTGTAATACTGGAGTAATGTTCAAATATTTAAACACATGAAGAATGAATCACACTTAAATCCTTGGTAAAATCTCCTGTACCTACATATCCTCCAGCAAGTGCATTTTTATCATGGGAGGTGTGAGTTTCCTTAAATGTAAAGTTTTCCCTTTTAGTGGTTACCACCTTTCTTTTTCATTCTTACTGATGATCTTAATAGTCTCTGAGATGTGTGTAAGAACTTTTTTCCTGTGCATTTTAATTTCTTTTCATTTTGACTAGTTAAAACTAAAATTAGGAATTATTGATGTTAAATGATATCATAAAAAAGTGAAAAATAGACTTTAGACATCTCTATTGATGGCCAGGACAAAAGAAATAAGATGAAAATACCTGATTCAATGTAAGAAAAATAATTGTAAATATGAAGGGTAAATATTATATACATCAAAACTTTTCTAAACTTCAGCAATTAAGATTTGGTAAAAAGTAAACCATAATAGGCCAATTTTAAGGTTAACTTAAAACTGAATTTTAGTGGGTGGAAAAATAATGTGTAAACAAGTACCAAAATAAAGTATTTCGAGGAGAATGGTCCCATAACTTTAGATATTAAGCCACTTTTATAGTATTTTATGTTTCCTTTTATATAAGCCATACTTGGAGAACATGTTAATAATAATCATTCTAATTAATTTTTGAAGATTCCCTAAGATCATGGGGTGTATTGTGAGCTGAGAATTTTGCAGACTCAGGGCTGTGAATTAGACTGTCTGTGCTCACCCAGGGTCTACCACTTAATATGTGTGTGACTTTAAGCAAATTTTTCAACTCTCAATATTTTAACTAGAACAACTCTAACTAGTTAAAGTTACTATATGTAACTGAATATATATATTTTCTAAGTTTTTCCATAATTTAGATGCCCCTTAGTTTAATTTCTAGAATAGTAGTTTGTCTCAGCTATATGTTCTCTCTTTCTCCTTCCCCCCAAAATCATTGATTATAATGCAGTTTTGAGCAAACCCAATATTTGCAAATTTTATCAGAATTTATTCCAACTTTATTTAATGATTTCAGTGGTAAATTGCATAAATGATTGATATCAGTGCTTCCAATCTGACAACTATTTCTACCAACATATTAAACAGTTTATAGTTACTGTATAGGAAGGTATCATAATAGAGCTCTAAGATTTCAAAAATAATAGGACAAACTAAGATGACTTCTGAAATTCAAATGAATACAAATCAATGCATCTTAGATAAGACATTTACCGAAGAGCCCACTGTTTTCCTTCCACACTCCCACACCTCTGTGAATGGCTCCTTTAGTGAAACATCATCAAGTTATCTTAATTTGGTTATATCATTTATTATATGCTGTGATCCTCACTGATTCAATAATTAGCACCAGAAGTGGCCCCATGCAACAAATTATGAAAATGGAAGTATGACTTGTTTTTCTCATATATTTAAGCAGTCTTAGGATAATCTCATTGTTGGGGAAATGTGACACATGTAGTCCCTGGCATGCAGTTTCATCATAATTATTCAAATCATTTCTGGTGTTATATAGAGTGAAATGCAGGAGGAGGGCAAGGTGGTAAGAATTCAAATGACTGTGACAATTAGGTGCCATAGTAACAAGGATAAATACAAAATTGGATAGGCACTTGGCTTCTTCTGACATTCCCAGAGAGCAAATATAGGAGAAAAGAAAACTGAAAAGTTATGAAGGTACAAATTGCAATCTGTGTCAAGAGCCAGAAGGCCTCCATGGCTTTGTAGGAGTTTCTATTCACCTGTAGTCACCAGGCAGTTACAGCTAAGGACCAAGCCAGTATCTAATTGTAAGGGTAGGAAAGTTTCAGTTTCGATTAAAGGCTAAATTCTACTGAATCTCTTATGCTAAGGTAGGGATTGGCTATCTATGATTCTCAGGCTACCACCTCTTTTTGTAAATAAAGTGTTATTAGAACAGTCATAACATTGGTTTACATGATATCAATGGCAGAGTTTGACAGAGTTGAGTTTTTCCTACAGAGACTCTATGATCCACAGTACATAAACTATTTATTATCTTGCCCTTTGAAGAAAATGTGAACTCCTGTACCACAGAAATGACCCTGAGACATGGGATGGAGTCTTTGAGCAAATGCTGAGTCTGAGAAAGACTAACTTCCAAAATCTATGGACTACCATTACCTGTGAAGGCAATACCACTCCCATTTTTCAGGAAACCATCCCTTTTCTGTATAAGAAACTTAGGTTAGGGAAACAGTTGCCTTATGAGCACCTCTACCACCTGTCATGTAACAACAAGACTTAGGTAATCCTGAAAGAGGAGTACAGGGAGATAACAACAACAAGCTTTGACAACAAGCTTTTACACTAAAACCAAACCAAAACAAACAAACAAACAAAAAAACCTAAAAGAACATTTCAATTTGTATTAGTAAGACCCTGAAGAGCATGAGAGGAAATGGGAGTTAGATAAAAGTAATAAAATATAGCATTCAGTTTGGACAAATTCACTGGCATGGGTATACTTATCCATGTTTGGGGATTTCATGTGTTGGTTTGATCTACTGAGAGTGCTGTTAATAGTCTAGTAGGTTAACTAATTAAAGACAGGACTCAGTGGCGACCTATAATCAATAAAGTCAGACTCTTGGAGTTTCTCTTATACTCTAGAGAAGGGAGTTTCAAGGCTCAGGAAATGAAAATGTTAGAATTAATCTATTTTGAGCAACCTAATCAGCCTCTTGATAACCATGACTCCTAAGAGGGCCCAGAGCATACACCCTTCTCCAAGGTATTCAAAAATTATTGACCTGGAACAATCGCCTTTTTTGAAGAATTCCATGGTGTCTATTATCTAGAATGGTGTAGGAATTAAAGAAATTAATGCCACCATAAAGGAAGATGATGATTCCTAGGACAGTTTCATTTTAACTGCTGACAACCTGTGAAACTGAGGCACAGGAAAGTAAAGTAACTTGCCCACATTTACCCAGCTGGTTTATAAACAGAGGTAGGAGCCTAATTTTGGCAGTTTGAATCCAGACTTCTTGTTTGTAGCAAATACACAATATTGCCCTTCAGACAGTGAGGAAGTTAGCCAATGGAAATGGAAAGGGAGTGTTTCTGTCAGAAGAAACAGCATTATTTCCTGTAAAAGTGTCAGATTTTCTGGTGGGAGAGAGAGGATGTGTTGTCATGGTAAGAGAGAATGAAATATAAAAGAGATAATTAGGAATTTCAGAGTTAACATACTATTTGACCAAAAAAAAAAAAAAAAGATAAACTTGTAAATCAATTTTTTTGAAAGAGAGAGAACAATTTTCTGGTTTCACTGGCATATCAAGAATTCAGTTTGATTACTTGGGCATTTGCAGCAGAAAATTGTTGAAAGTGTTGTTTCTTTGAGTCATATACATTTTCATGAAATGCCAGTTACATCATGCATATGGAAAATTGGGGGTGCTGATGACTATTAGGAAATAAGAAATGAGATATTTTAGTATAAGAAATAATTGGGTATCTCAACTATAAAAATAAGCTACCAAGTTTAGGGGACTGAACTATAGCTGTGGAATTGCATGTAGAGTGCAAAATTTGTTTATCTGTTTATAACTTAGGTAATGAGTTTTGCTACCCAAGGGTGGGAAGAAATTCTGTAAAGGAATTAAAAATTCTGAGACCTTCCTTTATGATTTTCAGGAATAATGATCCAAGAGCAATCCAAGAGAGGCCTGTGGCCTCCATTTTCCTTGGAGTGAGGTTAGATGAACTGAGGAAAAAAGCAGAAGTGACATGACTTTGTCTCAATCATAGAGAGCAGAATTACAGTAAGGATTTTGGATTACCATGACTGGGCATTGCTACAGGGCCTGAGCACACATTAATCTTTGAGTGAAAACGGGAATTAACACTATATTTAGTCTGTAATACACTACATAATACCTACAAAAGGAAATTGCATGTTAATATTTGAAAGTAACTGGAAAAGCTATGGATCAGCCCAAGCATTAGTCAAAGCAAAGAAGGATGTTTTAACTGTTCTGGTTCAAAAGGACAATGGTGATTAAAAAAAAGAAAAAAAGTTGCTCTTGATTTACACCTTTTGGAGTCCAGTGCCTCAATAAACTGAAAAGGACTTTACCAGATGGAAAGCTTCAGCTGCATGGTTACCTGCAGTCCTTATAGGAAATTCCGGAGTTATCACATTTTATGCTTAGAACGAGTAGTTTTCTGAAGAAAGTAAGGCTAATCATGGTTAATTTACTCTCTCGATGGGTGACAGAGCTTATCAAACATACAGCAACAATTTCATGCCAGATTTCCCTGACTCAGCAAGTCATTACTCTATATTCTACTACTGTCCGATTGACATATAATCATCTGTATCAATCCTTGAACTCAACTGACCACTTGGTTATTTTAAATGTCAGTGGAAGCATTTGAAATAAGAGCCTAATGAATGGCACATTGATACTTAGGTATGAGTTTAGTCATCCCAAATAAGTGGAAAAAGGCAATATAGCATAAAACCTTGCTCTTAGATTTGTTTAACCTTATTTATTTTTATTTTTAAAAAATTTTTAACATTTTTATTGGAGTATAATTGCTTTACAATGGTGTGTTAGTTTCTGCTTTATAACAAAGCGAATCAGTTATACATATACATATATCCCCATATCTCTTGCCTCTTGCATCTCCCTCCCTCCCACTCTCCCTATCCCACCCCTCTAGGTGGTCACAAAGCACCGAGCTGATCTCCCTGTGGTATGCGGCTGCTTCCGACTAGCTATCCATTTTACATTTGGTAGTGTATATATGTCCATGCCGCTCTCTCACTTTGTCCCAGCTTACACTTCCCCTCCCCATGTCCTCAAGGCCATTCTCTAGTAGGTCTGCATCTTTATTCCCGTCCTGCCCCTAGGTTCTTCATAACCAATTTTTTTTTCTTTTTAGATTCCATATATATGTGTTAGCATACAGTATTTGTTTTTCTCTTTCTAACTTACTTCACTTTGTATGACAGACTCTAGGTCCAGCCACCTCACTACAAATAACTCAATTTCTTTTTATGGCTGAGTAATATTCCATTGTATATATGTGTCACATTTTCTTTATCCATTCATCTGTCGACGGACACTTAGGTTGCTTCCAGGCCCTGGCTACTGTAAATGGAGCTGCAGTGAACATTGTGATACATAACTCATTTTGAATTATGGTTTTCTCAGGGTATATGCTCAGTAGTGGGATTGCTGGGTCATATGGTAGTTGGATTTTTAGTTTTTTAAGGAACCTCCATACTGTTCTCCATAGTGGCTGTATCAATTTACATTCCCACCAACAGTGCAAGAGGGTTCCCATTTCCCCACACCCTCTCCAGCATTTATTGTTTGCAGATTTTTTGATGATGGCCATTCTGACTGGTGTGAGGTAATACCTCATTGTAGATTTGATTTGCATTTCTCTAATGATTACTGATGTTGAGCATCCTTTCATGTGTTTGTTGGCAATCTGTATATCTTTGGAGAAATCTCTATTTAGGTCTTCCGCCCATTTTTGGATTGGGTTGTTTGTTTTTTTGATATTGAGCTTCATGAGCTGCTTGTAAATTTTGGAGATTAATCCTTTGTCAGTTGCTTCATTTGCAAATATTTTCTCCCATTCTGAGGGTTGTCTTTTTGTCTTGTTTATAGTCTCCTTAGCTGTACAAAAGCTTTTAAGTTTCATTAGGTCCCATTTGTTTATTTTTGTTTTTATTTCCATTACTCTAAGAAGTGGGTCAAAAAAGATCTTGCTGTGGTTTATGTCAAAGAATGTTTTTTCTATGTTTTCCTCTAAGAGTTTTATAGTGTTTGGTCTTACATTAAGGTCTTTAATCCATCTTGAGTTTATTTTTGTGTATGGTGTTAGGGAGTGTTCTAATTTCATTCTTTTACATGTAGCTATCCAGTTTTCCCAGCACCACTTATTGAAGAAGCCATCTTTTCTCCATTGTATGTTCTTGCTTCCTTTATCAAAGATAAGGGGACCATATGTGCATGGGTTTATCTCTGGGCTTTCTATCCTGTTTCATTGATGTATATTTCTGTTTTTGTGCCAGTACCATACTGTCTTGATTACTGTAGCTTTGTGGTATAGTCTGAAGTCCAGGAGCCTGATTCCTCCAGCTCTGTTTTTCTTTCTCAGTTTGCTTTGGCTATTCAGGGTCTTTTGTGTTTCCATATGAATTCCAAAATTTTTTTGTTCTAGTTCTGTGAAAAATTCCATTGGTAGTTTGTTAGGGATTGCATTGAATCTGTAGATTGCTTTGGGTAGTATAGTCATTTTCACAATGTTGATTCTTCGAATCCAAGAACATGGTATATCTCTCCATCTGTTGGTATCATCTTTAATTTCTTTCATCAGTGTCATATAATTTTCTGCATACAGGTCTTTTGTCTCATTAGGTAGGTTTATTCCTAGGTATTTTATTCTTTTTGTTGCAGTGGTAAATGGGAGTACTTCCTTAATTTCTCTTTCAGATTTTTCATCATTAGTGTATAAGAATGCAACAGATTTCTGCGCATTAATTTTGTATCCTGCTACTTTACCAAATTCATTGATTAGCTCTAGTAGTTTTCTGGTAGCATCTTTAGGATTCTCTATGTATAGTATCATGTCATCTGCAAACACTGACAGCTTTACTTCTTATTTGCCGATTTGGATTCCTTTTGTTTCTTTTTCTTCTCTGATTGCTGTGGCTAAAACTTCCCAAACAATGTTGAATAATAGTGGTGAGAGTGGGCAACCTTGTCTTCTTCCTTATCTTAGTGGAAATGGTTTCAGTTTTTCACCATTGAGGACAATCTTGGCTGTGGGTTTGTCATATATGGCCTTTATTACGTTGAGATAAGTTCCCTCTATGCCTACTTTCTGGAGGGTTTTTATCATAAATGGATGTTGAATATTGTCAAAAGCTTTTTGTGCATCTACTGAGATGATCATATGGTTTTTATTCTTCAGTTTCTTAATATGGTGTATCACATTGATTGATTTGTGCATATTGAAGAATCCTTGCATTCCTGGGATAAACCCACTTGATCGTGGTGTATGATCCTTTTAATGTGCTGTTGGATTCTGTTTGCTAGTGTTTTGTTGAGGATTTTTGCATCTATGTTCATCAGTGATATTGGCGTGTAATTTTCTTCCTTTGTGACCTCTTTTTCTGGTTTTGGTGTCAGGGTGATGGTGACCTTGTAGAATGAGTTTGGGAGTGTTCCTCCCTCTGTTATATTTTGGAAGAGTTTGAGAAGGATGGGTGTTAGCTCGTCTCTAAATGTTTGATAGAATTCACCGGTGAAGCCATCTGGTCCTGAGCTTTTGTTTGGTGGAAGATTTTTAATCACAGTTTCAATTTCAGTGCTTGTGATTGGTCTGTTCATATTTTCTATTTCTTCCTGGTTCAGTCTTGGATGGTGTGCTCCTCTAAGAATTTGTCCATTTCTTCCAGATTGTCCATTTTATTGGCATAGAGTTGCTTGTAGTAATCGCTCATGATCCTATGTATTTCTGCAGTGTCAGTTGTTTCTTCTCCTTTTTCATTTCTAAATCTATTGATTTGAGTACTTTCCTTCTTTTTCTTGATGAATTGAGCTAATGGTTTATCAATTTTATTTATCTTCTCAAAGAACCAGCTTTTACTTTTGTTGATCTTTGCTGTGTTTCCTTCATTTCTTTTTCATTTATTTCTGATCTGATCTTTATGATTTCATTCCTTCTGCTAATTTTGGGGGTTTTTGTTCTTCCTTCTCTAATTGCTTTAGGTGTAATGTTAGGTTGTTTATTTCAGATGTTTCTTGTTTCTTGATGTAGGATTGTATTGCTATAAACTTCCCTCTTAGAACTGCTTTTGCTGCATCCCATAGGTTTTGGGTCATCATGTTTTCATTGTCATTTGTTTTTAGGTATTTTTTAATTTCCTCTTTGATTTCTTCAGTGAACTCTTCATTGTTAAGTAGTGTATTGTTTAGCCTCCGTGTGTTTGTATTTTTTACAGATTTTTTTCTGTAATTGATATCTAGTCTCATAGCGTTGTGGTCAGAAAAGATACTTGATAAAATTTCAAATTTCTTAAATTTACCAAGGCTTGATTTGTGACCCAGATATGATCTATCCTGGAGAATGTTCCATGAGCATTTGAGAAGAAAGTGTATTCTGTTGTTTTTGGATGGAATGTGCTATAAATATCAATTAAGTCCATCTTGTTTAATGTATCATTTAAAGCTTCTGTTTCCTTATTTATTTTCATTCTGGATGATCTGTCCATTGGTGAAAGTAGGGTGTTAAAATCCCCTACTATGATTGTGTTACTGTTGATTTCCCCTTTTATGGCTGTTAGCATTTGCCTTATGTGTTGAGGTGCTCCTATGTTGGGTACATAAATATTCACAATTGTTATATCTTCTTCTTGGATTGATCTCTTGATCATTATGTAGTGTCCTTATTTGTCTCTTGTAATAGTCTTTATTTTCAAGTCTATTTTGTCTGATATGAGAATTGCTACTCCAGCTTTTGTTTGATTTCCATTTGCGTGGAATATCTTTTTCCTTCCCTTCACTTTCAGTCTGTATGTGTCCCTAGGTCTGAAGTGGGTCTCTCGTAGACAGCATATGTATGTGTCTTGTTTTTGTATGCATTCAGCCAGTCTGTGTCTTTTGGTTGGAGCAATTAATCCATTTATATTTAAGGTAGTTATCGATCTGTATGTTCCTATTACCATTTTCTTAAATGTTTTGGGTATGTTATTGTAGGTGTTTTCCTTCTCTTGTGTTTCTTGCCTAGAGAAGTTCCTTTAGCATTTGTTGTAAAGCTGGTTTGGTGGTGCTGAATTCTCTTAGCTTTTGCTTGTCTGTAAGGTTTCAATTTCTCCGACAAATCTGAATGAGATCCTTGCTGGCTAGAGTAATCTTGTTTGTAGGTTTTTCTCTTACATTACTTTAAATATGTCCTGCCACTCCATTCTGGCTTGCAGAGTTTCTGCTGAAAGATCAGCTGTTAACCTTATGGGGATTCCCTTGTATATTAGTTGTTGTTTTTCCCTTGCTGCTTTTAATACTTTTTGTTTGTATTTAATTTTTGATTGTTTGATTAATATATGTCTTGGCATGTTTCTCCTTGGATTTATCCTGTTTGGGACTCTCTGCACTTCTTGGACTTGATTGACTATTTCCTTTCCCATATTAGGGAAGTTTTCAACTATAATCTCTTCAAATATTTTCTCAGTACCTTTCTTTTTCTCTTCTTCTTCTGGGACCCCTGTAATTTGAATGTTGGTGAGTTTAATGTTGTCCCTCAGGTCTCTAGGCTCTCCTCAATTCTTTTCATTATTTTTTCTTTGTTCTGCTCTCTGGTAGTTATTTCCACTATTTTGTCTTCCAGGTCATTTATCCGTTCTTCTGCCTCTGTTATTCTGCTATTGATTCCTTCTAGAGAATTTTTAATTTCATTTATTGTGTTGTTCATCATTGTTTGTTTGCTCTTTATTTCTTCTATGTCCTTGTTAAACGTTTCCTGTATTTTCTCCATTCTATTTCCAAGACTTTGTATCATCTGCACTATCATTACTCTGAATTCTTTTTCAGGTAGACTGCCTATTTCCTCTTCATTTGCTTTTTCTGGTGGGTTTTTGCCTTGCTCCTTCATCTGCTGTGTGTTTCTCTGTCTTCTCATTTTGCTTAACTTACTGTGTTTGGGGTCTCCTTTACACTGGCTGCAGATTCTTACTTACTATAATTTTTCATGTCTGCCAACAGTGGCTAAAGTTGGTTCAGTGGGTTGTGTAGGCTTCCTGTTGGAGGGGACTAGTGCCTGTGTTCTGATGGATGAGGCTGGATCTTATCTTCCTAGTAGGCAGGTCCACGTCCGGTGGTGTGTTTGGGGGTGTTTGTGATGTTATTATGGTTTTCGGCAGACTTTGTGCTAGTGGGTGGGGTTTTGTTCCTGTCTTGCTAGTTGTTTGATATAGGGTGTCCAGCACTGTAGCTTGCTGGTCATTGAGTGGAGCTGGGTCTTTGTGTTGAGATGGAGATCTGTGGGAGATTTTTGCCATTTGATATTACGTGGAGCTGGGACGTCTCTGGTGGACCAATGTCCTGAACTCGGCTCTCCCACCGCAGAGACACAGGCCTGATAGCCAGCCGGAGCACCAAGATCCTGTCAAACACATGGCTCAGAATAAATGGGAGAAAAAAAGAGAGAAGGAAGGAAAGTAAATAAATAAAGTTATTAAAATAAAAATTTTTTTTAAATTTTTAAATAAAAAAATTAAAAAATAATAATAAATAAAGAAACAAAGAAGAAACAGGAGAGCAACCAAAGCAAAAAACAAATCTACCAATGGTAAAGAGTGCTAAAACTATATTAAAACAAACAAACAAACAAATGAACAAACGGACAGACAGAACCCTAGGACAAATGGTAAAAGCAAAGCTATACAGACAAAGTTACACACAGAAGCATTCACATACACCCTCACAAAAAGAGGAAAAGGAAAAAAATATATATCATTGCTCCCGAAGTCTACTGCGTCAATTTGGGATGATTCGTTTTCTATTCAGGTATTCCATAAATGCAGGGTACATCAAGTTAATTTTGGAGATTTCATCCGCTGCTCCTGAGGCTGCTGGGAGAGATTTCCCTTTCTCTTCTTTATTTTCACAGCTCCTGGGGTTCAGCTTTGGATTTTGCCCTGCCTCTGCGTGTAGGTCGCCTAATGGTGTCTGTTCCTGCCCAGACAGGACGGGGTTAAAGGAGCAGCTGATTAGGGCCTCTGGCTCACTCAGGCCGACGGGAGGGAGGGGCATGGAATGTGGGGCGAACCTGCAGCGGCAGAGGCCGGCGTGACGTTGCACCAGTCTGAGGCATACCATGTGTTCTCCTGGGAAAGTTGTCCCTGGATTACGGGACCCTGGCAGTGGCGGGCTGCTCAGGCTCCCGGGAGGGGGGGTGTGGTTAGTAACCTGTGCTTGCACACAGGCTTCTTGGTGCCTGCAGCAGCAGCCTTAGCATTTCATGCCCATCTCTGGGGACTGTGCTGATAGCTGCGGCTCACGCCCATCTCTGGAGCTCGTTTAGATGGTGCTCTGAATCCCCTGTCCTCGTGCACCATGAAACAGAGGCAAGAAAAAGTCTCTTGCCTCTTCGGCAGTTCCAGAGTTTCTCCCGGACTCCCTCCTGGCTAGCTGTGATGCACTAGCCTCCTTCAGGCTGTGTTCACACAGCCAACCCCAGTCCTCTCCCTGGGATCCGACCTCCAAAGCCCGAGCCTCAGCTCCCAGCCCCCACCCATCCTGGTGGGTGAGCAGACAAGCCTCTCAGGCTGGTGAGTGCTGGTTGGCAGCGATCCTCTGTGCGGGAATCTCTCTGTTTTGCCCTCCGCACCCCTGTTGCTGCGCTCTCCTCCGTGGCTCTGAAGCTTCCCCCCTGTGACACCCACAATCTCTGCCCGTGAAGGAGCTTCCTAGTGTGTGGAAACCTTTCCTCCTTCACAGGTCCGTCCCACTGGTGCAGGTCCCGTCCCTATTCTTTTGTCCTGTTTTTTCTTTTTTCTTTTGCCCTACTCAGGTAGGTGGGGAGTTTCTTGCCTTTTGGGAGGTCTGAGGTCTTCTGCCAGCGTTCAGTAGGTATTCTGTAGGAGTTGTTCCACATGTAGATGTATTTCTGATGTATTTGTGGGGGGGAAGGTGATCTCCATGCCTTACTCTTCCGCCGTCTTGAAGGTCTCCATGTTTCACCTTTATAAACAGATACTGGGCAGCATGTATCTGACCACATTACCTAGACTATATTTGATTCTGTACATTTAAAATCATATGCCACTTATAGGCACATTTCTAGGCAGCACCAATTGTATCAGACATGAGAGCCTCAGGGAAAAAACACGTTGGTATTTAAAAAAAAGTGTATTTAAAGTAAAGAGATGATGTTGAGTTACTATGCCTATGTATATGAACACCATAAGAATGGTTTGTATATAACAACTGTTGTCATATTTTTAGCATGTGAATCACAAAATAACCTCTTGTAAAATGTGTGAATAAAGAGATTCATTTTGAAGTCTGTAGCAATTTATGTCAATTAAGTCATATATGCTGTATTGTATATTAACTATTTTACTCTCAGCTACTTTGTTGCAATTTTATGTTTTGATTAACTTACAGTACACAGTATGCACACTTTTCTTGCCATTATAACTGGTTACATCATGCTAAGTCATTATTCAGAATAATGTATTATTCATTGTATTTGGTTACCTATGTTGAAGTGCTTTTACTCTCACCGTGCGTCTTAGCTGACAGCAACGGTTATTTAAAGGGGAGCCATTTTCATTGCTCTGAGTAGGTTGAATGAAGAGCAATGCAATATAATATTGTTTTGAATTTTCACATAAAGTTTATGAAAAACTGTGGTGAGTAAATGGGTTCAGTAAACTGAAATGGGGAGAAAATGAACAAAATATCAGGGTGATTTTTTGTTTGTTTTTTGGGTAAGAAGTGGATTTATTTATTTATTTAATTCATTTATTTCTCTTTGGGCTGCGTTGGGTCTTTATTGCTGCAAGCGGACTTTTTCTAGTTGTGGCGAGTGGGGGCTACTCTTCGTTGTGATGCACGGGTTTCTCATTGTGGTGGCTTCTCTTGTTGTGGAGCGTGGGCTCTAGCTGTGTGGGCTTCAGCAGTTGTAGCATGTGGGTTCAGTAGTTGTGGCACGTCAGCCCTAGAGCATGCAGGCTTCAGTAGTTGTGGCATGTGGGCTCAGTAGTTGCAGTGAGCGGGCTTTAGGGCGTGCAGGCTTCAGTAGTTGTGGCGTGTAGACAGGCTCAGTTCAGTAGTTGTGGCACACAGGCTTAATTGCTCCATGGCATGTGGGATCTTCCTGGACTAGGGATTGAACCCATGTCCCCTGCATTGGCAGGCAAATTCTTAACCTCTGCACCACCAGGGAAGTCCCAAAATGGATTTATTTAGAGAGAAACATGCTCCACAGACAGAGTGTGAGCCATCTCAGAAGGTGAGAAAGACCAGGGTGAGTGTTAATCTGTTTTCATCTACACTCAGAAGTCTAAGTCCAATACTGGGCATATTCATTTATGGAAAATGTGGCAGAGATTGAGAGAGAATCTGAGAAGAGTAACAAAGTGATAAATACTTTAAGTGCCCTGAAAGATTTCCTCTTTCAGGAATACTTAGTATAAGAAGGAAAGCAGAACGTAGGACTTAATTTTGGGATTCAGAATTGTACAGAGAATGTTGAAAAATAAGCATTGTTCATTTACTGATTTATTCTGCCATGTGATTGTCAACAGAGACCCATGGAAATTCAGGAATCATACATTTTAAACCAATCAAAGAAACAATTGCTTTATGCTTAGTCATTCTGTTTTCCTGGAAATAAACCTTCCACACAATCACTGAGATAAGTTTTTACAGGAAACACTTAGATTTTTCTCTCCTTGAAAAGTTTTAGAGTGGGGTGGAGAAAAAGATAATTTCACCATATTATCTGAATTAAAACTAGGATAAAACCTTTCCTTGAAAAAAATAGTATGTGGGGAAGAAAGGAGAATAGGGTAAAAGTAGACATAACTCACCAAGGATTTGGGTTTTCTCTTTAAAAATTTTGCATGGGTCTTCAGAATCTCAGGACCAATGTCAGCCTATCCACACATCTGTATGAATTACAATAATGAATCTCTTCTGAAATAAAGTACCTCCTTATAAGCCGAATAAGTAGAGCAGAGACTGAATGTATGTCCCCACTAACCCTTGGCAGACAACCTGAAAAACAGCAGATTATTCCACCTCCAGGACCACACATTTTCCTCCTGACCCAAGCATTTTATTCATTTGTTAACAGTTATATTTAGGTATAATTTCTCTTTTAATTTAGACTGAAATACCATAAACAAAGGAACTAACTATGTCTTGGGTTGTAGTAGAAAGGCAAAAGAAGATGTTTAATTACATAGTAATTTATTGTTGTTGATTAAAAAATATCTTCTATCAATACAAATAAGCAAACCTTTTGTAAACCATGAAATCAGAACAAATGTCATTCATAGGCATCAAATCACACTATCCTTTGCCCACGTAACATAATTTTTTCTACATATTTGCTAATTAATTCCAGTGTCCAATGGGGTGTCCTGTTCAATAAGTATTCTTGATGGAAACAAAAAAACACTTCATTTAATGAAATAAGAAAGTATAAATATCTCTAAATTGGTTTTTGAATATTGGCATACGCCAGTTTCACTATTAAGTTCTTTAACAAATCCATATTTGACAAGTGTGCATATTCTAATGCAGTATTCAAGAAACAAACAGTTTTTTAAATCAGTTTGACTTGGTTTAAATAGGCAGTGGTATGTAGCTCACTTTGAAAGATGCAGTTAAAAGTACAATAAAACATTTAATCAATTTCAATGAATTCAATTTTCCAAACTCTCTTTCAACAAACTGATTAAAATTCATTTCTCAGTCCTGACCATGTATCAGGCATTAGGTTTGGCTTTTGATGTTAAGGATTAAAAAAGTGAATAAAAGTTAATCTCTGACCTTAAAGAACTCACAATTGGCTCATGACAACATAATTTTTACCGAAACGAGTTTGTGAGAGGAGTAAGAATGATCTTCGCTCTGCTTCCCTACAACAGATTAATTAGTTACTCAGAGTGCCAAAGCCAGCTTCAGAGGTACAAGAAGCTAAATTAGAGATTTGTTTATACAGTTCTCCAGATTTCTAAATCCTTACTACTATAATACATGTGTTCATTTTATTCCCCATGATCCACAATAGTAGCTTTAAAAAGCAGATATGAATATTTTGTTTATGAGAAAACATTTTTTTCAAAAAGAATCAAATAAGCAACAAGAACAAAACCTAAAAACCTTTCTAACACTATTGTTAAACATGAAAATGAAAAATATCTGGTTGAAACAACTTCTTTCATTAACTGAAAAAAATACTTAATAACTTCAAGCAGATTATTTTTTTTCCTTGAGCTTCATACCATCAAATCAGATTAAATAGTATTTACAGAACTTCATGGTTCAAAAATCATGGTGCTTTACATTATATAATTTTCTTTTTGGAAATAAAGTGATGAAAAGGCCAGTAAAATACTTTCATAAATTAAAAAAAATTTCGTCTCCTTTAAAAATGGAAGGGCACATCCATCATATGGATGATGATGAAGGAATGATGAAGGACTGAAACAGGAACTCTTTACTCTCTGTCTTTGGTCCCCTGTGATGTGCCTGTGAACAGCAGTGTTAAAGGCCTTGGGGATATTTCAGAGGGTAAACCTCAGAGAAATCTTAAACCTGATATGTATTCACATCCCCAAATCACCACAGCAGTCATCCAAACCAAAGTCATCTTCAAAATTCTTAGATTTCAGTGTCACTTTCAGGTTTTTGCCCCTAGACTTTGGGTGGGATTTTTGGAATCTCACCCTGGGGCTATAATCTGGTTTTTGGACTAAAACTTATAACTCTAGAGTGATACCTTATCCTGATGCTGAATTGTCCTTGAATGTAAGTTTGTAGAATCTGTATTTGTTATGTGATTCTACTTCTCTTTTCATATTATCTTTGTAATCCAGGGCGAAACCCATATCAATGCTTTTCTATCTATCTATATTTGTTTATAGTGTCAGTGAATAAAACTTTAGGTATTATAATTTCTACAGTAATGAATTTTATCAGGGCTTTTGACTGTCAAAGAATTAATAGCTTATCATGGAGTGTCTGATCTTGCCCAGTATACTTTGTCATTCTACATAGAAAACTCCTCCTATTTCTACAATCACCCTTAATTCATGGAAGTTTCCAGGAGTAGGGAGAATATCATTTTGTAAAAGACTAAAAGATACAATAAAATACAAGTAAGAATAAATTTACTATCTGACCTCCTAAAGAAACAGGGAAAATCTAATCATCAAATCACTTTTTGGATGATTCTTGGATGATTATAACCTAATTATAAATTCTAGTCTCGTTTGTGGGATTCTCAAAAATGAGAACTCTATGAAATCACATTTAGTATTGACCTAAGGAAAAAATGGACCTTTCTACTGTGCAAAAGTAGAAATGCCAGGAGAAATACTGTTTCTAAAATTATAATGAAACTTACTCTACATCCTTTGGAAACCTGTTGTGTAACTTGGCAAATTCTAATTACCAATTTCATTTTCTTCTGTAATTTCAGGCCTCTCTTCTTAACTTTGCTCCATGTAAAGTTATTCTTGATCGTATGATACTTAATTTCCCCCAAATGTGTTCCAGAAATCGAAAAATGAATGTAACCTATCCTAACTTAGTATGATCAGATTTTCTACGTTCTCTTATAAATGCTTTGTTAATGTACCTGATAACTTCTGATGACCTATTGGAATCTACAACTATTTTACCATAATTTTTAATTGAAAGTACAGTCAATGTTTGAAAATTATTTTTTTCTAGTTGTGTTAGAGGAAGAGTTATCACACATCCATGATCTTGAACGTGATTTTTACTTCTAGAGATCACAAAATAACTTGGTCATTTCTGTTGCCACATTGCGTTGCAAACTTGTATATAATTTGCCTTCTTTTATCACCCTGGGTCCCTTTTGGTACTGAATACAAGTTTTATCTGCCCCTTGAATGTGCTAGATTTTTTTTCCCCAGGAGCTTTATGTGTTTTGCATTTTTACAAGCTGACTCTGAGTTCGTACAAACTTTTCTGCATTTCTACCCTGTTTTGGTGCAGTTGTATTACATTATTTTTGCTCTCTTCTCTTTGTTAACTTGTCCAGATTTAGAATCACCTGAAAAATTATGTTTATATCCTGATCGAGCCATTCTCGCTGAGTTCTAACAATAGATTTAATATTTTTGATTTGTAAAATATAGAATAAGAATTGAAATTAGTGTCTAGAATAATGCAACGACAAGTATAACTTTACACCTTTAAAATAAGAACTTAATTTTAAAGTCATGGCTATGTAATTATTGTGTACTCCCTTAAACATTTTTACAATGTTTTTGAACATTTTATATTATGTAGTGAAACGGGAAGTTGTAAATTGTAGTTTGTAACCCTTTCTTACTAAATGAGAGAATTCTATTCTTGAATTTGTGAGAATGATCATTGTCAAGTTAGACAAAATACTCTGTTAAATGTAATAGGTTACACCATACAGATAGTTTTTTATAATTGTTATTACTATAAGTTCATACAGATGATATCTTTGATACCAATTTAAATCTATAGTAAGATGTTCCTATTTTGAAGCAGTTTTTAAGGCCCCATCGCATTTTGAGGCAGTTTTTAAAGCCCTGTCGCTGTTTTACAGCAAGATTCCTTTGTGGCTTCATTAGGGTAATCTATATTTAGAAATATTGTTCACATGTATATTATTTAGCCATACTTTTGGCATTGCTTTGCTAAAGTCAGTGTTGGTGGATGAAGGAAATAATTTGAAGGAAGCCTTTATCCAGTTTCTGTGGAAAAATTAGAATGTTCAAAATCACATAATTGTTCATTTTCTCAGGAAAAATTAAGTCAAGACCATAATATAACTATAATTAAAATGTTTTGATTCATTCTTGCAAATCATTTCCCAGAACTACTGGGTCTTCCGAAGTGTGTTTGTCCAAATGGATTTCCTAATGTCATCCCTTTCGAAACTTTTCCCATCTTCTCTATGTACTCGATTTCATTAGACTCCTCAAACCAAGTGTCTGCCTTCCATAAATAGATTTAGACTTCCCCCACAGTTTCCCATTAAAACAAAACCAGAACAGAAAGGAGTGTACAGGAAAGATATTACATTTCTCATTAGGCCTGCTGCTTTACTCTCATTAGCCTCCCCTTGATTTCCTTTTAGGAGCTATGCTCATGGAGCAGTGTTTTTCCATGGCTGTCTTTGCTGGCCTGACTCATCCATCTACAGTTCTTGTAGGTGAATGAAGTAGTAGATGTTAATTCCTTTAGATAATCTCCTTACTCTGAACTCTGATTTCTTCAAATTCTTTAATAAAAAAATACCGAGAAAACAGAATTTTATCTTAACTCCTTTTTTTTTCATATTTCCATGCTTATCATAGAAGGTCTACATTTAAAAAGAATTTTCACAAGAACATAGAGGTACATAAAACTCAACATCGAAACAAAGGTATTTTAAAACTTTTAATTATGTCCTAGGTTCTACGACCTTTCATGGAATCTACAGATTTAATTATCTTTTCTCTGTTCTCAGTTTTCTTGGAACATTTCTTGAATTGTATTTGTTCCTGACAGATTTATAAAACTACCTTATTCCCTTTTGACTCTGCATATTCACCAATGAGATTTCCAGTATTTTTTCCCCATTTCTAAGCTTTATTATGCAAGACAGGCATATTTATATGTTAATTTATAAAGGGTGAATTTTTCTTTCTAAATGCACATTTTGAGGGACATCTTAGAGTTCCTTTCTAAGATATTGTTTCCTGACAGTAGTGTCAACAGTGTGATTTTAGGAAAGGAATACTTAGAAACTATGTTATTCTATAAACACTTTCTTTGGAATTTTCTACAGCCTTTGCACTGTGGTCACTAATATCTAAGAGTGGGCTTAAAGAGCGATACATTCTTTATCCGATAGTATTTCTATCAAGGATAGAAAATAATTAGGTTTCCATAACCTTATTCTTTCTTAGAGACATAAAATTGTCTATTCAGGGAATCACCCATTTTCTTTTGCCTAAGTGCTTTGAGTCCAAGGTCAAGAGTATACTGAATTAATTTAATAAACCTTTACTGAGTGCTTCCTTCATGTCAAGCAAAGCACTTCTTGGTACTATTGATGCAAGCCAGTCAACATTTTCTTTGGAAGATTGTTTTGTTTTGTTTTGTTTTCTAGACAAAAACACTGAAACCCCATTGCTCTATATGATCCTTTCCTATGTTTTAAAGAAAAAAATTAACAGAGCTGATTGTGCAAAAAGATGGCAGGAGAGATAGCAGTCTGCTCATAAGAGACTCACTCGTTCATTTTAACAGTGACTTTTGGGATGATAATAGTGCAATCTTTTATTGTTCCTGGAGCATGGAGTAAGTATTGTTCCTGGAGCATGTCAAACTGTGAGAAAAGTCAAGTCGAAGAAGATGATACTAGACCTAGGTATTTGTGAAGAGGGAAGAACTTGTGGATGTCTTCTAAACACATAGGGCCAGCCGCAAATTTATGGAGTGTGTATCTTTCGTTTCAAGCAGGCATTTTGATCATAATGTTAAATAGGACAGTTTTTCCAAGCTTAGGGCCCTTATTTTATATTTAGTTGAAGAAGTTTAAGAAAATGTCTGAAAGACTCCATAGCTCAATATATCAAAAACTGATCTCATTACTACATTCCTTATAACACAAACAGACACACATATTCAAAACTAAACTGACTTTCAAATTGAAAAATACGTCATTTAAACTCAGTTATTTCTGGCATTGGTTAATACCTTCAGCTCAGTATCGCAATTTAGAATCTATGAAGTAATGCTTCCTTGTTACTGAAACCTGTCTCTACCAAACTTTTCAGGCAATTAATACACCTCAGAAATAATTCTGAAATCTGACTTCTCCTTTCTATTCTCATTGGAATGGAAATGAGTTTAGTTTAGGACTTTATTTTTTACCCTACACTCAGGCATCCTTCTCAGTCTCCCTTTACTCTAGCCCATATTCCATGTTGTCTCTGCAATTAATCTTCATAAAACTATGTCTGCTGATAGCTCCATTACCTTGGAAATTATATTTGTTTACTAAGGCTGCCATAACAAAATACCACACACTAGGTAGATGAAACAACAGAAATTCATGTTCAGAAATGTATAGCTCCAGAGGCTAGAAGTCCAAGATCAAGTTGTCAGCAGGTTTGTTTTTTTTCTAAGGCTCTCTCCTTGGTTTGAAGATGACTGCCTTCTAGGTGTGTCCTCACTTGGTTGTCTCTTAGTCTACGTGTTGTCTATGTCCTAACCTCCTCTTCTTATAAGGACACCAGTCATATTGGATTAGAGCCCACCTGTATGACCTTGCTTCACCTTAATTACCTCTTTAAAGACTTTATTTCCAAATACAGTCACATTCTGAGATACCAGGAGTTATGACTTCAACATGAATTTTGGGAAGATACAATTCAGCCCATAACAATGGCAGATTCTTTTCCCATGTACATGAGATCTCCTTAATCTTGTCCTAATGCATCTCTTTATTCTTGGTCTTTGACCATCCACTCCATTCCATTTACCTGCATCTGTTCAAAGTGAAATTCTTTCTGCCTGAAGTGCCCTTATCACTTCTTCACCCGAAAAACATCGATTCTTTCTTCAAATGCTTTCTCAAATGTTACCTCCCAAGTGATAACATAATCCCTTTTAGTAATGCATTTGTTTACATAGAGAATAAAGTGTGGAGTCAAAGGTCATTAAAGTGTTTCAAAGCTGGTGTCACTTCTATATTCATTTTATATCCCTTTTCTCCACTCTTCTATTGTACCACTTTTGTTTTATGCTATTTTGTTATAAGTACCCTTCTAAATTGAATTTAATAGCAAGATGGGATATAAAGATATTACTAATTATTAAGTACCTACACAGGCATTATGCTTATTGCTGAGAATGCAGTGATGAATAGACCAATCCCTACTCTCAAGGAGTTTATTCTTGCAATAAAACAATCTTACACATCTTTATTATAGAATGTGCCACACTGCAATTTAATTTAGCTATACACATTTACGTCTCTTTGGCTAGACAGTTATCACGAATATTAGGAACCTTTATTATCCATCTGTTCATCCCCAGGACCTAGCATAATGCCTGGAATAATAAATATTTGTTTAAAAAAGCAAAGAAGACATGGTAAAAAATAAGATAAGATCTCTTCTTCCTCAGAAAATACCAGCCAAGTAATTGACGCATCTAAGTGACTGAATTCTGTGGATCAGAATAAGAGCATTTCATTAATTTAGCGTCTTTTAAAAGTATAGAATCTCAGTTCCTCTGATCAGCAGCTATTTTATGTCTAATAGCAAGCTCTACTTTTTAAAGTATTGAAATCTTTCCTCCATCTCTGTCAAGTTTAAAGAAAAGAAAGCTTTCAAATGTAGGCCATTCTACCATAGATCATCTCATGCGAAAGGTCACTCTACCCCTTGTATACAGTAAGTAATTGGATCAAGCGTTTCAGTGAATGGTCACTACTTAATCACTGTCATTTGGCCTCACAATATGTCAGTTTATCTTGCTTATTTGACAAGAGATAGTATGATTATCCAAGAGCATGCCTTCTGCCATATTTCAGTAATGTTATAGCCAACAGGGGTGCTGAATTAGTTTCCTGGTAATGTTCTTACATGTTGTCAGTCCTCTGGGTTCTAATTTAGTTTCTTCTTCTCTTCTTACTCTGTATACTCTCCCTGAGTGCTCTCATTTACTCTCCTGACTACAGTTATATGCTATACACAGATTATCCCCCAAAATAAATCTCCAACTAAGACCACTTCAGATTCTAACTTAGAGAGTCAACTTTTTATTCTACATTTCTCACTGGATGTCCAATAGGTAATATCAATGTCTTTAACATCAAGGTCATCTTTTTTGACTATAGTAATCTGCTCATCTTCCTTGTCACTTATTTCAACAAATGTTACCATTGTGTTCTCAAACTTAAACCTTGAGAGTCACTGTTTTCCCCTGTTCTACCTCTCATATAGCACATATTCTATTCTATTAATTATACAACCTCATATCCCTTGAATCTGGCAATTTTACTTTATTTCTGCTCCTGCTACCTGAGTCTAAACACATCTGCAACAAATTAAACAGCAAAGTAGTTTAGTAGTTCTAAACTAATTTTAAACTGTCCAGCCAAGAACACACTACCAAATTATGTTTTTCAGTTAAAGAGCATAAATGCAAACTCAAAATTCATATTGTCAATTTTAAGTCTTTATCTCCGTGGAAATAAGAATAATGTTAAATTAATATTTATTAAACTATGTGAGGATGATTTTAAGGAAATAAAATGCCTTATCTTTCATATATAATTACTAAAAATACACATATATATTTTTCTCTCTATATATACATATATAGAGAGAGCTGTGTGCACATATAGATGGCTTTATAATTTAAACATGTTTAGTAATGATATATGTACAAACATACATTTTCAAACAAACATGTTAGTCCATACACTAATTTTCATGAAATAAACATATTATTGTACAAGTATATCAGCTGAAATACTTCAGGTTGTCATCAATTAAAACACCAAACTCAGTCCATATATTAAAACACATTTTTTAAAAGCGTGCCTTAAAGAGAAATTCACAGTGTTAATTACAACTTATTTAAATAGGAAAAAATGAAATAATGTATTACAAGTTTCTGATAACATTTCACAAAGACCCAAAACATACAAGTTTTGTGAACTGGTTTGGTCCACCTTAACAAATTTCTTTGCCTACACTTAACATTCTGCAGTACACCTTTGAACATGACTTTCACAGCGATATGATTTTGTTCTTCAATGAACATTATACATTGTTTAATTTAAAAGATAAAGGGAAGGCATCATTCTAAAAAAAAGACAGAATGAAGGGATTTCAATGAAAATGTCAAGTTGCCTATGTCTAGGATATGAAGAACTTGTAGTTTTGGATTTTCTTTTCTTTTCACAGATCCATTAATTAAAGATAATGTTTAATCTGTTACCAGAGTCACATCTGACTTTTTGAACATTTCCATCAGTGGCACCTACAAGTCATACTTAACTCTAAATAGAAAGATAGGATCATTGATTACAGGTCTTGGAAAGAAACCAATCCGCAAACCCAGAGGTGATTTCACAAACACAGCTGTAACAAGCTGGACATATGCCAGAGTTAGATAACAGTAGAATCATTGAGGAAAAGCTGTGAATTGAGGTGGGTGAGCTTATCAGGAAGCATTAGTGTTTACCCTCCTGCTTTAGGAAATTTTCATAACTTCCAGGTAAGAGACAAAATTTTCATCCATCTGTATTTTTCGTCAGATGGCAATAACAAATCAGATGTTTCCAAAATTCAGATGTCTGTTGCAAACATAGAAAACTTAGGATATTTAGCCAACATTTCGCTTTCAGAGTTTTAGAGAAAATATTCATGCAATGTTGTGTCCCCGACAGAGAGCTGCCATTTTTAAAATATACACTGTTGTTTTTCCTGCCATGTTATAATAGAAACACCAGTATTCGAAACAACTACACACATTGTGACATAAAGGAGAAATTAATATTTGAATAAGCATTAAAGTCTCCAACTCAAAATGTTATTGCTGTAATATATTAACTTGTTTTTATCATTCATATTAATACCATGCACATCTATATCAGTCTGTGCTCTCCCTTGTAGAGCAGGTGCTTTGCCACAGCACCATCTTCTGTGAAATAACTACCTCATTTTTTAGAGAGTGGATACCCTAAATGTGTGGTTAACCACCTTAATCTCCCTGGCTCATTTAATCTTCTCTCTTCTCTTCTCTCTCTGTCCCTCTCTCTCTCAACAGAAGTTCACTTCAGTGAAATAACTTGCACCAGACCACCCAATTATTAAGTGGGAAAGTAAAGCTCAAAAGCCAGAGACTTCAAATTATTGAGTGGGCATTGTAGTTTTCTCCCTAAGCATGCAATTCATCTCACTCCCCTTATGTACCTGTCACATAGTTTGAGTGGAACTGATACATACAAACTCCAGGATGAGCTCTGATAGCTTAGTGTCACAAGGCAAAGAGTCTGGAAAAGTTGACAAAGGTCTACATATTCCCTGCCACAGAGACTAGGCTTCCTTCTTTTCAGTGTGTGTTTGCGGGTGGTGGGGGGGCACTTTCTAAAACATTTTAACCAGAGGAAGTCCATTTTTAGGCTCTTACTTCAGTGACAAGAGTCTGGTAGTGCCATGTGTGATGGATATGAGGGTGATCAGACTAACAGTTGGAGTACTAGGACATAGTGAAATGCAGTCCACAGATGATCCTAGTTTAATAAAACTAATAAATGAAAGAAATAGATTCAAGAAATATTTAGGAGAAAAAACAATAGACATTGGTGATGGGTAGCATAGACATTGATAATCCATAATATTGAATATTGATAATCAATAGTAATCTTGCAGTTATTGATATTTATGACCTCACATCTTCCAACTCATTTATTCTCTTTCTTTGGACTAAAACAAATCCTCATAGACTCTGCAGGATGTTTCTGAATGGCATTCATAATGTTACTAGCATAGAGAAGAATATCAAAGTTCAAAATAAATTGATATGTGTTTCTTGGTTCACTCTTTAGAAATGTTTGATTTATTGATGGTCTCCATGCCTTAATTCAGGGAAGAGATGGAACTTCCTGCGTCAATCAGAATCAGGTGTATTTTCATAGTGCCTATTACTGTTATTATTAAATGAATCGGGGCCTGCTGCTCGCCGCTTACAAAATCAATACTCACAAATGTTGGAAGCAAAGGAAAGGTTCCTTTAATCAGATTGTGGCAATCTGGGGAGATGGTGGACTCAGCATCCCCCCAAAACCACTTCCAAAGATTCGTCTCAACCATGGAACTCTTAAAGGGAAGGAGGGAAGTAATCTCAGTTAATCATTGAGGTAGGGGGCCAGAGTCATCGCCATCCCCCCACTGTGTGCAGGCTTCTTGACTTCTTGTGATCTTCCTCTAGATGTTATCTTTTTCACACAGTTTGGTCACAAAGTTTGCGAGACTACTGAAGGGGAAGCTAGGGAAGAGATCTGGTCATCTGTTTGTTACTTAATGTTCATTTCTACTTCTTTGATCTACAGAAAGAACTGACAAGTTAGGCAAAGTATTGTGTGATTAAAAGATTTTAAAGGTGTGCTTGGGCCAGAGATGAGTAAAGAATGGCGTGCCAGTTTAAGGTTAAGACAAAAGGGTGCCTCCTGCAGAGAGCTCTTTCCTACCAAAAACTGCTTACAAATCTCCACTTGACAGAACATCATTCCAGTTCTATAGGATTAGGGGCAAAAGTCCATCTTCTGTAACTTCTTCATGCTGACATAGGGCACTGTATTCTCAGAGTGGAAGATGTCAACATGGGTCTGTAGCATCTCTTTGCTGACAACTTTAGTTGTGTGCTTACATATACAAGCAAGCTACAATTATTTTGATGCCCACAAAGATATAGATTATTATGAGCAATAATGTTAATCCCATTCTCTTGAGGCCAATTCTTGGAATTGTGCTAGCCATAGATTCAGTATTGCTAAAGTTGGAGCAGCTTATGTCATGGTTACAGTCTGGTCATCATGCAGTTAGCTTTTTTCCCCTCTGGTGGCAGTTACAGTATCTGTAAAACAACTCAGGAATGTGCATCAGACACTGAGTCTGTGACTCTATTGTCCTAATCATTAACTGCTCAGTTTTGTACTTGGGCGGGAGGGGCCCTTCAGGGTTCTGCTTGGTTCCATTATGTTTGACAGGTAAAGAGATGATGTTTTCAGAATAAGGGAAAAGAAATACAGGGTCACTGAATGCTAGGATGACCTTTGAAGCCCAGGTAAACAATATCATATAACTTAATTTTTGTATCTGATGAAGTAGAGAGATCCACTGGGGTTTTTTGTATTATATTCTAGTTTATAGTTTTTCTCATAGAAGTCATTGGTTATCAGCACCCTTTTTTTCTTCCAGGGCAGTCAACATTTCCTTCTACCCATTCACTCCTATTTTTCCCTAACATCTAGGCTGCTTGATCCCACTGTATATCAGTTTATCCTTTAAGAACCAATCAGTAACTTAGTCTTAGAAATAACTGTGACCTTTATCCTTTAAAAAATCCTAATGAACTCAGACTGTCATCATAGCTACATCAGTTGTAATGTTCTTGCCTATAATTACCTGTTCACTTAATAATAGTGTTAGAAAATTTATCCGTGACTTGGAAAAAGGCAAAAGATGTTACTGGGTATTTTGTCAGTGTAGTCCTAGACTTGACTTTCTCTTGTCTATGCTATTTTACAACTCTGTGGGGCATATAACTTGTAGATGTTTGGCTAGTATGGATACAAAGAATTTTGGTTCAGTAAAACAGACAACCCCAGAGATTAATATTTTCTTGCCCTGTTGGAGAGTAACCAGTGTTGGATAGTAACTTGCTTAGAGAGGATACCCTAGCTTCTCAAGTGGTTTTGAATTGGTTTAAACTCTTTCTAAGACCCTTCACTAACTAAATAGTTGAATAAAATCTTATAACTTGTGTTCACATTATAGCTGCAAGACAGTCATCATTGTACCTTTTAAGATTTACATTTTAACAGTATTACTAATTAAACTATAAACTCTATGAAAGTAAATACTGTAAAATAGTTGTCTCCTCACATATCTCCAGTAGGTAGCACATAGATGCATAGTAATCAGGTGATATATGTATCTTTAATTAGTAAGTGAATAAATGCATTAAGTATAATATAAAATTAGAGACCTATAATTATCAGTGTGTTACAGACTGTGCCAAATACTGCGTTCAGTTCTGGGCAGAACAGCACTCACTTTATGATACAGTGAAGCTGCCAGAATTCATAATAATATCAAGAACTCAAGCTGCTTAATCACAATATGAAAGCATATAGCAAGAACATAACTGATGATGTGTTGATGTATGTATGAATATAAAGAGGTACAAAAAGTCCTATCTGTATTATTCAAACATTGAGAATCATCTATAGAAGAGTGAATGTTATGTCACTCACTAAAGGAAATATTCTGTTCTATTAAAACGCTTTGGTGATATAAATATTGTAAGTGTATGTATGTTATGTTACATAACTTTATGTGACATAGTGACACTTAGCTGTAACAAACTATTTAATAATATTGACTAGTAAAGTCAGTGCAAGTTTAATAATTAACCTATGCAGAAAACAGAAATTTAGAGGTACTCATCTATGTTGGAAATTCACAGAAGAGGAAATACATATGCCCAGTAAACATATGAAGTTAGACATTCAACCTTATTTGTGAGTAGGAAAAATGCCATTTAAGATGAATCTAAGGTTCAAATTTATACCCATTTGATTGGCAATACATACATACATACATAAAATAAAAATAAAATCTGATAATGATAAGTGTTGGAAAGGATGAGTATTCACAAGATATCTTGGAGAAAAATTGGGACAATTGCTTTGGAAAACTGTTTGACATTATCTGCTAAAGTTGATCATATACCTTATGATTCAGTGCTCCAACTACTAGGAATATATAAAAAGGAAAGCTCTTGCACATGTTTGATCGGAGACATGTAAAAGGTGTTTCCAGGCAGCGCTAGTTACAATATAAAAAACCTAGAGAACACTGAGTGTACCTCCACAGAAGAGTGGATGCGTACACTATGATATATTCACACATGGCATGGTATACAACAAACAAAATAAGTGATCTACAGCAGCATGCAACAATACAGAGAAATCTTAACAGTAAAAGAATAAATTAAAAAGTAAGTTTCCAAAAGGTCATTTTTTTTATGAACCACTTACTCTAAATCTTATGTATTTTTCAAAATATAGAAAATATATATAGTTCTCAAAAAATCATATAGATGCAGTAGATCTATAAAAAAGGAAAGCAAGACAATGGAATGGAGAGAGTGTACATTAAGGCAGGTTTTTATAGGAGTCCTGATTTTGTTTGGTGTTGTTGGTTCATAGGTGATGCCACTACTAAGAGATAAATAAAAATTAAACAGGAAAAAAAGTAATAGCTTAGCTTCACTTATTAAGGATTTTCAAATTGTTTGTAATGATAAAGAGTCAGAAGTTGAGATCTGGAATCTCTTAATTACCTTATACACATCTATGGAGAAACTAATGTATATTTCACCATGTAATGTGTATCAAATGTAAACCAGAGGTCATGTTCATAAATTATTTTGTCACTTTCATAAAGTTCTGAGTTAAAAAACACTGTTTTCCCTACGTCTATACCATATTATTTTACATAGAAACTTAAATTTACAAACTACTAAATTAAAATTACAATGCTTAGGATTGGAAAACCAAGTATACAGCATTTCTCACACACACACACAAAATAATAAAAACTGCTTATTTCTGATAGGGTGTGTGGATTATGGATATGTACTAGGCTTATGATTACACAATCTACAGATTATATTTTTTAATTGTTAATAAATATGTCCATATAATATCTAACATCTAATTCTCTTGACTGGGACAACTGAACTAGATTAATTTCAGATTGCCATACCAAAATCAGGTCAAAACCAACTGATTTATTCATTTGTCAACCAAGTCCTCTGGTAAGAAAAACAGCCAAATTCATATTTCTTTTGAATGTGTTATTTTGGAATTAAGAAATCATAGTCCATATTGACTTCACATATGGAATTTTAAATCACAAAATAAGAAGATCCATTAAAAGTCATGGAGATATTAAAGTAAATATTCAATACTTTTGTCTGAGAGTGCCACGGAATCTATTTTTAGTATTGTTTACAAAAGTTACAACACCCACCCTCCCACCTTCCCCCGTCTTCATCTACCACTGAAAATATTTGTGCAGTGTTCATTATGAGCAAAGGCTCTACAGATGCTGCCTGAAAAAGAAACAGAAATGAGACACAATCCCAGTTCTCAAGGTACTCACCAGTGGAGAAGTTAAAGCAACAAAACAAGGAAGCGGAAGCATGTGTTGGGGGCTCTATTTGAAGAACAAGCAAATTACTATGAGAGTATTTTGGAAAGAAGAATACAAATATAGATTGTTTCACTAATTTTTATGCCTTCATCTACTAAGACATCTCTTTTGAAGCCTTGATAATATAGTGAACTCCATAAAAAGGTTGGAAGCTGTCAAAGCCCAGTGCATTCATGGAGGCAAAACTTGTTTTTATACAATGGAATGTCCTTACCTGTGCATTCTTGTCTTGCCCTTTGGTCTGAGAGCATAATTGTACAGGGAAATGTGGAGTATTTATAAGAAGAGTTGACACCCTATCACTTGAAGATACATATATCTTGTCTTATGCAAAATATACCAGAGTAACTTTTGAGTCAGATAAGCAACCTGTTAAAAGGCCAATGTTTCTTGTTAATTAGAAGCAGATTAAGAGTCCCCTGGGTTTTTCTGTCATGGCATATTTTCCAGCAAAGGATTTTGGAGTGAATTTCCTCACATATAGTTAGAAAAAAATACATCATTCTAGTTTCGTCCTTCTTTCTTTTTGTGGAAACAAGAAACAGGGTCATAGTAACAGGATCCTGGAATAATTAACAAATTAATCATTGTGCTTCGTTGCTATATTTCTATAGTCAAATTTGGGGGACGGCCGTCGTGTTTTCATCAGAGCCACATAATGCATGAGTTGGGACTGAGTTCCATTGGATGAGCAACCAGCATATAACAACCCTGGAAAAGGTTGCAGCTTTCTCAAAAAAGCCTCAGGTACTTTTTATGCAAAACCCAGGGCTTTTGTAAGATTTGTTTTCTCAGGTTAGTCTGTCTCAAAACCCATGTTTCTGGAGTCTGTTACAAGAATTATGGTGTGTCAAAGAATCAGAATTAAGTTTGTTTTTGTCAGGTAACTTAGAACACATAATGTATTATGTCAACTAATAGATTATTATTTCAGTGTAACAGTGTACACTTTCATAAAATTATGGGAGGGTTTTAAAAACTTTTACATACATAATCATTGCAGTTCTCCAAAAAATGACTTTTTCGGAATTGGCTAATGATGAACAGATTGGAAACAATTTGCTAGGTGAATCTCATTTTATAATTAATATTGATATGTTGGGTATATATACTGGGAGATATATAATGGGGAAATAGTTGACTCTACCTCTATCTGTAATAACGATTAGATTTAGTAATGCAAAAATTGTAAATTACCTATTTAAAGGTAAATTTAATAATACTTTGAATAAACTAAAATCAATTAAAATACATAAAATTTTACTATTTTCTTAGTAATAGTAGAACAAAGTTACCTAAATTTTGTCAACCTTAAATAGTATTACCTACTTGAAAGATGTAGTGTTTACTTCTTCAATGATAAGATCACTTAACACTGTTAAATTTATGAGCATAATCCAGTCTATGTTTTCAAATGTCTCCTCTCAAACACCACTATCGACTGAAAAAAATGCACAACCTAAAAGTTCAGAATTATTTATTTGGTGGACTTTCTGAAGACTTCAAACCCAGAAGACAGCCCTCAGAATAGTTCTGAAGGACTGCTCCAAAGAAGTAAGGGAGGAGCTAGGATATACAGGGGTGTTTGCAACAAAGACCAGGTAGCTGAAACATCAGAAAATTACTGTTAATTAAAGAAAACCAGATATCTCAAGTTAATGAATTTAGTACTTTTCTATGTATGAGAAGATGCAAGATTATGGGCTCATTTAAGTCATTCTTCGGATAGCATCGTAGCTATCTAGGGCCAGTATCGTGTTCTTTCCCATCCTGAGTCCCCTAAGGGTGCGTCATTGAGGGTGGCTGCAGTGGCTGAGGGCTTGGCAGTGGGCAGCCCATTTGTCTCCATCTTGAGTTCCCTCAGGGCTCACCATGGGAGGTGGCTCTAGTAGCTTGATGGCTGCAAATTTTATTTACTGATATTGCAGGCAACATTTTTTATTCACACCACAGACATATAGACACACACACACGCATTATAATTCCTTGAATTGTTTGGTCTTTCTTTATACACCTTAACTTTTATAAATAGCTTATAACTAGCTACAACACTTTGTGAGCACAAATATAAAATTAGAATCCCTGGGTTTGAATATTGACTTTGTAATTTACCAGGTTTGTGACTTTGATTGAATCCTTTAACATCCCTGGGCTTCATGCATGTCATCTACAAAATAAGATATAAAAAGACATACTTTCCATATATGTATAATCGAATAATATTAGTAGGCCATGTTAAAGGGCAGTATATATTGTAACATACTGTGTGTATTTTTTATCTGTAAAATATCTATTCTCTATTTTGTGCAAACTATAGTGTTATACTTTGAAGTAAACAGAAAAGAAATTTAGAGCACTGTAAGATACAATAAATCTTTATCAAGGAATTGTAATCTATTTCAGAGAGAAGAAATGACTATATCAAATGTTCAAATAGTAATACAAATGAAAGCAAACAGCCTAAGACTGTGCTCCTTTACAGTGATAAATGCAACAAAATGTCATAATTCAAAGGACTGAGGACTCAGTGTCCCATGGAGCTATCTGGGAGTATATAACAGAGGTGTAGATTCTGAACTGGACCACTTAAAGGACCAGTATGATGGGAGCAGAAGCACTTTAGTGGATGATAATAGCCAATGAATTAGATGAGTTAACAATTTAGAGTCTTGAATAGTAATGGAAGCTGGGCCCATTCAGAAGGGAACGGGTTTCATTATAAGCTTCTGAACAGGAAAAATGTCATAATCCAATTAGGCCCATCTAGGCAAATAAGTTTGGCATGGGAATGCCAGGTGGATTTATAGAGCGAGTCAGTGACTTTGGAAACCTAGCCCAAATTTCATTATTCAAAAATGCATCTTTTTTGGGGGGCCTGCATTCCATGAAATAAATTTAAATCTGCAAAAAAGTTGACAAAATCTGAAAGTCATTCTGCCAAAAGCAACTATTTGTCTATGGGGCAATCAAATGCCTTTGCATTTATATACCTCAATGAGTTATGATTAATAAATTCATAATGTATTGAATATTTGTCACCTTTTTCTTTAATTCCACTTAATTCTTGTAAGCTAGACTTTCCTGTTCCAATGCTAGCACTCTATAAATTATTATGTTTTAGAAACTGGAGCAGAGACTTTATAGTCACTATTCTGGTGAATTAGAGGTTATTCTAGGTTTGAGAGGCAAGGCTATGCTCTCCTCAATTATTCAGCATGAGAAAAGGAGTTAAATAACTGAGTTAAGGGGTATTTAATAGAACTCTCAGAAAGTCCTAACTCTGCCTACACTTAGGAAGAGTAGAAAGAGAAAAAGAGGGAGGAGAGAAAGAAAAAAAATTGAAGAAAGAACCACTAGCTATGATCATTCAGTCATTCCAGTTTAGTGGAGAGTTCAAAATACATCATATGAACATTGGACTATAAATTATCTAGTCAAATGCAAAAGCTTTCTTTACTTTGTCCTATTATGTAAACTCTGATAAGAATGAAGCTATCTTTAGTACGTTTAGACTACAATGTTAGTATTTTTAACATGAAAATAAAGCTGGTTATATTCTTTTAATTTTGTCAAATGTTAACTATAGTTGTCAACTATCCATTATCTTTTGGATTCTCAGAGTTGATCATCATTGTATATAATCCTACAAAAGAATGGTTAAAAATTTTATATCTCACTGTGTAATGTAGAATATGTGGTATATTTTCTTTAACACTATATTCTTAACACTATCTGGTGTGGGCTCATATTTAATTAGTTCGGATTCTCTGAACACACTTAACCAAGGCTAAAAGAAAAAGACTCAGAATCTCATGGTCAATCATTAAAAGTTTTGAGATGAAAACATTCTGATAATATTCCACAAAATGGAATAGCTGCACACAATATAATATTGAGTTTAAAATCCTCTAGAAGATCGTACTTCAGTTACTGCACTAGAGACAAACACAAAATTGAATCTTTCTTTATTTTAGTTCTATGATATTTCATGGAGAAAATTAGTATTTTCCCTTTACTTCCCTGGTTGAGGTTAGAAAAGAAGGGACTAAGAAAGTTGAACAAAACCATTATGTACCAATTAATGACCAAGTAGAAGTAGGTTAAATTCTTAGTCTAGCAAGATAAAATTGTGGAGGGTCATACTTACTAAGTAATCTTCATCACTGAGGGGGTGCTTGCAATTATTTTTATTATTTGACTTACTCATTGGAGGCTTGAATGGATTGTTTAGAACTCTGTTTTGTTTCTTTCTTTTGATGATTTTTTAATGAGTGAATTGACTGACTTTTTTTTCAAATAGGTTGTGAAAATCTGCAATATGTCATATTATTTATTAATGAAAATTTGATACTGGTTAAAATGAAAAGAATATATGTGGACCTCCATTTATATATACTCTTGCCCAGGGTTCACAAATGATAGTGATGAGGCTGGATACACTATAGTCATTCTCTCTTCTCTAAAGCTGACTCTTTTAGTGAGGTGTGTTTTGTTAGGGTCTGAGATCCTGCCTTACGAAGTACAACTGCCACCTCACTCTGCAGCACTCTAGTGGAGGCTGAGGGTGGAAACGTCAGGATTTAACCTGTCTTCTTTTCATACCCTGCCCCTCCACACTAGGGATGAAAGAAGAGCCTATGTGCTACCCTTAGAAGCTGGCAACCCTGGTCTAGAAAAGATGTGTGTGGGTAGCTTTCTCCATAGAGGACCTTCATGGTTCCATGGGCCACTTGAAAGGATGGTGAGTGAAGCTAGGAAGAGGCTGTGAACACTCGGGCCTTCATTCCAAAAACTGTCAGTATGAGGAGCCTTGTGGGATGTAGGAAATGGTAGCATACTTTATTTTTCCCATCATTGGGAATGAGCTTCCAGTCAGCAATGATGGAATCATCCTTCCTGGCAAATAACTTCCCGTTTCTATCCCGTATCTATCTGACTGGGTAGAGCTTCCAGTCAGCAATGAGTTCACCTTCAGGATCCTTAAATGCTGGCTATGTGGAGTTGGAGAAGGCAATATGATAGACATTGGTCAGCTTCTCCTGGTACAGGTTGGGATGTGAGTCTGAGGATATCTAGTTGTATTAGTCAGTGTTCTCCAGAGAAACAGAGCAGTAATATTTATATAAATATATAAGGTAACTTATGAGACTGACGAGTCTCATCATCTGACAACTGCAAACTGGAGACCCAGAAAAGCCAGTGGTATATTTCTAGTTCGAGTCTGAAGGCCTAAGAAGCAGAGGATCCAATACTGTAAATCTTAGACCAAGGGCCAGAGAAGATGAAACGAGACGTCCCAGCTCAACAGTGAGGCAGAAAAAAAATTGGCAAATTTCTCTTTTCTCCATCTTTATTTTTATTCAGGCCCTCAAAGGATTGAATAATGCTGGGCCACACTGGGGAGGCCAATCTACCTACTGAGACCACCAATTCATATACCAATGTCATCCCAAAACACTGCTCAGACATACCCGGTGATAGTGTTTAGTCTGGGAACTCTATGGCCAGTCAAACTTCCACATAAAATTAACCACCTCAATAGTCCACACTGAGTTTAAACTTTTCAGTAGTCTATACATAATCTAATAATGTCACTAAGAGAAAGTGTATGTCCTCAATTTCAGACTAAGCAAAAAAGACACTTAGTAGATCAAAATGCTGCCTCTTCCTGAGAATAAGTATGTGTCCCCCACAAGAGTGGTGATGTTTTGTGATGTACCAACCACAGGCTGGGATAGAGTATTTCCTCATTTGGCCTTTGGTGAACCTTCAAATATTTAAGGGCACTCATTTCTCTAGTAACCTGTTCCTTTGAGAATCATAAAAACGTTGAGAAATATCAAGCTTCCTTTTCAGATTTTTTTCATTAAATATAAGATCTCATTTTTTTTAGCCCTCTCAATGAATTTGGGCTATTATCTAATGCCTAATACACTGGAAAGCCAATTTTTCCAAAATACTGACAATGTGTAAGATATTCAGTCAACTAGACAGTCAATTAGATATTTTGTACTCATTTATTATATCTTAGCAGTTGAACATGTAGGCTGTGTATTCAGGCAACCTGGGTTCAAATCATAACGCAACTACTTAGCCAGTTATCATTTTTTTCTTAAAATTTGAATGACCGCTAATCTACATCTTTATTTACTTATATTTGAATATTATTATTTTTGTTATTACATTTATGTACACAAAGAGTTAAGAGCTTTTAAAGATAAGTACATTTTCAAAATTAGTCTTATGAAAATATTTGCTACATTTTATTCTTGTAATAAAATGCTGTATAACCTTGGGCAAGGAAATTATCCTCAGTGGCACTCTTTCTGCCTTTTTTTTTTTTAAAGAATTTGTGGATGTTTTATTTTATTCTATTTTTATTTTATTTTATTATTTTATTTTATTTTATTATTTTACTTTATTTTACTATTTTATTTTATTTTATATTTTATTTTTCTGGCCACGCCACGTGGCATGTACAATCTTAGTTCCCTGACCAGGGGTCAAACTCTCTCCCCCTGCATTGAAAGCATAAAGTATTAACCACTAACCGCCAGGGAAGTCCCTCTTTTTCTTTTTTCCAAAAAACTTTTTAATTGAAGTGTAGCAAACTTACATTGTAGTATATTAATCTACAGTGTATAGCTTGATGAATTGTATATACCATGTAATCACATCGATTATTGTTGCATTTTATTTCTGGAGAAATAAACAAACATTTAAACTTCTATTGACTGTTAGAGTTTCAATATGTGAGGCATACAAGGAGAGTTTCACTACAAATCATATCTAGAATAATTTACTATAGTTGAATGTGAATATTCAGATATTAACAAAAATCTTCATGATAAATCTTGTTTGTATGGCTGACATTGTTACACTGATTATATATGATATTAGCCTATATGATCTTGAGATCAAGTATACTATAATCTCTGACCAAATATTTCTCCTTGTATTTGTCTGTGTTATTCTGCTCAGATGTGTGATCTGCAGAGTCTTAAGTGTTACTATAAAGCCATTATCATATCAAATCTCAATAGCTCATATTACAAAAAAAAATAAAAAAGTGAAAGATTGGCTGTAGTCCACTTCCCCAGACAGCCATCTATTGTACGGAACCTGGACAATGGAAGATATGCATTGCATAAAATAATGTCCTACAGGCTGACATCAGCCCTTGGCCAAAAGAGGAGACTGAGAAAATAAAAATTTAGCTTGATGCTAAACCTTTGTCTTACCTTTCATTTGACTGGAATAAAAGATGGATAAAGCTAGCTGCAGATTTAACAGGAAACAATATTTCTCCCATGGACATGCTACAGCCATGACGTGCCTTAACAACTACCTCCTTTTGAAATTGACTGCTGTTTTCTTACTCACTGAGAAACTTTGCTGTTTGAAATTATCTTACCTTCACTTATTCATTCTCTGATGCTCCTGTTTTCTTCATGTAGTTCTGAGTTTCTGATCCATATCATTTTCTTTCTTTCTGAAGAACTTCTTTTAATGTTTCTTAGAAAGTAGATCTGCTGTCAAAAAATTTACTCAAGTTTTGTTTTTGTGAGACAGTCTTTATTCCTCCTTCATTTCTGAAAGATGATTATGCAGAGTACAGAATTGCAGGTTTGGTATTTTTTCCTTTCAACACTTTAAATGTTTTACTTCACTCTATTCTTGCTTATGTGGTTTCTGAGGAAAAGTTGGATGTAATTCTCATCTTTGCTCATCTGTGGGTAAAGTGCTTTTCCTCTGTCTTTTTTCAAAACTTTTTCTCTAGAATTGATTTCCTGATGTTTGAAAATGATATGCCTTGGTGTTGGGTGTAGTGTATTTGTTTTTTGTCTTTTGCTTTTTGCCATTTATCCTTCTTGGTGTCCTCTGAGGTTCCTTAATCTGTGTTTTGGGATCTGACATTAATTTGGGAAAACTCTCAATTGTGTTATTGTCTCAAATAATGCTTCTGTTCCTTTGTCTCTTTCTTCACCTCCTGGTATTCCATTATGTGTACACCATATACCTTCTGTAACTGTACCCAAAGTTCTTAGAACTGTTTTCTGTTCTATTTTGGTTTTTAAAGAAATTCTTTTCAGTCTTCTTTCTTTGTTCCTTTCAGTTTTGGAATTTTATGTTGTCATATTCTCAAGCTCAGAGATTCATTCTTCAGTAGTGTCCAGTCTAGTAGTGAGCCCATCAAAGGTATTCTTCATTTCCATGTCCCTACTTATATTATTAATCTGTTCTTGCATGTTGTCTACTTTTTCCATTAAAATCCTTAGCATATTAACCATAGTTCTTTTTTTAATTCCTAGTTTGATAATTCCAACATTCCTACCATATCTGAGTCCAGTTCTGATGCTTGCTCTTTCTCCTCAAACTGTGTTTTTTTCTTTTTAGTATGTGCTATAATTTTTTTTGTTGAAAGCCATACATGATGTACAGAGTAAAAAGAACTGGGTAAATGAAATGGTGGTAAATATGTCTTCAGTTATGTGTTGGTAAGATGTGGGGAAGGGAAAGAATTCTATATTCCTATGGTTAGGTCTTAGTCTTTTGACGAACCTGTGCTCCTGGACTATGAACTTCACTAGTGCTTCTTAGTTTGTCTCCCCTACTCCCACCCTTAGGTGAGACAGGATGGCGGATGGCCGGAGGGGGCTGGAGTTGTGTATCTCCCTTCCCACACGTGGAAGACTAGAGTGGGCTAAAGTTGGGTATCTCCTTTCCCTCAGTTAGATTAGGCTCTGATGGAACCCTAGCAGGTTAGCTGCTGGTAAAATAGTTTCTCCTGAGGGCGGGCCTTGCTGAGAAAAACAGAATGCCCTGTCATATTACAACATAGCTCCTTTTTCCCTCCCTTTGCCAGAAACACAAAGGAGAACTTAGAACTCCAAAAGGTAAAACTCAAAAATGTAGGGGTTCCCCGAATGACTGGATCCCCCTGGAGTTTTTATCAGACTTGTCCACTCTGATGCTGCAGCAATTCATCAATTGTAATTCAAGTTTCCCTTCCCAGGGACACTGGTTCATGTTGAAGTTTCTGGTTGTGGGTTTCTGCTCTGTTAAGTTGATATTCTTACAATTGATGCTAGATATTTGCCTGTCTGTCTGTCTAATTGTTAGGGGCAGCAGTTCGCCCTATGACCTCACTTCTCTGATGGATTTAAGAAGAGTTGTTGATTCTTCAGTTTGTTTAGCTGGCTTTATAGACCAAATAATGCAGAGCATGGGAAAGAGGCTGCCTAATTGTAGACTCTAGAGAGGCCAGTAGCAAATCCGTGGTATTGCAAAGGATAAGAGTTCAGAACAGGCAGACTAGACCAAAGAAAGATAAGGACACAGAGACCAGGATTGGTGTGAGAGCAAGGAGCATCCGCAAGTAATTAAATAATCCCTCTAGTAAGTTTATGTGATATAACTGATAATTAAAAATTGAAAATTGACAAGATTGTTTTCACATGTAACAAATTATTGACAGCGGTGGTTGGTTGTTTTTGTTGTCCTTTTTTTTTGGGAGGGTGTTTTATTTGGGTTTATGAGGCTTAAAAGTATTTGGGGATTTGGGCTATACTGTATCTAGGTTTAGAGTTCCATATATAACCAGAAAGCAAATTTTGAGCTATAACAAAAATAACATGAAGCCATTTTAACAAGATATATCAGGATGCTAAAGTTTTATTTTCGTAAGTTTGTGAATATTGAGAGCAAAAAAATCACATTTTATATTTCTTTATATCCCCTTCTAACCCCAGTATAGGACTTTTTACATGGTAGTTACTCAAAAGAATTTTAAAAGAATTTTTTTTTTATTGAAGTGTAGTTGATTTTCAATGTTTTGTTAGTTTCAGGTATACAACATAGTGATTCACTATTTTTATAGATTATAGTCCATAAAGTTACTGTAAAATATAAAATATTGGTTATATTTCCTGTGCTGTACATTATATCCTTGTATCTTATTTATTTTATGCCTAGCAGTTTGTACTTCTTAATCTCCTTCCCCTATCTTGCCCCTCCCTCAAAAGAACTTTTAAAATGTATTTTTATCAATTGGATAAACAGCAAAGTATGGCTTGAGACAGTAACATGGATAATGAGAAGAAGGTAAAGTCTACATATTAAAAACATATGTGATATTAATAACATTCATAAAATTTATTTGGAGAGGAAAAAAAGAAAATCAACATGGGCAGAAAATGAACCTCTTTTTTAATATTTTAATTTAAAAATAATTTAATATACAGTGTTTAGAGCATGTATATATAATTTAGAAATTGATATAACCAAAGTTATATACCCATTATGGTACATAATGGACAAGATAAAAATTAGATAATGTACATTTTTGCAAGATGCATACTTCAAAAGTTGCTTATTTTGTTCAATATTACCTTCTGTAGTTTCATCCATATTGACACGAATTTTAATTCTTTCATTTACACTGTTCCATAATATATTCTTATGTCCATTATACATGTTGTAAATATCTTTACCCAGTTTTCTTTGCAAGTTTCCTTTTTATGTTTTTAAATTTTCATCATTTAATGTCTTTTTATAAACAGAAGTTCTTAATTTTAATTTAGTCAAAATATTTGTCTTTTTATTTAAGTTTTGACATTTTCATGTCTCATTTAAGAAATTCATCCATATTCTAAGGAAATAAAAATAATCATTTATTTTGTTTTCTGAAAGTTTTATAATTTTGTCCTTCACCTTGGGCCTTGTACTTCAAATGGGATAAAATTTTCTTCATAGTGTGAGATACATTTCAATTGCTCTTATCTATAATGTCATGCAGACATTTCCAGACAATTTATTTATAAGTTCACTCTTTCCCCCAAATCTATTATGTCTGCTCTGCAATAATTTAGGAGTCCACATATGCATGTTTTTTTTTCTTGATTTTATATTACAAAGTATTTTTTAATATTTAAATTTCAATGTTGATATCTTGCTGTCTTCATAACTATATTATTAGATAACTGTAATTTCTCTCACTTTGTTTTCCTGCTTCAGGAATGTTTCAGCTATATTTTGCCCTTTCCTCTTTCACATAAATTTTTCAACCAGCTTGTCAACTTCTTTTTCAAAAAAAGCAGGTGATCTCTATTATTTAAGGAAATAATAATGCCAATTCCACACAAACTCTTTCAGAATATAGAAGAGGAAATATTTTACAACCCATTTTTAGAAACCAACATTATGTACTCATATCTCATTATGATATCCAGTAGAGAGCATAAAGAGAAAAGTACTAACCAATATCTCTCCTTGAAGATATAAAAATTTTTAACAAAATATTAGAAAATCAAACCCAGCTATATAAAAAAAAAAACGCTAGTGCCCCATGAACAAGTGGGGGTTATTATGGGTGTGCAAAATTGGTTCAACATTCTTAAATAATCCAGTATAATTCACTATAAGATAATTCATATGATTATTACAATAAATCCAAGTAAATAGATTTAGATAAAACATTTGACAAAATTGAATATCAATCTCTGACTTTAAAAAACAATTAAAATATTTCAGAAAAATAACAGTAAAAGAGAACTTTCTCCACCAGATAAAGGGTATCTATGAAAACCCTACAGATCACATAATAAAGAAGGTGAAAGACTGCATACTTTTCCACTAAGAATAGGAAAAATGCAAATATATCTACTTTTAGAATTATTTTTCAACACAGTATTAGAATTACCAGCCAAGAATCAGGCTAGAAAAAACATAGATGGCATACAGACTGGAAATAAAATAAAACTAATAAAACTGTATTAGTAGACAACATGGTTTTCATTGTAAAATAACAAACAAGGAATCTACAAAGAAGCTACTAGATCTAATAAAGTGAGATAACACAGTTTCACGAACTGCATTTTTATATACAAGAAATGAACACTTGGAAATTTAAATATAATTAAAAGTACCAAACTTTCAGTTGTAGTAATGATGAAAAGATAGGATTGGATTTACCCTCTTGCCTTAAATACTCAAAGTATATATGAAATACTGTTTTTTAGGCATTGTACAATAGGCAGGCACATGACAGTCATCCCTGAGAGAATGAATCAAATGAGCAGAGCCTAACAATTGCCTGAGCTTACTGCCTGAAGAGAGTTTCCAGGTCATTGTTTGAGGGTGTGGAGTGGAAGATCTAACATGAGTTGATGAGACAGAATTCATAGAGGCCAAAGTGACTAGTATTTTCAAGGCAGATCAACAAAAATGAGAGAGCTGCATAAAGTAAAACACTTCTGGAAATCTAGAGGTTACCCCTTGGATCTTCAACTGCGCATTGATCAGTACAAGATTATGAAGAAAGTCTCTGAGGCTGGGTAAAGAACCACTGAAAAGGAGAAGATAAATCAATGTCTGGAGCTCATACAGGGCTGGGATAGTTCATATTTCAGCAACTGGAACAGAAAAACCTTTTAATACCCTGAGCATTGAATGAAGTACTCAAAATAAGATTTCCTTATTGATACACAAAATTAGCCCTAGGCTAAGGGCTGCTCTGATCCCACCTAAAAAAGTTTAAAAGCAAGTCTTGAAAGGACCAAACTTTTCCAAATATATATTAATAGGAATACAAAAACATCCAGTATAATACGAAGTAAATTTTGATAATTTATAACAGTATAAAACAATATAAACTTAAAAATTCCTAGTATTCCACTCAAAAGTGTCAGGCAGGGGGCTTCCCTGGTGGCGCAGTGGTTGAGAATCTGCCTGCCAATGCAGGGGACACGGATTCGAGCCCTGGTCTGGGAAGATCCCACATGCCACGGAGCAACTAGGCCCGTGAGCCACAATTACTGAGCCTGCGCATCTGGAGCCTGTGCTCCGCAACAAGAGAGGCCGTGATAATGAGAGCCCCACACACCGCGATGAAGAGTGGCCCCCACTTGCCGCAACTAGAGAAAGCCCTCACACAGAAACGAAGACCCAACACAGCCATAAATAAATAAATTAATTAATTAAAAAAAAAAGTGTCAGGCAGCCTCATACACCAGAGGGCAGACAGCAGAAGCAAGAAGAACTACAGTCCTGCAGCCTGTGGAACAAAAACCACATTCACAGAAAGATAGACAAGATGAAAAGGCAGAGGGCTATATACCAGATGCAGGAACAAGATAAAACCCCAGAAAAACAACTAAATGAAGTGGACATAGGCAACCTCCCAGAAAAATAATTCAGAGTAATGATAGTGAAGATGATCCAGGACCTCGGAAAAAGAATGGAGGCAAAGATCGAGAAGATGCAAGAAATGTTTAACAAAGACCTAGAAGAATTAAAGAGCAAACAAACAGAGATGAGCAATGCAATAACCGAAATGAAAACTACACTAGAAGGAATCAGTAGCAGAATAACTGAGGCAGAAGAACGGATAAGTGACCTGGAAGACAGAATGGTGGAATTCACTGCTGCAGAACAGAATAAAGAAAAAAGAATGAAAAGAAATGAAGACAGCCTAAGAGACCTCTGGGACAACATTAAACGCAACAACATTCGCATTATAGGGGTCCCAGAAGGAGAAGAAAAAGAGAAAGGACCAGAGAAAATATTTGAAGAGATTATAGTCGAAAACTTCCCTAACATGGGAAAGGAAATAGCCACCCAAGTCCAGGAAGCACAGAGAGTCCCATACAGGATAAACCCAAGGAGAAACATGCCAAGACACATAGTAATCAAATTGGCAAAAATTAAAGACAAAGAAAAATTATTAAAAGCAGCAAGGGAAAAATGACAAATAACATACTAGGGAACTCCCATAAGGTTAAGAGCTTATTTCTCAGCAGAAACTCTACAAGCCAGAAGGGAGTGGCATGATATACTTAAAGTGATGAAAGGGAAGAACCTACAACCAGGATTACTCTACCCGGCAAGGATCTCATTCAGATTCGATGGAGAAATCAGAAGCTTTATAGACAAGCAAAAGCTAAGAGAATTCAGCACCACCAAACCAGCTCTACAACAAATGCTAAAGGAACTTTCTCTAAGTGGGAAACACAAGAGAAGATAAGGACCTACAAAAACAAACCCAAAACAATTAAGAAAATGGTAATAGGAACATACATACTGATAATTAACCTAAACGTCAGTGGATTAAATGCTCCAACCAAAAGACACAGGCTTGCTGAATGGACACAAAAACAAGACCCATCTATATGCTGTCTACAAGAGAACCACTTCAGACCTAGGGGCACATTCACACTGAAAGTGAGGGGATGGAAAAAGATATTCCATGCAAATGGAAGTCAAAAGAAAGCTGGAGTAGCTGTACTCATATCAGATAAAATAGACTTTAAAATAAAGAATGTTACAAGAGACAAGGAAGGACACTACATAATGATCAGGGGATCAATCCAAGAAGAAGATATAACAATTACACATATATATGCACCCAACATAGGAACACCTCAATATATAAGGCAACTGCTAACAGGTATAAAAGAGGAAAGTGACAGTAACACAATAATAGTGGGGGACTTTAACACCTCACTTACACCAATGGACAGATCATCCAAAATGAAAATAAATAAGGAAACAGAAGCTTTAAATTACACAACAGACCAGATGGATTTAAATGATATTTATAGGACATTCCATTCAAAAACAGCAGATTACACATACTTCTCAAGTGCACACAGAATATTCTCCAGGATAGATCACATCTTGGGTCACAAATCAAGCCTCAGTAAATTTAAGAAAATTGAAATCATATCAAGCATCTTTTCTGACCACAATGCTATGAGATTAGAAATCAATTACAGGGGAAAAAAAACGTAAAAAACACAGACACATGGAGGCTACACAATGCGTTACCAAATAACCAAGAGGTCATTGAAGAAATCAAAGAGGAAATCAAAAACACGTAGAGACAAATGACAATGAAAACACGACAACCCAAAACCTATGGGATGCAGCAAAAGCTGTTCTAAGAGGGAATTTTATAGCTATACAAGCCTACCTCAAGAAATAAGAAAAATCTCAAATAAACAATCTAACCTTACACCTAAAGGAACTAGAGAAAGAAGAACAAACAAAACCCAAAGTTAGCAGAAGGACAGAAATCATAAAGATCAGAGGAGAAATAAATGACATAGAAGCAAAGAAAAGAATAACAAAGATCAATAACACTAAAAGCTGGTTCTTTGAGAAGATAAACAAAATTGATAAACCATTAGCCAGATACATCAAGAAAAAGAGGGAGAAGACTCAAATCAATAAAATTAGAAATGAAAAAGGATAAGTTACAGCAGACACCACAGAAATACAAAGCATCCTAAGAGACTACTACAGCAACTCTATGCCAATAAAATGGACAACCTGGAAGAAATGGACAAATTCATAGAAAGGTATAACCTTCCAGTACTGAACCAGGAAGGAGAAACCAGAAAATATGAACAGACCAGTCACAAGCACTGAAATTGAAACTGTGATTAAAAATCTTCCAACAAACAAAAGTCCAGGACCAGATGGCTTCACAGGTGAATTCTGTCAAACATTTAGAGAAGAGCTAACACCCATCCTTCTCAAACTCCTCCAAAAAATTGCAGAAGAAGGAACACTCCCAAACTCACTCTATGAGGCCATCATCACCCTGATATCAAAACCAGACAAAGTACTACAAAAAAGAATATTACAGACCAATATCACTGATGAATATAGATGCAAAAAACCTCAAGAAAATACTAGCAAACAGAATCCAACAACACATTAAAAGGATCATACACCATGACCAAGTGGGATTTATCCCAGTGATGCAAGGATTATTCAATATACACAAATCAATCAATATGATACACCATATTAACAAATTGAAGAATAAAAACCATATGATCATCTCAATAGATGCAGAAAAAGCTTTTGACAAAATTCAACACCCATTTATGATAAAAACTCTCCAGAAAGTGGGCATAGAGGGAACCTACCTCAACATAATAAAGGTCATATACGACAAACCCACAGCAAACATCATTCTCAATGGTGAAAAACTGAAAGCATATCCTCTAAGATCAGGAACAAGACAAGGATGTCCACTCTCGCCACTATTATTCAACATAGTTTTGGAAGTCCTAGCCACAGCAATCAGAGAAGAAAAAGAAATAAAAGGAATACAAACTGGAAAAGAAGAAGTAAAACTATCACTGTTTGCAGATGACATGATACTATACATAGAGAATCCTAAAGATGCCACCAGAAAACCACTAGAGCTAATCAATGAATTTGGTAAAGTTGCAGGATACAAAATTAATGCACAGAAATCTCTTGCATTCCTATACACTAATGATGAAAAATCTGAAGGAGAAATTAAGGAAATACTCCCATTTACCATTGCAACAAATGAATAAAATACCTAGGAATAAACCTACCTTGGGAGACAAAAGCCCTGTATGCAGAAAACTAAAAGACACTGATGAAAGAAATTAAAGATGATACCAACAGATGGAGAGATATACCGTGTTCTTGAATTGGAAGAATCAATATTGTCAAAATGACTATACTGCCCAAAGCAATCTACAGATTCAATGCAATCCCTATCAAATTACCAATGGCATTTTTTATGGAACTAGAACAAAAAATCTTAAAATTTGTATGCAGGCACAACAGACCCCAAATAGCCAAAGCAGTCTTGAGGGAAAAAAACGGAGCTGGAGGAATTAGTCTCCCTGACTTCAGACTATACTATAAAGCTACAGGAATCAAGACAATATGGTACTGGCACAAAAACAGAAACATAATTCAATGGATCAAGATAGGAAACCTAGAGATAAACCCACACACCTATGGTCAACTAATCTATGACCAAGGAGTCAAGGATATACAGTGGAGAAAAGACAGTCTCGTCAATAAGTGGTGCTGGGAGAACTGGACAGCTACATGTAAAAGAATGAAATTAGAACACTCCTTAACACCATACACCAAAATAAACTCAAAATTGATTAGAGACCTAAATGTAAGACCAGACAGTATAAAACTCTTAGAGGAAAACATAGGAAGAACACTCTTTGACATAAATCACAGCAAGATCTTTTTTGATCCACCTCCTAGAGTAATGGAAATAAAAACAAAAATAAACAAATGGGACCTGATGAAACTTCAAAGCTTTTGCACAGCAAAGGAAACCATAACCAAGATGAAAAAACAACCCTCAGAATGGGAGAAAATATTTGCAATCTAATCCACAAAGGATTAATCTCCAAAATATATAAACAGCTCATGCATCTCAATATTAAAAAAACAAAGAACCCAATCCAAAAATGGGCAGAAGACCTAAATAGACATTTCTCCAAAGAAGACATACAGATGGCCAAGAAGCACATGAAAAGCTGCTCTACATCACTAATTATTAGAGAAATGCAAATCAAAACTACAATGAGGTATCACCTCACACCAGTTAGAATGGTCATCATCAGAAAATCTATAAACAACAAATGCTGGAGAGGGTTTGGAGAAAAGGGAACCCTCTTGCACTGTTGGTGGGAATGTAAATTGATACAGCCACTATGGAGAACAGTATGGAGGTTCCTTAAAAAACTAAAAATAGAATTACCATATGACCCAGCAATCCCACTACTGGGCATATACCTTGAGAAAACTATAATTCAAAAAGACACATGCACCCCAATGTTCATTGCAGCACTATTTACAATAGCCAGGTCATGGAAGCAACCTAAATGCCCATCGACAGGCAAATGGATAAAGAAGATGTGGTGCATATATGCAATGGAATATTACTCAGCCATAAAAAGAAACGGAATTGGGTCATTTGTAGAGACGTGGATGGATCTAGAGACTGTCATACAGAGTGATGTAAGTCAGAAAGAGAAAAATATCATATATTAACACATATGTAGAACCTAGATAAATGGTACAGATGAACTGGTTTGCAGGGCACAAAGTGAGACACAGATGTAGAGAACAAACTTATGGACACCAAGCGGGGAAAGCGGCAGGGGTGTGGGGGGGGGGCGGTGTGATGAATTGGGAGATTGGGATTGACATGTATACACTGATGTGTATAAAACTGATGACTTATAAGGACCTGCTGTATAAAAAAATAAAGAAAAGAAAAAGAAATTAAATTTTTAAAAAAATGTCAGGCATGCCAGGAAAATCTGCTCTATAATAAAGAGTAACATAAATCATAAAAAGTGACCCAGAAATGAAACAGATGTTGGAACCAACAGACAAGAACCTTAAACAGTTTTAAAAATATATTTGTTATATATTCAAGAATATAGAAAATATCATGACCATATTATGGAGAGGCATCAAAGGTATATAAAAATTAAACTTATGGAAATGAAAAATATAGTTTGTGAGATAAAAATGCACTGGATGGCATTATCAGCAGGTTAGATAACCAACAAAGGGTAAATTAGGTCTCTTGAAACAGAGAGAACACAGACCAAAAAAAAAAAAATATTGAGCAGTGTACAGTGAGTTAGGCCAAGGCTTTTTATATAGAACTCAACTCATAAAATGAAAAAAGTAGATAAATTAGACTCCATGAAAAATAAAAACGGATTTGAAACATATTCTAAAGGAAATGGAAAGACATGCCATAGACAAGGAGAAAATATTTGCAAATATATTTGAAAAAAGAATTGTGACCACAATATACAAAAAACTCTCAAAATTCAGTAAGAAAACAAACCCAATTTAATGCCCATTTTTGTAAATGAGCAAACTATTTAAACAAAAAATTCAACAAAGAAGAGAGAAGAATGGCAAATGAGAACACGGAAAGATATCCAAAGTTGTCAGACATTGGGAAAATTCGAATTAAAACCAAAATGAGATACCACTATGTAACTATTAGAACTGCTCAGAAATTTTTGAAAAACAAAATTTTAAACCCATTACTGGAAGGATGCAGAGCAATTGAAACTCTTATATATTGCTGGTAGAAATATAAAATGAAACAAGTACTTCATAAAATGTTTCTTTAATAGAGTATTATAAAGTTTTGTTCTATTTTTCTTAAAATTTATGTATTACTACATTTATTTATACAAGATTTATTTAAATATACTCCCATGTAAATCAGAATCTTTGCTAATTTTTTATCATCTCAGATCTTTTATCTGAGCTAATCTTTTTTTATTTATACATTGTTAATGTATTTTGAAATTTGTTTTATATTAGTCTTTTTTAATCTGCTGTTTATTTTGCTTTAGTTATAGAATAATATTTTCAGAATTAGAATTTTAGATCAAAAATATTTTCTTAGTACAGTAAAGACATTATTCTAAGGTTTTCTGGATGTCATTGTTGGTGTTACATAGTTAATTTTCAGTCTGAGTGCATATTTGGAAGTAGTGTATTGCTGTTTTTGCTGGTTTTCCTACTCTAGTTTCAGATATTTCCTTCTGGAATTCTGCAGTTTCATTCTAATGTGTTAAAGTTTGAGTTTTACAGGGGATAGATTAGGATTCCTAAATTAAAGGATTAGTTTCTTTATATAATTAAAAAAATTCCTTAGCCACTTTATCATTAAATATTCTATTTTTCTCCATTCTATGATCTCCTTCAGAAAACCCAGCTATATCTACTTAAGACCTTGTCATGCTATCCTGCAAGTTCTGAAGCTCTGTTTCATTTGTACTTTGTTTCTCTGAGATGCATTATCTTAGTTTTTTTCCTATGTAGCTTCCACACCTTACTTGTCTTCTTAACTTTAATTTGATTTTTTGACCCATTCACTGAATTTCACATTTTACGTATTAGTTTTGATTCTACAAGTTTTATAGGGGCAGTTATATACTATTTACGTTTTCATATTTTTTTTTTCTTGTTTAAATATTCTTGTTTTTCAAGCTTAATTTTAAAAATTTAAATGGATTAAGCATAGCTATCTTATATTCCAAACATGATACATTTGAAAAAAAAATGTGTAATTGAATTCCTCTGCTTATTAATTCTGCTGTTTTATCCCTGAGGCATTAATTCTTTATGTACATTCTTTTAAAAGGTAAAAAGCTAATATTCCTTGAAGTTTTATCTTTGGGTAATATTTAAAGCCTAAAGAGAGTAATTGACATTATGTCTTCCTGTCATTTGGGGGCAACATAAACTTAGGTCCGCTTAGTTTGTTTGAGGCTCTTTGGACAATACAGGTGGTGTAATTTTGGGCTACAAACCCAAATGTGTTCCAATTCTGGTTGCAAAATCTCAGCCTTTTTAAAAAAATTTATTTGGAAGTGTTATTCTGGATATATAGTCGCCATATATTTCTTTAAAACTTGTTTATCAACCTTAATATATTTTATCAGTTAAAGCACACTTCAGCAAAGTATATTGTATTTTGTCTCAAGTTCTCAGTCTCATTTTGTTATGTAGACATAAAAACTAATTGCTGAAATTTGTAGGAAGTAATTCTGTAAATTCTGTTAATTTTTAAATTAACAGAAAAAGAATATGTCTTTTTCTCCTTAAACTCATTCTGTTAATAATCAACATAAAATCCTGTTCTGCCAGAATACAAATGGAAATTTAAGACCAAAGGTTATAGATAATTAATTGAATATGCTTGAGATGAGCAAAAATCACTGCTATCAATAGTTTTCTGAGAGATTTTATATATCCCAGTGCTCTTGAAATGACTATATCAACTGAAAAATATAAATTAGCATATCATTCTATCGGCATTAACTTTTTAATAGGGCAAAGGACTGAATTATTTACATAAAACAGAAAAGCATCTACAAATAGTTCCTCAGAACTATTTTAATTTACACATATATTAAACATTTTGTTTTAATATACAAATATATTAAAAGTATTGTATATATTGACAATTTGAACTATATTTCTTTCAAATTTTAATTATTCTACAATGAACAAGTATATATTTTTAAATAACAAATACAAAATATATGCAATTAAATGTTCAATATACTTGTTTACATTGTTTTGGCAGAAGCATGCTTGTTTGATTCAAACACAAGACATGCAGAATGTTTAGAATCCAGTTTGAGGAAAAAAGATCTTTATATTCTGAGAACACTAACAGTTCTGGGACAACTTTCTGACAGTTTATTGTTAGAGAATACAAAAATTAAAATTTTTACTAAAGTACTTTTGATTTTAAAAACTTGGCAATTTATCCAACTTTTAAGGTAAATAGAATTCACTAAATAGGTTGAACTAATTAATCATGTTCCTTATTTGAGAGTCTGTAGAAATTTTTCTTGCATTTGTGTCTGGATCCTAGAATAAATTTAATGTGCTTGAATGAGTCTACTGATTTATTACATTTTGTCATGTGTTTTTTTCAGAGAAATTTGTATCAATATTTCAATAAAATTTGTACATTTCCTATTTGAAACCAGAAGTCTAGATGTTTATTTCTAATTAGAATCAGAAAATGACATGAACAAATTGGCGTAAGAGGAATATTAGCTTCAAAATATTTTTAGAAGAAATGTTATAGATATTTATGAAAGGGAAGCAGAAGAAAGAATGTATCTGAACTACTAAATTCTAAATGAATATTGCAAGATATTCCAAGGGCAGTTTAAGTACTTAATTGATTTTCCCAATTCAGCCTTAAAAGGACCCTTGGGGCTAGTTTGTACTAGTAGTCTTGCTTTATGGACCTACAAGAATAAGTGTATAAAGTATCACATATTCCAAAGAATTCTGGCCATATAATGAGACTATCAGATAAAGAAATGAGTATAGTATTTCATGCCTTAAAGACATGATGTTAAAAAAAAGTATCGAGAGTAAAAATTAATTTTAAACCATTTTAATTATTTTAATATACACAATTTTTGAGACTCAAAAAGTGAAACTTATGTGTTTTAGGTCAAGTTCCTGGGGGAGCAGTTTCTAAGACAGAGATTATTTTACAGGAAGTAATTTGGGGAACTCTCTCAGGATGTAGACCTATTGGAAAAGGGAAGGAAACAGGACTGGACAGAAAGTGAAATTGGGCTGCACTGTAGTCTCAACAAAGGCCTCAGCTGAGCCTCCACAGAATTCTGGAGCTGGGATGGCCCTTCACAGTGTTGCCTTTTGAGGCCGTGGAACCAGGCCTTTATATCCTTGTGTCAGGTAGTCGTAGGATTCGACTGCCTTCATTCAGAAAGGGGGCATGACCTAGGCGAGGCATCTCTTCTCAGCTGAGGACAGTCGGAGGAGGCTGACCCTTGAGCTATGTGAGGCAGCAACAGGGGAGATGTCATTCCATTTTGAGAGGGCTTAAGGAGTCCTCAGAACATCCTCCACATTATCTGACACTATGTATTACGGTGTCTCACTGTGCTAAGTTCCAAATAGGTATATTTCATGTTATCCTTGAGACATCTCTAAGCCCATCTCTGAGGCTCAGAAAATGAATAAACTTGCCCAAGCTACTGGCAAATAGGTAGGATAGCTAGAATGTTGAAGTTTCTCTTAAGAGCCAACACTTAACTACTTTGCAACTGTGCTTTTATTGGTAAGTTCAGAAGACAATTTTCTCATCAGGTTCTAATTTATATTATTCCTATCCATAGGAATATAGATATAGGGAGACCTATTTCATGGATTGCAAGGTCTTGGATAACAGAAAGCAAAAGGACATTCATTATATATATACCACGTACCAGGAGGCAGTACATCTTAAAATATGTTGTCTGATGACTATAGTAATGGTGAGGTTCCTCAGGCAAAAAGAAGTGGAGAATGCATTCCTCCTTTCCCCCATTTCATTCTTTCTTTCCATAATGTGAGCTTACAGTTTCTCATTGCTGCCCAACAAGTGGGTCCCTCTGCTATGGCTGATTAATGGCATTATGAGGATATGCCGCACATTTGAAGCTGTACTTTAATGTATTATCTAGGATTTTTCTTTTTCTTTTTATTCTCTCTCTCTCTCTCTCTCTCTCTATATATATATATATATATCTGCCTATAATACCTAAAATTCTTCCATAATTGCATATTCTTTGGTATTTTTTTGTTTTCATTCTCATTCTCTCTGTGTATAATTTTTCTTCACCAGTGTTCTAAGACCTGTTAATGGGAAACATGTCTTTTATTGATATTATATCCTCAGTGTGGGCCAAAATTTAAACAATGACAGCAGCTTTTTTTTTTTTGATAGATATTTGTAAAATCCTAAGTCCAAACCAGGGAGCACTGTGTGATATAACAGGATATGCATGATTAAGGGGCCCTGGCAGCTTGATTTAAATCCCAGGCCTGACTTTGAACAACTCTTTTAAGTTCATTTAATTTCCTTTACGGTAAACCAGCAGTAATATTATTTCTTTTCTGACCTCACACTTTTGCTCCAAAGCAAGGGCTGATATAGGTTAAAGTGTAAACTACTGTAAATTACTTAAATATAACAAAGTAGAATTATTATTACGATTATTAATTTGGTTAAAATATTTTATATAATTTATTTTTTTGTCCAAGCTGTTTCTAAAAACTGACCAGGTCACATCTGCCCAAATTATCTGGAGTCAGGCTGTTGCTACCCTCTCTATATGAACTTGTGCTCTCCTGGTCCACTCAGTCTCTGCTACACACACAGCACTGGTTTATATACCTAACCATTTCACATGTTGTTCTGGCCTGTTCTCTATGGGCATTTGGGTTTACAACTTCTGCATTATATTCATTAACTCTACCTAGTTATAGCTTCGATTCCAGAAAGTAATATTCTTACCCAATATTATGCATGATCCCTACAAAATTTTATTCACAAAACAATGATTTAAAATTTTGCTTATGGTTTTTGCACTGAATTGATATGCTCATTTTAAAAATGTCTTCAGCATTAATTAAATTCCAAATGTTTCTAATGGATATTTTTCAATATTTTGTTGTTATTCTCAAACTTTTTATAAAGACTTTTGTAGGAAATATTTCTGATTTAGTTCAGAAAAAAATAATTAGCATATTATTTAAACTGCTTCCTTTTAATAATGGGAGTTGTGTAATTTCTAAACTCTCATTCTTGCTTTTGGTACAAACAAACTCAACTCTGTTGTTAAATATTTATGCTATAAAATGTCTATGCTTAGGAGAGATTTTGACAAAATTATTCTCATGATTTTTCCCTGTTACATGACACAGCATGTATCAGGGAGAAATCAAATGTACTAAATTCATGTGTCTGCATTTAGTCTGTTCACATATCTTTCAAGTTTTTATTATTTTAAATTATCCAATTCCGAAGAAGGGAGAGAGGGGGAAAGAGAGCAAGGAGAGACGGAGGAAGGGAGGAAGGAAGGAGAAAAGAGGAAAGGCAAAAAGAAATGCATCATTTATTGACATTTTAATCTGAAGTACATGCTCTTTTGGTAATATAATGAACATTCTTTGGGAAAAAAATAACATTAACTTCTTCACTGTGGGTGATTAACTGATTTTACAGATTTGAAAAGAATAAAATAATTAATAATCCTGGAAGGAAATTCGTAGATTATTTGCTCCAACCTCCATATGTCACCCAGAAAGTTTTAATAACTTGTCCAAGACCACTAGCTGACTAATGTTCAAGTGAGAAATAAGCCAGTAAATTCTACATCCTTAGATTCCCAGACTAGATTTCTTTCTGCTATTCAGTCTGATAGTCTTTAAATTTACACAGCGCTTAACATCTCAGTTCTCATTTATACCCAGAACGATCATAATGTAGAGAGGTTTTATTGGTAATCACATTATCATACTTACTTCCTCAAGTGAAAAGGAAAATTCAAATCAGTAAATTTTTACTTTACCACTTTCACAGAGAAGTGAGAAAGAACTTTGCTATGAACTTTGGAATAATTTTATTTGCTTGAAATTCATGTTTCTGTATGTGAAGATACTAAATTTATTCTGAAGTTAGTTACATCTTTTCTAGTGAGGGAATGTATGTTAATTATCTGTGACATATAAATTAGTGATTAGTGATCATTAGCAGTAACTTTAGAATATGTAATACATAATGATGCTGTTGAAGTTATATTGATGACTATGTTGGTAAAACAGAATTCATCCGTAGCATTTAACTGACTTTAAAGTACATACCATATACAAAGCACCGAATATTTTGGCACAGAGCCAAAGGGAATATATGATTTTTTGACTTCTGTAACTAATTCTTGTGTAGAAACATATATAAGCAATCATGTTCTCTTTGAGGCCAAAGCCCAACCTGCTAATATAGAAAAAATAGCAAATAATTTACAGAATTTTTTTGACTATTTTTCTGTTTCTCATTACTGTTGGTCTATATCTACAACTGCTTGGGCTCATAAACTCCCCTAAATGGCTTGCTCCTAGGTAAAATGTAATCTTTCTGTACACTACGTATTAAATATATTTGGACTTGTGCAATCTTATGTGAATATTCAGCCTATTCATGTCTCTAGTTACTTAATAATATTTATTAAACAAGGAAAAAGACAGGCAATACAGATAACTATAGAAAACATATCTCTGACTTAAAGATATCACACATTCTAGGAGAGAAAACAGACAAGTAAACAGATAATTGCAATGTGAATATGATAATACAAGAAAGTATAAGCAAACTACTGTAATATACAGAAGAGAGAGTAGTTAATTCTGCTCAAAGTAATGGAGGGAAATTTGCCAAAAACCAGACTGGTTCAAATCAGGGCACAGAACCCATCAGTGACTTAAAAGGAGAAGTTTTGATATAAAGAAGTATTAAGTTTTGATAGTAGAGTAACTAGATGTAAAGGTAACTCTAAAGGGCAGTCCAGGGATGAGGGAGGATACCCTGAAAAGTACAAATGTGGAAGGTGGGAGCCCTTCCAAAAGATGGGTTCACTCCTTACTGGTAAGGGTGTTTTTGCAGCCCACGGGATGGTCATGAAGCTCACCGGATTGCCCAGGCTAGAGGTATGTCCACAGTCACCAGGCAAACAGGAAGCAATCCTTTGAAGTATAGGTGAGCTGCTGCCAGTTGGGTGGTTATCAACAGGAAGTTGGCATGTCTCTGAAGTTGATGGCCTGAAACTTGTTATGTCCACATTGGAAAGGCCTCAGGAGACAGATTTCCAGGGGAGTAGCCACATAGAGTCAAGACACCATTGTCGACATGAGGTCTAGGGTGACAATTTTCTTGTTGAGAGGATCACAGAAAGGTGGTCATCAATCTGAGCCAGTTTTTTGAGTTTGCCAAGGGACCATGGCTGGACCAGAGCACCACTGACCATCTTCACATCCATACTGCTGACCAACTGTGCAGCAGCAGGAACCTGCAACAGAAGCCTCCTTCTTCCTGCAATGTCCCTCCAGTACCTTCTACTATGAAAGTGACATGTGCACACTTTAAAGGAGAAATTCTGAAAGGAATTCCAGCCTTTACTCCAGAGCAGATATTGAAGGGTGAAGTTGAAGTTGAGATACAATAAATTGATAAAGGAAAAAGAGGAGCAGGAAATAAATTAACCAAAACATATCTGACACAAGGAAGACCCTGTTTAAGTGATAAATCTACACTTTCTGCTCCAAGTCCAAATGAAACACACAAATCTCTTTTAACATATATAACAAACCTATGTAATGAAAATTCATGGCCCTATTTTACTTTTGATAATAAAATAATGCCTAGATATATCAAAGACTTTTTCCTGTACCTGAAGATATTAAGATGAGGAAAGAGTCTGGACCCTTGTCTCCCTGGCTCAAAACTATTAATATTTGGTCTTAAGAAAAGTGATACCATACATCTTTAGGCTAATATATTCAGATTTATTATGGTGTCTTTAGATTAAAGAGTCATCTTCTCTGATTATTGAGAGGTTAAGAATCTATCACTTTAAAATTTCAATGTCATTTAATTAAAAATAAGGAAGGGAGAAATATCATAAGCAACATTACTAACTTAATTATTACTCTAAGTTTGAACATTTAAGTTCAGCAAAGTTACTATTGGTCATTAAAGTTTTATATATTTATATATATAAGTTTTATATATTTGTAAATTATATTTATATATATGTTTATATATATATTTTTCTACACCCACATATGTATATGTATATACATAAAGTCTTATATACAAATATGTCATATATATTTTATATTTATATATAAGTTTATATTTATATATAAGTTTATATTTATATATAAGTATAATATGTAAACTTTTATATATAATTATATGTTATGGATTTATATATTTATATATTATATAAACATAATATTCATATATATAAAACTTTATTGTATATATGTAAATATATATGTATATATAACTTTAATGTCACTTATGTGGTTGGTATGTTACTTCCATGACTGGAAATGCAGAAACGACACTTTATTTTGAGGTTGCCTAGGGAATGAAAAGGCGTACAATTAGAAAAGCCTTCTTGACAACTACATGCACACTGGTCAATGTTCAGAAACTTTTTAAGTACGATCAATATAATCTATTTTTGAAGGTTCAAAGGTTAATCAAAGTATTCAAAGTATTGAATAAAAAAAATTGCAAAAAAAGAAATAGGCATTATAGTCGAAAATATTTTAGGCAGATGTGAGGATAGCAAATGTATATTTGAAATAATACAGTATTCAAACTTTTGACTTCAAGAAAGATGACAACAGTGATGTTTTGACAAGCAAGACTGTAATGGATGCAGCTTTGCTATGTGTAAGAGATCTAGGAAATTCACTTCTCTTATCTGATACTCAGTTTTCTCCCCTGTAAAATGTTGAATCCTATATTTGCTCTCACATAATTGTGAAGATTAAATGAGATTAAATATGCAAATATATCTAGAACTGTGGATATACGTAATATTTCTACCATAAATCTTAATCTTGGAGAAGTCAATGACTAAAAGCTTAAAAAGACTTTTCCAACTTCGATTCCTTAGAAATTAGGCCTTACTCATTCTTGAAATAAATATTTATCAAGTACCTAATATGTACTAGGACATGTTTTATGCATATGGAGCAAAACAGAAACAAAACAAGGCCTTGACTTCATGGAGCTCATATTCTGGATATCTTCAGTAAACAAAGTTGTTTTTTTTTTAATTCCTTATCTGAGGCCCCGATTATTTGCATAATACTTTGCTCATTACTGATGTCATACAGGTGGGAAACTGGATAAGATCACATTCTAAAAATATTAGCTTATAATCTACTTGTGAGATAAAATGTATATCTTATTATAAATTATTTGAGTTTTAAACTTGAACAAAAATTCTATCTTCACTAGTTTCTATGTAACATTGAAAACTGTATTAACATCTCCAAAACTGTTTTTAAAGTGTAAATTGTCACTAAAATACTTGACTTATGACTTACAGAACTTTAGTGAAGATAATATGTGATATTACCTAGAATACTGCCTCGCAAATATTGTATGTTAAATACAGATGGCTGCTTTCATATAAATTTCTATCTCCATAAAATGTCAGAAGTGAGATTTTGTATATAAATAAATGTGAGATGACTTGAGTATTCACTCTGAGAGCTGACTCATTCACAGTATATTTTTAAATATTTATCGAATTTTAAGATTTCTATAGGATCAAAAGAAAGATGGATGCAAAGATGATTGTCTCATCCAGAATTTATATACATTAATCCTTAAAAATCTGTAAATTTTCAAATGCCATGAAGAATAAATTAGGCAGCTTTTCATTATCCATCTGATTACATTTAATCATCTTACAAGAATTCTAAAAATGTGTATGTGTACTTATTACTATGTTCAAATATCTGAAAAATGCAAGATAGAAATATGGCTCAAATTTTTTAAATTTAGAAAATGAATTATGATAATGAAAATTAAACTTAAAATATATAGCTTTTTGATGTTGTCCTTGGGTTTATAATCTTTAGTCTGTCATGGCAGAAGTTCTTTGGTCTTCCCAAAATAATACTATTAAGACTGAGCCTTTAATATAATAAAAGGTAATGTGAATCAAAACAGATGCATCCTTAACATGGCTAATATAAGAAAATCTATAATATAACACATGACAAAAAGATATTGACCAAACCATACATCAGTTAAAATGATATTCCTTGATAAATTATGTTGATTAAACAGAATGGTATAAAAGCAACATTAGATCAGCCCTCAGCAGTCAGGGAATGTACAAACTAATTGGGAAAAGAAATGTAGGTAGTTTCCTCTTTCCAGACATAATGTGCTTAGGTTAAGTATGTAGAAATCAAGTAATAGGCTTAGAGATTATTAAGGGCAACTACTGAAAAAGAATATTTTAAACTGTAATTACCCCTCACTCTTAGAGCATAAGAGTACATGAATTTTAGCTTTAATTCCAGTTCTGGTGACAGCACCTCTTCAATTCCAACTCAGGAGAGCTACCTACATCCTGGTTAGGGCATTTTTCTGTGCCAGTATATTGGGGTTCTCTAAATTGCATATTCAAAACACAGCAAGATAGGTGTGGGTAGCAGAGTCAGCATCAGCACTAATCAAACCAATGATTAACGTCTTAGGGTTTTCTCATTTGCATATAGCCAATCACAGACAGGATATGAAAAACAACAGCCCTAGGGCAACCAACCACAGAAAAGTTCCCCATTACAGCAAATAAGAATCCTGAGCTTCCATGCTTTGTGTCCACATAGAGGGATGGGATAGGGAGTGTGGGAGGGAGACAAAAGAGGGAGGAGATATGGGGATTTATGTTTATGTATAGCTGATTCACTTTGTTATACAGCAGAAACTAACACACCATTGTAAAGCAATTATACTCCAATAAAGATGTTTAAAAAATTAATTAATTAATTTTAAAAAAAAAGAATCCTGAGCTTTCATGCTCAGTGGCACTTGCTTCCACAACAGAGTGCATGCTCTCCCCTTTCCTAACACTTCATGGTTTGAGAAAACATCTATTCCAATCAGGTGACCAAAGCAACAAGTGATTAAGATATTGTGGTCTTGAAATTGTATCACAAAGAAGCGTGTATGAGTGCCATACTTATTAAGAAGGGTTTATCTAGTATAACATGGTTCACTAAGTGCCTTAAACCTACTAAGAATGAAAATACCTTTAAAATATAATATTTAATATTATGTATCTGACACTTCATATATGTTCCTTAATATGTGTTGACCTGAATAAATAATCTGGCAGATATTTGTCCAGCAAAGATAGAAACGGGATCAGCAAAGAACTGTAATTCAGTGTCTGCAACCATGGTGAGTCACATGCAAGTTCCCAAAGGGCAAGAGAAGGAGAACGCTTTTATAGAAAGGAAAAGGAGGTTGGGAGAGCTAGAGTAAACAGAGTCTATGGCTTTTCACTGGCTGAGTCCTTGCCGGGGGAAAAAAGAGTCTTTCTTCTTCCTATTGAGCTCTGTTATCATTGCAAGCGGTGAAGGTCTCCCAACTTTAACTGAGGTTTCTCTTCATTAATTTTTTACATATGCTACATATCCTTTCCAATTAAACACAAGAATCTGAAACTTTAGTGATTTCTATCTTTGTGTAGATTGTAGACACGGTTTCAGAATATTTTAATAGGCTCTAAGATAACACACACTTTAATGTGTAATTGTATATATTGAAATATTTTAAAGTGACAGAGTGTATAACTACAAATAGCTACAAAAAGTAAATATATTTTAAGTGTTGATAATATTAATTAACAAAAAATTTTTAAAAGTCTACCTTATTTATTACAGGTAAAATATGGTAGCAATAGTAGCTCAAATATTAATTGTTTTGCTACTCTCTCTGGAAATATCTGTATAGAAACAAAATAATGAACAGGAAAACTCAGCAGAGTTTGAAAATATCAAACAGCAGTGATCACCTTGTAGTGAAATTAAACTGCTGAAAACTCTCCTTGAACAGTGTGAAATCTGTATGAGGAGAGACTGGTGTTTTTAGTTTTAAAAAATTGAATTCATGGCCATGTCTGGTTAATGTATGATAATAATTCATAATAATTCATAATATAGTTAGATGTATTCCTCTTCAAAAATTTAGTAAAAATTTGAAAGTCTACAAATGCTCCTGAGTGCATTAGCTTTTACTGCCAGACAATACATCATAAAAAAAAAAAATTCAACTGAATGACTTTTCAGGGCAGACAACGAAAAGCTTTTATAAACACATTAATGACAGAAATAGTGTTTTTCAGTATACTCAGTATGTACTGAAGCATAATGAAGTTAGGTCTCCAAACCAAGATATATTTCCCCTCAGGGAAAAACAGTCATTTAAACAGCCATTGATTTGTTACCTAGTGCCTTGACACTTTATGATGAGCCCTCTCAAAGCATGCTGATCTTACATATCTGATAATGAATAATGAATATAGGAAAAGAAAAAAAATATTGTCTCCCAGGCAATATTTGCCTTATCAAGCACTGAAATGTTTTGTGCTCACAGATCAAAACATCACTGCATTATAAATGTTAAAATATTCATAAATTTGTTTTAATCATGTTTACTTAGGAATAAACAGTGTTCATGAGACGTGTTATAGACTACATTATTCCCCCCAGCTCCAAATTGTAGCATTTGCTATTCTCTTAGTACAAAATATTTTGAAAATCTCATAGAAATTTTGACGTTTTAGAATAATCAACATCTATATATTTAAGAGAGCTATTTTAGCTATTAAGAAATTATTTTCTTAATTCTTTTTTTTTTTTTTTCTTAATTCTTGCAGGGGAATATAAAATATGAAACAACATACGCTAAGTTAAAATGAGCTATTTATTTGATAGAAACTAATGTTCACGTCACTTAATCAACAAAGTATCCTTGATATTTACTCCTGAACCCAATGGGAGCAAATATACAATATTCAGAAATCATATAATAACTTGTGAATATAAAATATAAATGGTAACAAATCAAAAATAGAGGGTAAATTAAATGTCCAAACAAGGTAAGAAAAAAATGAAAATTGAAAATTTAATTACTCATAAAATATAATATGCCAACATTATGGTTTTTTCTTACAAATGGTTAATCCTTTGCAAAAGACTGGGAAAAATTCTTGAAAGCTCATTCAGACTCTTAAAGGATCATTTTACTAGTGAGAAATGTGGAGGTAAGCTTGTAATTTTTTATTACAATTTCCATTAATTTATTTTACAAAAATTTGAAATTTTCTTACAAATTAATTTTGGAATTAAAAAAACCCACCTATAGGTTTTGAGGGTGAAAACAAGGTGTGAGAAACAAGATATTTAACCTATGTATTGGATGATTCCTGGAAAGAAGTTCTTGGTACTTAGACATCATGCCTTACTCTAGGGAAGACTGTATGTTTGATTATAACCAAGTCAATAAATGAAAGAATTAGAATAAATGTTTTTCTAAATATAATATAAATCTATGCTTCTATGGTTGCTAAAGTAATTCTATGGCATTTGGGACATCTGTTAACTTTTTCCTTGGGCCTGTTGTTTTGACTGTGTCTGGGTCACTTTCAAATAATTCTGAATAAATAAGCTTTATTCTATACACTAGGGAAATCAGCATTTGAAGCATCCTAATCAGGATACAATTCAGGAATGGCTAGATAGTTTCTGAAAGACCTATTCAGGTGTCTTAGTTCAGGATAGATAGGCAAAAGTTTAAATATCATGATCTACATCTGTGTCTAGGAATTTACTACATGGCATAATGGCAGGAATGTTAGAAACTATTTTCCACTGGTAAGACTATATTGTTATAAGATTTACTAGAAAGATGATCCAGGTCCCAGTTTACAAACAGGGTATGAGTTCAGTGAGACCAGTAATAGCCTTCTGTGTGATGTTCTAGGTTCTGAGTTTCTTTTGTTCAGGGCCCTGGAACTTCAGCCTAATGAAAATTGCTTGTCACCATGCTATGGGCAGAAAGCAGGGACTTCCTTAAGTTTATATCAAAAGATGAAGCAACTGTTTTTGTTTTTGTTTTTAATTAATGTTTGTTATTTTAACAGAATATTTTAAAAAAATTAAAATTCTAAAAAATCTTATTTTCAACATAGTATGTCAACTCCTAGCAAGATATGCAAAAGGAGCAATATAGCCTCTACCTATTTCTTATTCTGAGGGCTCTTGGCTTTCCTCAGAATAACCTGACAATTCCAAGCCTTGTTTAAAGCAGTTTTCAACAGGCCCCAAAGCAGCACCAATGTAAGAGTTTTATATGTAATAAAGCTCATGTGACTTCAGAAAGGTAACACATGAACTGAATACGTGTGCTCATGGAGCAGTGAGAATGCTTTCTGTGTCCAGATTTGAAATATAGTGTCAGATTATTGAATGGGGGCTGTGCTAGATTAGAGGATATGAATTAATGCTTAATAGAATTTAGGGGTTCTTAGGAGTTAAGGGGAAGCCAGAAAGTTTAGTGGGTGAGGCTGTAAACCTATCACCCTCATTTCAACAAAACAGCTTTGCCACCTCAACATGCATTTAGCTTCTTAAAAATTAGATTTTAGGTAGTCATGAGCACATACCCAGAGTGAAATGGGGAGATACTGATCAAGGTTATTTTTCTAGGTTTCTGTGTACTGTTTATTCTGTGGTATCTTACAGCAAGTGTGATTCCAGAATTTGAAAAAATATATATTTTTATATGGCTTTTCAATTAAAGCCAACCACTAGTGCACAAAGAAATAGTACTTATCCAATGATATGGGAAAATTTGTCTCTGTTGTTTATTAAGAAATTATGTGTTGAGGTAAAGAACAGACTTTCATAAGTGATTTTTATGATAATTTTGATTATTCAAAATTCACTTTTTTTTAGCTGATTTGGAACCTAAAGTCCACATATGATTAGTCTCTATTGCATATTCTACACACTGAAGTCCTGTATTCACTATTTTTTCAAAGAATTTTGCAGTTAAAACAACTTCAAAAGCCATTGGGCCAGGTCAATTTGAAGCCATATACAATCCTAATATTAGTTGATATTACATTTCCTTTTTCAAATTAAAAAAACCTCTAGACTTAAGTAAGGAGAAACTATACTGCAAAGGATGATTGCAAGAGTCAGACAAGGGATTATTGTAATAGGGGAAATGCACTGCCCAACTGACCATGAGATGTAGAAGATTCTTAATGGTTAGGCAGAAAAGAAAAGGCCTTTTTTTTTTTTTTCTTTTTTTTAAATAAGGAGGAGTTACCAAGTCTAGAAAGAACTAGATTTGAGGAAGTGAGATGAGCAATGGTGGCATGATGGGGTAGTAGACCAGAGAATGATTTACCTTGAAGTCAGCCTGTTCTTGTGGAAGTGGTAGGTAATTAAGGAGAGGTTGTATGCTGGTTCAGACTGAGAGTGAGTCAAAATTCAGGGCTCTGAGAGAGGAAAGGAATTTGACCAAAGTTTGGTTAACAGGGATTTTGTTTTGATTGATCAATAAGGACAACACAGTTCAGCTATTCATTTATGAAGCAAAGAAAGGGTATTTATAGGTCTGAGTCTGGCTTTGTCATAGGTAAACAAGGGGGCACCCTTGAGCCTTATCTAAGTCATAAGAGGAAGAGTGTTTATTTTCAGTAAGCCATTTCCAAACATAAAAGGGTAAGGGGATTTCATTAACCTTCCCTGTTTTCCAGAGTCACAGGACTTGGATAAACTCCAACTTCGTCAGTCCCTCCTTTTTTTCAAGCCTAATGATATGTACTAATTGCTTAACAACTCAGAGGGGTCACAGATCTCTCAAGTGGGGCAAAGTAGAGTCTAAGAAATAGTTTCCTGAAGATTCCTGTTGACATTGTTTCTGAAAAATCAGTTGAGCCATCTACTAAGAAGTGGTGACAAATGCCAGTTATTTTGTTCATCTTAATAGAGGGATGCCTAAAATGCAAATAGAAATATTAACAAAAGTTTTTATTAAAGTTCAAGAGGTTAGTGGCTTAAAATATTTTTATTATGCAGCACTGCTTGTTGAGTTCTTAAAGCTAAGAGGTTGAAGCTCTTAGTGATATTTTCCACAGCCATGGAATATAAGGGCATGCATGACCTGAGAATTTAACAGACTGCCTCAGTGACCCAGGCAGCAGCTATTCCAGGGAAAAATCCAGCCCACACATGGTCAGCTGCAGTGATGAGTCCTTTCAGGTATATGTCAAGTCATTGGGCCTTATGTCACAATCTTCAGATCTGGGGGAAAAGTTGAGCAACAGGCAACATAAAGTTCCAATGAGGATTTAGGCTGTCAGATTTTAGTTCTCAGTGTCATTAAGTTAGGAGGAAGGAGAAAAGTTGGATATGTTTGTTTGGAGAGTTGTTGCCAGATATTAAAAGGAATTGGAAGATTTGAAATTTTGGTAAAGATTGACACTGTCCAAGATAACAGAATTCAATCCAATTAATAAGTAGGTAACAATATTTTTTTTTCATAGCTATCAGTTACCTGAAAATTACATAGAGGGGAAAAATAGCTCAAAAACAATAAATAGGACCAGACTCTGATAATCCACTAGGATGTACTGTAGTTTTTCCAATGACACACAAAATTTCTCTTTCTAGTCACCTCCAATTTTGATCAAAGATAATACCAAAGAAAGATTATTTTTGATCACAAAATAAGGCTGATTTCATTAGATTTGGCCTGATTATTTACATAAGTACTACAAGAATGGTAATTTAATATACAGGCTTTTATAAATTTTTTTTGTGGGACGTTTTCATAAAGAATCTCAGATTGGGTTTTTAAGTCTCCTGAGGCTAGGAAGTCAAGCCAAGAACTTACCAGGAAATTTTTCCTGTAGTACCTACTGATTTTGATAAATTCCTTTCTTCTTAATGAACTCAAAATATCCTACAAGCCCTCAACCTGCCAGGGAGTTAATTTCCTTAATCATCTATAAGACTGTGAAGTCTGTAAACCAGGCATCAGGCCAGTTTTCCAAGGGAATTTGTAAGCACTTACTCCATGACGTCAACCTTATTAGTTCTTTTAAAGTGTCTAGTCATATCTGAATCAAGTATCATTCTTAAATATGACATTCCACTCAAAGCCTTTGTTACATAACCAATGTTTCCAATTATGTTCAGTTAACAAGGAGTCCAGATCCTTGTTGAACCCATACAAATAATTATATTGCCATGTAAATAAGAATATAAGAAATTCCAAATTCTGGAGGGATCAGGCAGGGAGAAAAGCACAAATGTTTTATTCTCATTTACAAAAAGCATAGCATATCAAATTCTTATAAGCTATAAATAGCTTAAGAGAAAAGAAAAGTTTCTTTTTTCTGGAAAATTGAGCATCAGCAATATTCCAAAAGAAACCCATAATCATCCCTCATCAGTTCTTTTAGTCCTGTGCAGTTAATTCTTGTTTCAACCATCTTGGGTTGGCAGTCTAATGAATCCATCAGCTTCTCAATCAGAATTCTAGAAATCCTCACTCCATCCGGTGGTAGGATCTCAAAGTTGTTTAAGCAGTGTCATCAGAAACCTGTGCCCAAAATTACCTGGCATAGTCCTTACCATGGGTGTCTGACAAAGCCCTTTTTTGTTAAAGATGAAGCACTCCGGCCTATGGTTGATGACAAGCACAATCGTGGAGATATCACAGTAAAACTCTCTGCAGATTACTAAAGTTTTAAAATGACTGATGGAAGTTTATTACAAAAATAAGGCAATTAACAAGGAAATTTGTTGTTTCTATGGTGTACAACATTTTTTAAAAAACTGAAATTATGATTGATAACACTATACTGTTGACTAATATCAGGCAAAGCAGCATCAGGACTCTGATAAATAAAAACATCATGAACAGCAAGGACATTGCCATATCTCTAGGAACGTCATACAGTTTCTGAAATGTTTATATTTAACAATATTTTACACATACAAATTTAACCTAAAGAAGGTTAAACATCTCTTCTGATATGATGACACTTCCCATGTATCTCATAACATATCAAATAAACCTAATCATTTTTAGCACCTCTTTTTACAAAGTAGAAGAACAGATCCTCTGTGATTTTCCAGGGGCCCTCTAGGAAATCTCAAAGACAGTATTAGGTGCAAAAAATATTTAAGATTTGATTTTGGGAATGCAAAATGACAAAACTTGTTAAATTGGATTACCAAAGTGACAGTAAAAGACTTTAAAAGTAAATAAAGAGGTAACATAATGGTAAAAAATCAAAAAACAAAAAACATTAGCTTCTTTTTCAAAGTGCAAAGACTTTGTTCTTCTAAATAATCAAGGACATGATAAAGTCAACATAGAGCACTGGAAACTATTTTGATAAGACACAGAATCTTTACCTTCCAGGCAAATAACTCAGAAGGTAAAGAAAATCTTTTTACAAACTCTTATTAAGAGGAGACCAATAATCTAAGAAAATTTTAACAGAGAGAAAACAAAAATCAATTTTTTATGAGTATAATATTTCATATTTAATCTCATTTTAAAATCTTGAGAATAAACCCATGAAAACTTAGCTAACATTTACCATGACAAATAAAATTCCCTTTTTGCAAACCCTGTATAACTTCCATATTCATTTGGCTATTTTTCTACACTTAACATCTTTCTCATTCTGGAATAAATAGTTAATATACTTTAGGAAAAAAAGTATGCTTTTTTTTCTTTAATAAAAACATATCCTACATGCTGTGTATACTTAATTTAGCATAAGTCTGTTTTAAATTACTGAAAAATCTTGAAAACTATCTGCAAGCTAACATACTCCACAACCTAACTGTTGGAATAAAAATTTTCAGAGTAAGTTAAATTTCATTACTTTCTGGGGATTTTAAGTTTATGTAAGTGCTATTTAATAGAGCTCATTGATAGGGTTTATATGATATAATTTGGTAATACTCTCTGAAGGTAGGAATATACTACATGTGCACATATACAGACATACAGACAAAAATAGAGAGCTTGAGTTTCAGTTTAAAAATCTTAGCTATGTTTCAGTCATAAACAAGAGAAAATACAAAATTTACTTGTTTATATGGAAGAGCTGACTCTTTCTTTCCTCACCTTTACATTTTTACAAGGAATGTTTTTCTGGAAGATGACACAAGTTGATTTTATCTGCTCCTGACCAGTAACTGCTGAGAAAAACCATTAAGAGTTCATTTGCCATGATGATTCTCTTATGGAGAATATAGACAAAGAACTGAGGAGAAACCAAGGGGCCATCTGGGTGTCTCCAAAGCCCATCTGAGTGGGTAAAACATCTAGCTTGTTTCCAACCACCTGTTTCGGCCTCTGATGGTTGAATAGGAGAAGAGGACTTAAATGACATTAGGGAATTGAGAGGCTGGAGTGGGAAGGGAAAGGTCTGGTAAGGGTGGATAGAGGGGTGGAATAGGTTGAGGTGTTAAAAGGGTCAGATAAAAGGATTCAAGGTAGTTTTAGGAAAGATGGAAGATAGAAGAGAGGGAGGGAGAAGGGAGGGGTGATGGGAAGAGAGAGGCTTAGATGAGCCAGTGTGGGGATATCCCAAGTTTCCCTAAGATGCTATTTGAGTTCTAAATTGCCTTTGGTAAAAGTTTACCATTACTGGGTGATACTAGATTGAATTAGTGCCATAATAGCAAAGCATACAGTCAGTGGAAGCAGAGGAGGAAAGGAGCCAAATAGAGTGAGAGTTACCCATGGGATTTACACCAAAGAGAGAAATGAAAAAAAAAAAAAATCTGTTAAGAACCTAGGGGAGAATTCTACTTGATTAATTTCCTCACACAATCCCTGGGGCAGAGAGCCAAGGGAACCCCGTAGGAAATCTCTGAGGTCAAAGGAAAGGAGGAAATACCTTGCACAGTCCTCAGGTATGGGGAACCTAGGAAAAGCAGAAGAGGCTTCAGAGAAGGGTAAAAACATAATCTCTTTGCCTGAAAAAATTAAAATAACTCCTTACCATGCTACAACAGACAGTATGTCTGGCACACTGGTTTGAGAATTGAACTCAATGAAGGATCTGAGAATCACCTAGCAGCAGAGGAGTTAAAGGACCCACAAGGTACCATAACCTATGAGGGGATGGTGGGAGTCCATAGGTGAGGCCTGATCTCAGTCCAAGCACCAGAAAATGTCAAATAAAGGACAAATTCAGGACCTAGATAAGGAGAGACTTATCTCTCCTTAGGAAAGGCTTATTGCAAAACAGGGGAAAGGAACTCTAGGAATAGGAGGAGAGAGTTTATTGCAATAGGGAGAATGTTCTGACCAAGAGATTTGCCAGCATTGCAAAGATAGATAGAAAGGGGCTTTTGCTTTACAAAGAAGAGTATTAAAGACTACAAAACTGGGTTTGGGAATGTGGTATGAGGAAGGATGGTGTGATTGGATGGTGGTCAGTGACTGTTTTACACTGAAAGCCAGCCTACTCTCAAGAGGGTCTTATGGAAGGGTTGCTATATGTTTAGGCTGAGAGGGGGTCATAATTCAGGGATATGGAGGATGGTAGAGAATCTTAACCAAAGTTCAGTTGACAAGCATTTAGTTCTGACTAATCAGTGGAACCAAAGCAGTTCAGCTAATCATTTATAAGGCAATGAATGGGAAGTTTCATATCTCTGTCTGGTCTTGTTATAGGTAAGCAAAGGAGACATTTGTGAATTTTATCTAAGTCATATGGAGAAGAGTGCTTCTTTTTATAGTAAGCCATGGCTGGGAACATGAAAAGGTGACAGAGTTTCATTAATCCTGGTGTTTTCTAGGATCACAAGGCTCAGTAAATTTCAACATAGTCACCCTCAATCCTGTTGCCACAGATGCCATTGCTCTTAAGTCATCTACATTACTTTCCTTCCCTCTGTCAAGGTGAGGGCCTTATATGTCCATTAGAACAAGAAGCAGGATAAATTGAACACTAGGCTATTAAAGAATGCCCCGCTTTTACTAAGGAAAACCAAGTATCTTAAGTATCTTATTTAAGTGTCTTAAGGAAACTCCCTGTCTTTAAATCTGTCTCCATTATGACTGGCCAAAGTTAAGTTCAAACAGGATCATTTCTCCTTTATATATCCTGATTTGTGGCATATGGATCATGGACTTAACAGCATTTGGGGAAAGGTGGTGTGGCATATCTTAGAGATGGAATAAATAGTGTGGATACAGAATAGAGAACCTAAACAAATGGGTGGAACATTTAAATTTGCTATGGAGGTACTATAAGTCCTGAAGACAAAGTCAGGTCACATTCTAGAATATCAGTTAACAATCAAAAGAAAAGATAAGGTGAGAAGGTAAGAGGGACTCAGGTCCAATTTTATAAGAGAGCATGGACAGAAATAAAATCAATACAATTTAATGTAATAGGGCATTATTAAGTGCATAATATTTGCAAGAAAATTCTCAGGTCACATAAGGCCAAGAATAAAATATAGGTATTTAAACTGCGGGGTGGATCCATGTGTAGAAATAGGGTTTAAAGACATAAGCAAACCTGTGAATTAAGGTTAAATTTGGATACAAAGAAGTAGGTAGGAATCAAGTAACTGACATGAGGACTGTGAATAGAGGTTAAAGGTTTGGAATACAGGGCACATCTCTACACAGGCAGTCAAAGAATGGCCATGGCCAAGCCAATTATTGCTTGTTTTGTTTTTGAGTTTTAATAATTATATTTTAAATAAGACTTTCTAGTTAACCTTGATTACAGAAAAAGATAGCACAATGTAGGGGAATATATTTAGAGTTATCAAACTTCATCTTTGTGTATTATTTAAATATTTGATTTAAAATTTTTTTCAGGTACTTATTCCTTATATTCTCAAGTAATTTAAAGTTACATGATTTAATATACAATATCAAGCAAGATTCTTTTAATGTAATGTGTTAACCAAAAAGGTAGTGGTTTGATTTGTTTTACTCTTCTTAATAAGAAGAGTGTGACCCTATTTTTTTTCCCCATGAGAATAAGATCTGTCACCAGTTTGAACAATTTTAAAGTTCTGTGCTCCATAGTAATACTGTAAAGTTTAGTTTAAGGACAATCCATGATCACATTCCCCAAATGCCATGCCTACTTCTCTCTCTCCCCTCCCTCTCTCTTTCTTTCTTTCTCTCTCTTCCCCTACTCTCTTTCCTCTCTCTCTCAAATCCTAGCAAGAAAATTTAGGAGATAAACTTGACATAAATTTACTAAGCATCTTCTTTTTGTCATGCATTGTTAACTTCTGCTGAATACAGATAAGATTCTAGAAAAAGGACCTGGTCTACAGTAGCTTGCAGTTTATTGTGTAGCATTGTGTCTCTTTTACTTGATTTTCTCAAAGTATCTAGAAAATCAAGAACCTTTTCCAGAACCTTTCCCAGAACCATAAAAAAAAAAAAAATCTGCAAGAAAACTACTTATTTTATACTTTTATTATTACAATGTATTTTTTTAAAAATAATGCTTCTGGACCAGGCTTTGTAAAAATGTTTTACAGAAATGTGACTTGATACATAACTTTTAAAAGGCGATTTGATGGCCAGAACAAGAGTTAGGAAGAAAGCAGCAACAGCCTAATACATCCTGATCTGTTTCTTGCCTGGGGAAAAACATGTCCTGTTTCCTATTCCCACATTTTCTGGCAGCTTAAATAAGTAGTCACCGTACTGTTTGTCTACCACCTACTGGAGAACAGGAGGAATCAAAGGAAGAGATGGGATAATATGATTCCAGAGCACACCCAGCAGACTGTGGATCTGCTGCTGTCATATACACAAGGCTCTACTCTACTGGAGACATGGGGCCTTAAGCAGAAGGTTACTTAAACCCCAAAAACATATGTGAAACTGTTGGGAAAAAAAAAATCCAATAAGCCAAAGGCTGAATTAACCTGCCCGGTGGAGTGTAGAACGTGGCTGCTCTTGGCAGAAGCAGTGAATTCTGGGCTTTATGTCAGTGTTATAAATTTATTCCCTTTTAATATCTCTATCAAAACCTTGCCCCAGTTAAATTGTAAATCAATTGACCAAGGTAACTGACTTATCCTGAGTTGGATGTTTGTGTATGGTAATTTTGCCTCGAGAAAAGGAAACAGCCTGCTTGTGGTTTCTTAACCATTTGGCAGTCAGGAGAAAAACATCAGGTCTGGCCAATAATGCAGCTGCAAGAGTAAATGTGAGGCAGGAAAAAAGGATGAGGAACTTTACCCTCCCAGTGGGAAAGAGATGTTGCTGGATTGGCAGGACTTTCTCTGAGGAGTAATAGAATTTGTTCTGATAACAAGCAGGTCATAATAATTACTCCCACGTTTCTATAGCTTTTCAGTTGCCATTACCCACCTGTGGCAGCTTATGTGGAAAAGTTGGCTTAAAAATTAAGGGTACTGATTATTATAACTAGATAAATAAAGGGATAACAATTTTACTCAATTAAAGGCCTTGGCAAAGTGGTCCAAAATAAATCACAAAGGGAATCAACACACAAAGCCATCTTATACAAATGTCAGAATTTACATTCACAAAGATGGAATGTGGTCATTTTGGCCAAAGCAGAACTCTTCAGAGGTAAAGTAAGAACCAGTGCCCATAAAAGTAAATACAACAAGAAGTGATGACAATTCTAAATGGCAAGCAAAAAGATCTGAAATTTTGTGCTCTTAATTTGCATCTTCTTAATAAGTCTGCTATCATTTTAGTTAGAAAAGGCAATATAGTTAGAAGGCAAAGTCTTGGACCTTTTTGTTCACTGACATGTTGCTAGCATCTGGCGTTATTCCTAGATTCAGTGGGGCTCATAAAACATTTGTAAATGAATTGATGACATTATATAATAGAGGAGTAAATGAATGGATGGCTAAACATTAACGATAAATAACAGAGCTCTTAAAAGTTCCCTTGAAAATCCTAAAATATGAGTAGGGGATACTATCAAATTAAGCCTGCAAGTTACAAGGTGTTCTTTTTCTAATGATTCAATTTTAATATAAAAAGACCACATAAAAATATAGTCACAACACAAAACATATACTGCATGGCTCTTTTATCATAATTGCAGAAAATGCCTCATGAAAGTGAGAAATTTTGTTTTACCTCTGTACACCTGTCTGACTCTTCTCCCCCTTCTATCTTAGTTCTCTTCATTTCCACTTGCTCACATTCTAGTATAGTCTATTTATTCTTCCTCTTTCTTTCATCTTTTTTGTGTTCTCTCCTCCCTTCCCATTCATATTCCATCTTTCTCCACTTTATTCAGAACTACATCAAAAGTTCTCCCTGGGCAAGTAGACATACCATTTCACTCACTCTACCTACCTCTAAATGACTATGACCTCTAAACATTTGTTCTGCTGCCTCCTTGGCCTGCATCTCTTCCTGCCTCTCTTCTTTTCTCTCCCTGGTCAGTTATTCATGCTCAAGGGCATGACAAAACTTTATTTTCTCTAAACAACTTTCACCAGTCCCATCAGAGAGAGTCGATTATTCCCTCCTTTGAGCCTTTGCCATATAGTGAAAATCTCTATTCTAGCACCTATCACATATTAGTATTTATTCCTTTGCTTCTTCTCAGCTTGTTATTTCCTAAGAGTAATGGTTATAACATATTCACCTTATATCCACAGTTCTGGGCAGATAGTAAATGCTCAGTATTTGAATAAATGAATGAAACATTAGGGAACTGAGAGTTGAGATTTGGTGAACATATATGCTTTATATTAATATTTACTTACTCAAAAATCTAAAAGAGTCACTCTGTTTTTATAAGATTAAACAAATTAAAATTTGAATACATTATTTAAATCCTAAATAAAAAATACAAAAAGTATTTGCAAAATTCAAATGAGACAAATGAAACTTAAATCCAAAGATGACATCTTTTCATTTTTTATGAACACAACTTGTTCATGGACATCTGTATATATATATGTATATACACTTAAATACACACACACATATATATGTAACTGATATCTACATATGAAAGACTTTATAGAAACTGAAATAATGCTTTCACAATATTAACTATGAATATCTGTCTGTAATGTGATCAATTAACTGAATCCTGACTAGAATTTATTTCACTACATAACATTATCGTCTTTTTCTATTCATTTCATGCTTTCTTGTATTTTCTGGACCCATTTCATTCAGTGCCAGTGCATCTGATTGGACTGTAAAGCATGAAATGTGTAGCATCAAAACACAGCTGGAACCAATGCCGTTCTTTAGCCAGCTGGCATGAGCCATTGCTGTAGAAAGCAGCTGACTTCTGTTTTGATAGAGTAAGCATTCCAACGTGTGCTGCTTGTAATTCACTCATCACCCAACAAACAAATTAGTCTAGAAAAGAAATATATCAGCCACTGAGAGGAATGGGATTGATTGATAAAGGGGCTATCACATATTCCTGCTGTGGTACATAGTGTGCTTCTGATGCTTTTAGCAAAGCAGTTTACACCACTTGTAGTACTTTCATCAGCAAGGCAAGATGTTGGTATGAAAAAAACACTTGAAATTTTTTAGGACTCAAGGAAGAAAGTAGAGGAAAAACTTGGGCAATAGACTTTATCTATGTAATAATGCATATCTATCTATCTATCTATCTATCTATCTATCTACCTTTTTCCACATAATGAGGGACAGGGTTTCATTCAACCTTTGCTTAAATTTCACCAGGAACACAAACTCACCATTCTACCAGGTAGCCAATTCTCTAATTACCCGCATCCAGTGACTTAGAAAGTTAACCGCATTTTTATAATCTCCACTTGTTAGTCATGACTGCGATACAGAGCAGTGCAAAATGAGTCTACTACCATCTTCCATGTGAAAACTCTCCAGGTTTTTGAAGAGAGCTAATCTTTTCATCCAACCCTTTTGGTCACTAGCCTAAATAAACCCCCTTCCTCACAGTATGCAGTTTTCTAATATCGTACTACAATGATCCTTTCCTGTATACCCACAAAGTTTGTCACTGTCCCTTTCATTTAAATTATTGTGCCAGATTTAGAAATAAAGAGATCCTAGAACTGTGGCTTATGTTGGATTTATTCACTAAATATTGAGAATAACATATGATTAATAAGCTTGAAAGTGCCCTTTTTCATGTTATATTATTTGTTTATTTCTGTTTAATAAAGTATTACAGTCTTAGATGCTTAAAATAGTGCACATTTAGTTTCTCACTGTTTCTGTGAGTCAGGAATCTAGGCTCAGCTTAGCTGGGCCCTCTGCTAGGATGTCACAAGGTTGCCATAAGGGTCATCCAAACTGTGTTCTCATCTGGAGGCTCAACAGGGAGAAATTCATTTCCAAGCTCACTCACTCAGGTTGTTGGCAGAATTCATTTCCATGAGGCTGTAGAACTCCCCTGGCCTCTTGCAGGCTGATGGATGGAGGCTTCCCTCAGGTCCCAGAGGCCACCCTCAGCAACTTGCCTGTGAGCTTCCTAACAGGGATGCTTACTTCCTCAAAGCCAGCAAGGGAGAAATCTCTAGAGCAAGTCTGCTGGCAAGATGAAGTCTTTTATATGGTAACATAATTGTGGGAGTAACATGTCATCACCTTTGCCATTTTCTATTGGTTAGAAACAAGCCACAGATCCCACCCATATTCAAAGAGGTTAAGGTTAAAAACAAACATGTGATCACCAGCAGGTAGGGATTATAGGGGCCCCCCTTAAGTCTTTCACCAAACACATAATGAATCAAAACAGTATCAAGTGATATAACATCTGACTATAGGATAGTGGTTTATTTTTAATGTTTCATAGAACTTCTTAGAAAACAAAACTGCCATGAGCCTTCTCTGTTTCTTTGGGAGTGAGCACTGAGTCCTAGTACATGTGATGGATTGAACTTATTACCTCAGTTTTTCAAAACTCTCTGTATCCAGCCTTTTTCCATGCAATGTTGCAGTCCCTGTTCACTGTGAACAGTGCTTTACTCTCCTAACTACTTGAATCTAAGTTCAAAAATGTTACCTGTTATGTTAGTTTTATAGGGCTGTACAAAACTAACAGCGCAAAATGAGTTAGTGTGGCAACTAACACATTTTGAGTTAGTGTCATTGTGGTAATATAGCCACAAACTTGGTGGCTTAGAACAACAAAAATGTATTATCTCAAGTTCTGCATGGCAAAGGTCCAAAATCACTATATCAGCAGGGTCACACGGCCTCCAGAGGCTCTAAGGAAGAATCATTCCTTGACTCTTCCACAGCTGGTAGTGGTTGCAGACATTTCATGATTTGTTGCTGCCTAATTCTAATATCTGCCTTTGTCTTCACATGGCTTTCTCTTCTGTGTCTAGGTCTGCCTCTCTTCTCTCTCTTATAAGTACCCTTGTCACTGGATTTAGGGTCTAGCACAATAATCCAGGATGATCTCATCTTGACTTCCTTAACAATTACATCTGCAAGATGCTTTTATCAAATAAGCTCATGGTCACAGGTTCTGGGATGTGGACATATTTTTTAGGGACACTATTCAATCTACTACACCTGCTTTGACCGATGAGAAGCTCAGTGGGTGTGATGTGACAGAGCACTTGTGAGATCTGGCTTCCTCTCTTGCACTTCTGCCATCTCCATGAAAAGAACATACTTGAGCTAGCCACCAGGTCATAGGAGGAGTTAAACATGGTGCTCCAGGTATGGTACCCCAGCCAAATCCAGACTAGAACTAAATCCCCAGCATTTGTAGACGCAAGAGAGAGTCCAGTTAAACTCAGTAGAATCCAACCAGGCCCAATCAAGATCATTTAACCTACACAAATATGCAAGAAATAAGTATTTACTATTGTATGCCACTGTAATTCTGTGGTTGCTTGTTAGGCAACAACTGTGTAACTACATATGTATGTATGTATTTCCCGTTTAGCATCTTTAGGATCCATTCTGTGCTAAATGTTCCTCTAATCTCCTCTAACTTCAGAAACAAAAGTTTTCACTTCTGACTCTTGCATTTTCTCTGAGCAAAACTTGCTCACAGAAAAGTAATTCCCAAAATTAATTCATGCTAATATGAAAATTTAAGTCGTTTAAATTTCTCTGAGGTTTCTTAATATAGCATTAATGAGACAATATCTATGAGACACATATTATTACCATGCCATTTTCAGCCCACCGGAAAACTGAGGCACAGATGATTGAGGTAAGTTGCCCAGAGTAACACAGTAAACAGTGCAACTTTGTTTAATCTAGACAACCTAAACTCCAGGGACTCTGTTCTTACCCTATACTCTCTCATACCCATGATGATAGAATAAAATTCTGCTCCTTTACTCAACACTGTGAAGCATTAGTGACAGAGGTTAGGTGGAGAAAGGTTATTTTGAGAAGGGATTCCTGAAATACAGAATTTGAAAATAATTTTCTAAGACCTTTGGGAAAGCTGGGGGCCTGTATTTCTGCTGCAGTTCTTATCTGTATCCAGTCCAACCCTAAATATACAAATGTAAGAATTTACCTTTCACTGTTAGCCATATGCCCCATGATTTTCTACTGAATATTCTTATAATTCAAAATGCTTCTTTAAAAATTTATAATCCATTTTATGTTCACTAAGCATCAGTCATATATTGGCTTAGATTTCCTCCCCACAGGGTGGTTGGTATGGTGTAAATATTGCCTAATCTTGCCTTGTAGAGTGCATAGTATGTCACTGGCATTTATTGATTTTTCTATTTGCTTAGGCTCACAATGCATATTAATATAAATTTAACACTAATGCACAATCCACATTTTTTGCAATACATGTAGTATAGAATTTTAACAATGAGATTAAAATTTTAATATTAAAACTATGCGTTATATATGCCAGGGAAGTATAGAACAATTCTAATGTGTTATGACAAATTATCTAATATAAGGATAAAAAGAGAGACCTTGGACATGGACCCAATTGTTTTCCAGTACTGGCTCCAATTTTTACTTGCTGTGTGACCTTGAGTGTGTTATTTAACTTATTTTAAATACAATCTTCTTTTCTGTATAACACATATAATAACTCATATTAATAGTGATGAATATAAATTATTTTAATCACCTTACAAAAAGATTTACTATTGCAACAAAATTTCTTTCATATCTTTAGGCTCTTTTTCTTCTAAAATGACTGTGCCATATTTACTGTTGATCTCTTGGTGACTGTGATACAGTGCTTCTTCTACATCAGCCACAATGTTATGAGATTAGAAATCAAGTACAAGAAAAAAACTGCAAACAGCACAGACATGTGGAGGCAAAACAATATGCTACTAAACAATCAATGGATTACTGAATAAGTCAAAGAGGAAATTAAAAAAATACCTAGAAGCAAACAAACATGAAAATACTACAATCCCAAAACTATGGGATGCAGGGGGAGGAGTCAAGGTGGTGGAATAGGAGGACACAGAATTCATCTCTCCTTACAGGTACATCAAGAATATATCTACAAACGGAACAGTTCTCACATAGCGCCTGCTGAACATTAGTGGAAGACTTCAGACACTGAAAAGGACAAGAAAAATCCCCTCGCAACTGGGTAAGATGAAAGAAAGAAAAAAGAGGACTCAAAAAAGGGACCAGCAATGCTGGCAGGAATCTGAAAGTGAGGAGAGCTTCCCCCCACTCAGAAAAACCCACTCACGGTGCGGATATCAGCTGAGACAGAAAGGGACCTTCGGGGCATCAAAGGGGAATGCAGCAGATGGTCTGTGGAAGGCAGGACAAAGTAAGAACTGCACACGTGGTCTGTGCCGCAGTCCTGAACACCCCAGCCTGAGTCGTGTGTCTCCTGTTGCAAAGGGGGACTCGATCTGGAAAGTGAGTTTTGGAGCATGGACCCAGGGAGGGGACAGCTGTTAGCTATGAAAAGACAGCCTGAAGGGACAGGAGTAAGGAGCTCCACAGCAGGGAAAGTTTGTGGGAGAAGCCCAGGACACCATAAAGGAAGGCACCACTGTTGAATTGTGCACAAGGGGCAGGGCTGCCACTGCCCCCACACGCCAGCCACTGCCTCTGCAAGCACTGGGAGGGACTCCCACCAGAGCAAGCATGCCCCAGTCTGTTGCAACTGCCTGCTGGTCTCCGCTGCCACAGGCACTTTGTGCACACCCCAGCTGTGACCACTGTACCCCTCTGTGGCTTGAGTGAGTAAGTGTGCCCCAATCAGCCTCTGCTTTTGCTCCCTCTCGCCCAGGCAGGGAACAGATGCCTGAGGGTGGCACACATGCATAGGTGGGGCCAAAATCAAAGCTGAGCCCCAGGGGCGGTGTGACTAAGGAAGAGGACGGAAATCTCTCCATGCAGTTGCACAAGACTAGGATTAAATCCCTGCAGTTGGCTTGGTAAATCCTGCATCAGTAGAATATCTGAAGAGACAATGAGTGTTCCCACAACTGAGACTGGTCTAGCTTTAGCAGCAGTGGATTTTGGGGGCAAGTACACGTGGGAGTTGGGCCAGGTTGGAGTCTGAGCTGGCCCCACAGTGCTCACAGCAGGTCCAGAGGCCTACCTAGAGGTATCCATCTCAACACTAAGACCTGGCTCCACCCAACTGCCTGCAGCCTCCAGTGCTGGATATCTCATGCCAAACAACCAGCAAGACAGGAACACAGCCTCACACATCAGCAGACAGGCTGCGTAAAGTCATACTAAGCTCATGGACACCCCAAAACACACCACCTGACACAGCCCTGAAAAACAGAGGGAAAAGACTCAGCTCCACCCACCACAGCTCAGGCACCAGTCCCTCCCACCAGGAAGCATACACAAGCCCCTGGACCAATCTCACCCACCAGGAGGCAGAAAACAGAGGCAAGAGGCACTATGACCCTGCAGCCTGCAGAAAGGAGACCATAAACACAGTAAGTTAGACAAAATGAGACAACAGAGAATTATGTGGCAGATGAAGGAGCAAGGTAGAAACCCTCAAGACCAAATGAAGGAAGAGGAAATAGTCAATCAACCTGAAAAAGAATTCAGAGTAATGATAGTAAAGATAATCCAAGATCTCAGAAATAGAATGGAGGCATGGATTGTGAAGATTTCTTGTTGTTAAACAAGAAATGTTTAACAAGGAAGGACCTAAAAGAACTAAAGAAAAAACAATCACTGATGAACAACACAACAACTGATATGAAAAATACACTAGAAGGAATCAATAGCAGAATAACAGAGGCAGAAGAAGAGATAAGTGAGCTGGATGATAGAATGGTGGAAATAACTGTTATGGAGCAGAGTCAAGAAAACAGAATGAAAAGAAATAAGGACTGTCTCAGAGACCTCTGAGACAACATTTAATGCACCAACATACAAATTATAGGAGTCCCAGAAGAAGAGAAAGAGAAATGGTTTGAGAAACTAGTTCAAGAGATTATAGTCAAAAACTTCCCTAATATGGGAAAGGAAATAGTCACCCAAGTCCAGGAAGCACAGAAAGTCCCATACAGGATAAACCAAAGGAGAAGCATGCTGAGATACATATTAACCACACTAACAAAAATTAAATACAAAGAAAAAATATTAAAAGCAGCAAGGGGAAAAGCAGCAAATAACATACAAGGGAATCCCCATAAGTTCATCATCTGATTTTTCAGCAGAAACTCTGCAGGCCAGAAGGGAGTGGCAGGATATATTTAAAGTGATGAAAGGAAAAAAACCTACAACCAAGATGACTAGTCTACCCAGCAAGGATCTCATTCAGATTTGACAGAGAAACCAAAAGCTTTACAGACAAGCAAAAGCTAAGAGGATTCAGCACCACCAAACCAGCTTTACAACAAATGTAAAAGGAAATTCTCTAGGCAGGAAACAGAAGAGAAGAAAAAGACCCACAAAAACAAACACAAAAGAATTAAGAAAATGGTAATAGGAACATACATATCGATAATTACCTTAAATATAAATGGATTAATGCTCCAACCAAAAGACACAGACTGGCTGAATGGATATAAAAACAAGACCCATATATATGCTGTCTACAAGAGACCCACTTCAGACCTAGGGACACATAAAGATTGAAAGCAAGGGGTTGGAAAAAGATTTTCCATACAAATGGAAATCAAAAGAAGGCTGAAGTAGCAATACTCATATCAGACAAAATAGATATTAAAATAAAGAATATTACAAGAGACAAGGAAGGACACTACATAATGATCAAGGGATCAATCCAAGAAGATATAACAATTATAAATACTTATGCCCCCAACATAGGAGCACCTCAATAGATAGGACAAATGCTAACAGCCATAAAAGGGGAAATCGACAGTAACACAATAATAGTGGAAGACTTTAACACTCCACTTACACCCATGGGTAGATCATCCAGACAGAAAATTAATAAGGAAATACAAGCCTTAAATGACACATTAAATCACAAAGACTTAACTTATATTTATAGAACATTCCATCTAAAAGCAGCAGAATACACTTTCTTGTCAAGTGCACATGGAACATTGTCCAGGATAGATCACATCTGTGGTCACAAATCAAGGCTTGGTAAATTAAGAAAATTGAAATCATATCAAGCATCTTTTCTGACCACAACACTATAAGATTTGAAATCAATTACAGGAAAAAAACTATAAAAAAACATAAAAACACCTGGAGGCTAAAAATATGCTACTAAGTAACGAAGAGATCACTGAAGAAATCAAAGAGGAACTTAAAAAATACCTAGAAACAAATGACAATAAAAACACAACGACCCAAAACCTATGGGATACAGCAAAAGCAGTTCTAAGAGGGAAGTTTATAGCAATACAATCCTACCTCAAGAAACAAGAAAAATCCCAAATAAACTACCTAACCTTACACCTAAAGCAACTAGAGAAAGAAGAAGAACAACAACAAAAATACCCAAAATTAGTAAAAGGAAAGAAATTATAAAGATTAGAGCAGAAAAAATGAAATAGAAATGAAGAAAACAATAACAAAGATCAGTGAAACTAAAAGCTGGTTCTTTGAGAAGATAAACAAAATTGATAAACACTCAGCCAGACTCATCAAGAAAAAAAGGAGAGGATTCAAATCAATAAAATTAGAAATGAAAAAGAAGTTACAACTGACACCTCAGAAATACAAAGGATCATAAGTGACTACTATAAGCAACTATATGCCAATAAAATGGACAACCTGGAAGAAATGGACAAATTCTTAGAAAAGTACAACCTTCCAAGACTGAACCAAGAAGAAATAAAAAATATGAACACACCAATCACAAGTAATGAAATTAAAACTGTAATTAAAAATCTTCCAAGAAACAAAAGTCCAGGACCAGTGGACTTCACAGTTGAATCTATCAAACATTTAGAGAAGAGCTAACAACTATCCTTCTCAAACTCTTCCAAAAATTGCAGAGGGAGGAACACTCCCAAGCTCATTCTAAGAGGCTACCATCACCCTGATACCAAAACCAGACAAAGATATCACAAGAAAAGAAAATTACAGGCCAATATCACTGATGAACATATACACAAAACCTCTCAACAAAATACTAGCAAATCGAATCCAACAGCACATTAAAAGGATCATACACCATGATCAAGTGGGATTTATCATAGGGATGCAAGGATTTTTCAATATATGTAAATCAGTGTGATACACCATTTTAACAAATTGAAGAATAAAAAACATATGATCATCTCAATAGAGGCAGAAAAGGCTTTTGACAAAATTCAACACCCATTTATGATAAAAATTCTCCAGAAAGTGAGCATAGAGGGAAACTACCTCAACCTAATAAAGGCCATATATGACAAACGCATAGCAAGCATCATTATCAATAGTGAAAAACTAAAGCCTTTCCTCCTAGATCAGGAACAAAACAAGGGTGTCCACTCTCACCACTGTTACTCAACATAGTTTTGGAAGTCCTAGCCATGGCTATCAGAGAAGAAAAAGAAATTAAAGAAATCCAAATTGGAAAAGAAGATGTAAAACTGTCACTGTTTGCAGATGACATGATACTATACATAAAACATCCTAAAGAGGCCACCAGAAAACTACTAGAGCTAATCAGTGAATTTAGTAAAGTTGAAGGATACAAAATAAATAACAAAAATCTCTTGCATTCTTATACACTAACAACAAAAGATCAGAAAGAGAAATTAAGGACACAATCACATTTACCACTGCAACAAAAAGAATAAAATACCTAGGAATAAACCTGTACTCAGAAAACTATAAGATACCGATGAAAGTAATCAAAGACGACACAAACAGATGGAGAGATATTCCATGTTCTTAGATTGGAAGAATCAATTTTGTCAAAATGACTATACTACCCAAAGCAATCTACAGATTCAATGCAATCCCTAACAAATTACCAATGGCATTTTTCACAGAATTAGAAGAAAACTTTTACAATTTGTATGGAAACACAAAAGACTCCAAATAGCCAAAATAATCTTGAGAAAGAAAAATGTAGCTGGAGGAATCAGGCTCCCTGAGTTCAGACCATACTACAAAGCTACACTAATCAAGACAGTAGGGTACTGGCACAAAAACAGACATATAAATCAAAGGAACAGCATAGAAAGCCCAGAGATAAACCCATGCACCTATGGTCACCTAATCTATGACAAAGGAGAAAAGAATATACAATGGAGAAAAGACAGTCTCTTCAATAAGTGGTGCTGGGAAAACTGGACAGCTGCATGTAAAAGAATGAAATCAGAACACTCCCTAACCTCATACACAAAAATAAACTCAAAATGGATTAAAGACCTAAATGCAAGAGCAGACGCTATAAAACTCTTAGTGGAAAACATATGCAGAACACTCTTTGACATAAATCGCAGCAATATCTTTTTGCATCAGTCTCCCATAGTAATGGAAATAGAAACAAAAATGAACAAATGGGACCTAATCAAACTAAAAAGCTTTTGCATGGCAAAGGAGATCATAAACAAAACAAAAAACCACCTACGGAATGGAAGAAAATACTTGCAAACAAAGCAACTGACAAACGATTAATCTCCAAAATATACAAACAGCTCATACAGCTGATTTCAAAAAAACAAACAACCCAATAAACAATGGGAAGAAGCCCTAAATAGACATTTCTCCAAAGAAGACATACAGATGGCCAACAGGAACATGAAAAGAGATTCAATATCGCTAATTATTAGAAAAATGCAAATCAAAACTACAGTGAGATATCACCTCACACCAGTCAGAATGGCCATCACTAAAATGTCTACAAATAACAAATGCTGGAGAGAGTGTGCCGAAAAAGGAACCCTCCTATACTGTTCCATTGTAGAGCTCAGTTAGTTCGAATAATCTGATTAAAACTATGAGGTCCATGAGGCTTATTATGGTAATTACTCCCTCCTGTTTTTGTCCATTAAGCACTGCCAAATGGCCTCCATCATTCAGAGATGCCATTATTACTATTGAAATCGGGGAGCCCAATTCTATGATATCGTTGCCAATTGTCACCTCCAAGTTACAGAGGACACTCACTACAAATCTTTACATGGATGATAGCATTCCTCACAAAAACAAAAACATATTTCTTAATGTTTGAGACACATCAATTACAACATGGCCATCTCACTAAGCTTTCAGACTCCTTCCTATATAGTATGCAAAGAAGTCTACCATCTCAGATTCATTGACTGTAGGTAGCTGATTACTCCAGGCTTCAATATGCAAAATAATTAAACTCTTAAGTACAATTTTGAGTGCTTGGGCCAACATATTAAATGACAAATACTGGATTAAAACCTCTGTTTTGATAAATTTGGTCCTGTTAGATTTAATACCCTTAGAGGTGGTAAGATCTTGCAATTTTATTTGGTGCATAGGCTGTCTCCTCCTGTAGAGACTGCATTTCTTAGCCTGGAGTTTGGGTCCAGAGGCACTGATGGATAGTGGGGAAGTATTTTAGGAAAATAAGCATCCCCTTGGAAGCAATTATCCCAGATCAACTCATTAATGAATTTTTACAAAAGGGAATGCTAGTTTCCTTAGTAGAAGAAGAGCTTCTTCTGCTGAAAGTGGATTTCAAAAATATTTTAGGAACAGATGCCCAATTTTGTTTGTATCTACCAAAATGCCCCCAACCCAAGTCTTTAAATCCTACTTATCCCCAACGAGTGTCCTATTCCAAGCCTAAGAGACTTGGAGTTGGAAGTTGCTTATTTATATGGCCTGGCAACTTTTAACCTACACAGTCTGATTTAGAGTCAAGTCTTTGGCATGCCTTTCTTGCAGCTATGAAATATGAGCTTGTTTTAAGACTATCATGGACACTTTCTGCTTTCCCACCTGTATTTGCAATTAAGAATTAAAGGCCTTTTAAATTATTATTATTATTTTTTTGCAAGTTCCCCAGCACAGAGATAGGCATTCTACCTCACAGTTTTGTAATCTTTATAATTTCCATGTTGATCACACTTGATTGAATCAACACTTGATCACACAAACCTTTGCCTTCCATTAATACTCCAACTCAACATACTCACCTGGAGGCAGTTTTAAAGGCTTGCAGCCTATGCCTTTCCACAGGGCCCTGTACTTACTAGGACTCAACACTTGTTTTAATGCTCTGTCATTATTTTCTTGAAATTTTCAATAAGTTTTAAATAGGGAGGCTGGCATTTTCATTTTGCATTGATGGCTGCAAATTATGTGGCCAGTCAGCCAGGAACAGTGATAACTTAGGTAAGTCTGGTGTCAGTGAATAACAGATTATCACCGTTCCACTTTCCCAAACAAGTATATCATCCATGTGTTCAACTAATAGGTGATCAGTCTGGTTCCAAAATTCCATCTGAGCTTGTGCTTCTTGGTGTATTTTCAACCATCTACTCTATCTCTCAGGATTTTGTCCACTCAGATGGTTCAGTTGAAAGGATTTCAATGAAGAGATTATTTACTGAAGTGTGAGCAAACTTTAGGAAAGCAACAAAGGGGCCTGAGTTTTCTAGAGACTGGCAGTAGTGAAAGAAGTATTCCATCAATAAATTATAGTCATGGAAGGACACAGCCACTATAGGAAACACAGTTGAAACAAGCCTGGATTGGAGGAGAAATAACTTGACCTCTCCCTCATTAACGAAACCCAATGCAAAGCCTTCCCGCAGAGGAATCCAGGTGATGCCAATATAGCAGTCAGACAATCCAGGCAGAGGATTGAGAATGAAATCTGGTGGGCAAGAGTAATAGAAAAAACACACAAAATAAAACTTTAAATTAATGCTTTCTGAAATCCCTGTCTGATCTAAAAATTTGGAATGCTACAGCAGGGAAGGGCTACAAGAAGTATAATGAAGAGAAAAGTATATTAGTTAATTGCTATCCAAACAGTGGTTTCATCCAGGATTTGACATTCACTGGAGAGTTTAATATTTAAAAGTTTGATTTTTAACATATTGAAGCACAGAATAAACAAGGTCCTACAATGAATGAAGCTAAGATGTTGTGGGTAAAAGGAGTACTTCATTCAATTTATGTATAACACCTTTTAAATTTTCTGGGCTGTCACATACTTTCAGCGGTCATCAAAGGATCATTTGTGTGTATATATGTGTGTGTGTGTGTGTATATATATATATATTTTAAATCTCATGTCAAAAATGTTTATCCTTTTGTTGTATTCTTATCATTAAAATATTGGTTTAATTATTTTTGTGTTTTTTAATTGTATTTCTATATTCTTTTCAAGCATATCAGTAATATAGTTGTTGAATAATCTTAGAATTTATATTCCCTGAAGATCTTTATTGTAAATTTTCTGCTAAAAAGTTCTAGCACTAACACAAAAGTAATGAAATGAATGCTTTTTTTTGTGATGAACAAGAACTGGAAAAGTCAATTCAAACCTTAACACAAATTTTGTTGGAACAAGCAATTGAGATAACCTTCTCTTTGGGCTTCCAGAATTAATCTGTTGTTATTTCTTAGAAATGTGTTCATAAAAAGAAGTAAAAAGAATAGTCACTAAGTTTTTATTTTTTCTTATTTTTTTACAGTGCGGTTAGTACCATTAATGGATTATATTCATAGAATTGACTTTTTGGTCATTTAATCAAATGTATGTATGTAATCTAAAGAAAACTGCTGTTAAAGTCTTAGGCAGTTGGGGGGGGAGGGGAACAAAGTGTCCAGTTTTCTAAAGAGTTGAACATATATCTAAACTCATAACACTGCTAAAGTTTATGCATTAACAAAATAAACTAGACTGAAATGCCCTCAAACACAGACTAGATTCTCTACAATGTAAAGTAGCAGTTACTGTTAATAAATTGAGTAATAAAATTTATACCAGGAAATATTACAAATAAATATAGACAGTTCCCTACTATTTAAATTCATTAAACTGAAAGCATATACGATAGAAGAAAAAACAACTGGAAATTAATTAGTACGAAGTAAAACCAACCTCACTTTGAAATTACTTTAAAAATGAATTATTTAGGAGGAGCCAGGGAACATACACATTTATAGATCTTCATTATGTCCTGATTTTAAAAGTGGCCCCCTAGAATTTCCTGGGCTCTTTTCCTCCTAATGCTCAAGTAAGTAACAAATGAGGAACTTATAAAAGATCATTAATTCTGTTGGGCAATGAGATCATCCCAAAGCATAGAAATGCTTTCAATGAAAGCATGGTACCTAGTGCCTATCTGTCTACTCCATATACTCACTAAAGAAATATGTCAGCAAGCATTGATGACAACCAAAAATTACTACCCCAGTTCTTTTAGAAAGGAAGAGAAAGTTAAAAAAAGAGTAACTACTATAGAAGCAAGCAGGGCAGAGGTAAACAAGAAGAACTGACAAACCAGAAATAAAAGAGATGACGGTTCTAAGGATAAGATCTGTCTTGTGCCACTGTACTCTGTATTACATATTGCCGGAACAGTAATATATGGTCCTTGCTGTTGTGAGCTAGAGTTTGTTCAAATACCCTTGATCAGTTAATATTCTGGTCAAATATCTCATAAGTTATGGGTGAGTATTTTTCTTCATTTCTTCATTATTTCATTTGATACGCAATAACTGACGGTTTGGTCTTTGCTAAGCATTACCCTAGGTATAGGAATAAAACAATGAATAATTACCCAGAGTCTCTGACCTCAGATAACTTAGGTTAAGTAAAAAGAAAAAAAAAAAGGATATAGTTTTATTTAGCAAATATAATGAATTAAAATCAAGTCCTAAATGATTATAAATTATGTTAGCTATAATAAGGAATGGTTCAAATTCAGCAATAACCTGAAGAAGTTGATGTAGATATTTTTCCTGCTGTAAGAATCAAGGCAGTAGTCCTGGCTTCTTTCTTTTCTAAAAATTGATTCAGTTCCCTCTTGAGCTGATTTATACCACTTTGCTTTTATTATTGAATTTGGCAGTTTTTTACTTATTTCAACTACTCTTCTGTGTAATGAAAAAAATTTTTGAATTGCCTATAGGCTATGCTTGTACTTAATTCCAATGCATGAACTTGTGTTTTTAAGTGAGTAATTCCTTCTAGCAGCAGATTTTTTTGTTTCTCTCTTCTTCAGATTTTGGCCTTTTTTTTTTTTTTTTTTTTTTTTTTTTTTTTTTTTTTTGCTTTTCTGCAAAATATCACACCTTGACCTTTTTTTCTAAGACATTGTAAGCTTTCGAAGAGTGAAGCTTAAGCACACAATTAAGAGCAATGAAGCACAAAATCGGTCATGCAAGTAATATCATCATTTTCCTTGTGCATCTGAAAATAAGGGATTTATGCTGTCCAATCATGAGTTAACCAGTAAGATGAGGGTACACAGTTATGTGCAACCTATCATTACACTTTAACAAATTCAGCAGAGAGTTTGGTGCTCACAATTTTAAACTGATAAACAGCCAGTTTCTGATATACCTTTCTCCTTACTATGTATGTTCTTATTTGTTCTGTACGCTGTGCTTTGGCCCTTTGTCCATCTATATTCTATGTGTCACAGAGCTTTTTCAAGGGAGATTAATAACATTTGAGAGCAGACTTTTAGTTTTTCCAAGGGCTACAGAGGAAATAAGTGGGCAAGGAGCCAGTAAATCATCTTCAATACCTAATCTCCCACAATCTGTTTAAGGTCCACCAGATTCAATAGCTGAACTGGAGTAGAGCCCAGTCTAGACTCTGGTTCACTAGACCATTACATTTTTCACATTAAACAGCTGCATCCTCAATTGCTCTTCATTTAAATAGACAATGGATATATTCTCATCTTCTATACCCAAACTTTTCAGTGTACTTTTTGTTATTAGCAGCTTATTGCCACAATTACAGAATATTAGTACCCACCTTTTGCCCTCTCTGCTTTCAAAACTTCATTCTGGCTCACAGCCAATTCTATTCCTGACCCCTCCATGGTTTCTTTTCATGGATTCCACATTTTCCTTTTTCAGTCTTATAACAACCATGGAATTATTTTCAGCATTTTTTCTCAGCCACAAAGAGACAATTATTATACTATCTTCCAGTCATTAGAGAAGAGATGCTACAGAGTAAAAGGAGCACTGGCTAAAAGGAGTTTAAAAATTCATAAAACTTTTTTTTGGCCTGCATTACTAAATTTCTGTCACTTTAAATGTTTTATCCTTCCCCCATTCCTTTAAATATAATTAAGAGAATAATCATAACCTGTCCACTTACGAAAAAAGAATTGGTAGAATTTATTCTATTTGAATAAATACCAAATGACAGGTATATAAAGTCTTGTGCACATTGTAGATCAACAAATGGTTATTGTTATTCATTTTTATGAAGGTAATGCATATTGTTAGTTTGAATTGATTTGTATAATATTGATAATATTCCTTTTCCCTCCCTTTGTTTGCATTGTTTCCACACTGTTATCACTAATCCTTCCTCTACCCCTCCAGCCCAACAGATCTTTCAAGGTCTATTTCAAATTCCACCTCTTCCATAAAGCTTTCCCAAGAATTCCAATCAATCTTGACCTTTCCAAATGCTGACTACCAATAAAACTTAATACACACACATTGGTTAATTTTCTAAAACAATTTATCACTTAAAAATATACTTATTGAGTATTTCAGAATACAGCTTTGAAAAAGAATTTTGTTTTAACTGAAAAATTGTGAAGTTGAGAGAGCAGCACTAGGGTCTTGAGATACAAACCCTTCCCAGATAGGCAGAAGAACCCTGGACAGTCTTGGGTAATGCCAGTTATTCCATTTAAATTATCATCAGCTCTTATTTCATTCACATCCTGACTTGGATTGCAAAATATATGTTCACAGTATTAATGAGTTAATTTCATATAGTAGTTACAGCATCAGTGGGGAACATCTCACATTAGTCACTGCATGTTTGCTAGAAACTAGACCCAGACCCTGTAGTGATGGTGCAAGGACCAGATGGTCAAGGAGCTCAAACATCTAGGTTGATAAAAGCAGCTCAAGTCATACTATCAGGCTGTAAGAACATGCACAAAGAAGGGGAAAGATGTATTTGCCTTTTGCCTTCAAATATTCCTATATAAAAGGAATATAAAAGTCTCTGTTAGGGTGCAAGAAGGGATGGCTGAATAGTTGGAGCAATTTTTGTAAGCATACTCAGTAGGACTAGAGTCTAAATCTCTCCTTCATTGCACACAATCTCTTGCATCCTCTTGTGCACCTCACTTCATGGCTAGGAAAGTTCCAGGAAACAAAGTTATATAATCAAATTTCAGGTGCATTTTAGGCAGTAGCTGCAAGGTCTCTTGGTAATTCTGTTTACAGCCTTTGTGAAGCAGCACTTTTTGTTATCTGTCTTGATAAATCTTATTTAAAATGACTTTTAACTGAGTGATTACACATATGGGGTAGTTTACTATGTCTCTTTTTTCTTGAGTTCTGAAAACCTCAATATCATAGTTTCTTTGATTTTGAATGTATTCCATGAATTATGACATTGCATTCTGCCCCAAATACATGGCAATTATTCACTTGCAATTACTGAATCTCTGCTATGGACAGTGATCATAGAGAACAGGAAGTTTCAGAGGTATTGGGAAGACGTTTGGTGATGCAGGTAGATTGTATTTACTATGGGGGGGTCCTACCTGATCTCCCAGCTTTGCTTAAGTATCTTTCTCTATCAGTTAAGATATCAGTAAGAAAGAGAAAATACAATTATAATTAGCATTAAAAGAAAAACTGATAAAAAGAAATCTTGTTTAAGGTAGAACCAGCTTACCAAGAGCCAGGATCTTTCATCTTTCTTTTCCACCATCCTCAGCATTTTGACTTTCAAACTTGGGCTGATGCCCTAATGATTGCAACACTGCTACAGTTCCAGTTATCATGCCCTCACATAACCCACTTGGCAGAGGGTAAAAGAGACAGCCCCCACCCCCGCCCCAATATCTTTTTATCAGGAAAAATCCTTCCCAAGGTCTTCAAAAGCAAATTTCATATTTGTCTCATTCATTACAGTTATATCACATGACCATGCTGAGCCAGTCACTTGAAAAAGAAAAAGCATAGTTATTACAGGCTTTGCCTAATTAACATTCCTTCCAGGAGCTGAGGAGGGGACCACTTTCCCTGAGTACATGGGCCATCAATTCCTGAACAGAAGCCAGCTTCTTATAGCAAGAAATAAGAAGCTAATGGCTTTTGGAAGCAGGATATCTACAGCATCTGCCACACCTTTCAGTGTGTATCTGTAACATTTACCATGGTACTTGTCTGTTTTACATACGTGACTGTGTATCTCATAAAAGTCGGGATTGGCTTATCTATCTGCTAACTCTCATAACAATAATTGATCTCGTTAAATGAGCAAACTAATACTGGATATTACCTTGTAGTATAGATGGTCAATATGTTCTCAGGGTATATCAAGCGGTAGTATCTGTGCTGCTCTGTGGGCTATAGGAAATCTTCAAGTTCTTTTATAAACAGGCCTCATAAATCATTGAAGAGTATGGCAAATCCTAATCTTTCTCTCTATTTTCTTAACATTTTATTAAGTTTCAGCATAGTATTTCTGCATTGCATGTGTCACTTTTAGTAATATATATAGGACACTTTTAAATAAAACATATATGCATGCCTATATACTGGAGAAAGGTGTTCTATTCTGTCATTCTATTGTTCCTAAGCTGGGAAAAGCCTGTGTTTCTTCTTTCTTATCATATGTTTAGTAGAAGAAATTATAATCTACTTACAGCTTACAAAAGAACGTCTAGTGCAGAACAAAGTACTAATTAATTTCCATTTATGCGATGCTATTATAACATCTCTGAAAGACAGCTTAAGGCATAATGTGTGTGTGTGTGTGTTTTCTATTTTGAAACAAATGAACACATCTTGGATGCTAACTTCTAAATTAATTTTTTAAAATAAAGCTCAGTCTATAAAAGCCATGCACTAAAATTAAGGAAAAGTGGTGGAATATATATAGGTCATACGCATATAAAATGAAAGATGTAATATTCTAGAGGAAATCATCTTTTAGTTTACTTTGAGAAAGAAACTGGAACTTTTATTCTTATAACTATATAAAAATAGCATAGAATTAAAAAGTCGCATGTATTTCAGTACCCAAACAAGTTAATTAAATATTCTGTTTAGACATATAGATATGGATTTTGCCTTTAGGAAGATACATCATTTACTCTAGAGTAGTGTTTCTCAATAGTGGCACTGTTGACATTTTGGGCTGGATAATAATCTCTTGCAGCATCCCTGGCTTCTACCCACTAGACGCTTGTAGCATCCTCCCAATTGCGACTGTGAAAAATGTCTCCAAACATTTCCAAATACCCCAAGGAGGGCAAATTCACCCCTGGTTGAGAACCATTACTATATAGAACTTTACATTTTAAAATATAACAGGTTAAAAAATGTATAGGTTTGATAAGGCTGGTGGTTTTGAATTAAGTCATTGATACTGGAGCCATGTGCTATGAGAACTGAAGAAAGACAATTGTGGTTTAAGATAGCATCATCCTTATTCTCTATTCTGCAAGACCATTTATCAGGTCTTTTTTCCCCCACTATTGTAGTGGAAGAAAGAAATAAAAATCACTAATCCAACAAATACTCAGTGGTCCAGTCTTAATATTAATTACCTCACTAAATTTTTGAGTTAAAAAGAGTCCATTTCATCACAAAATTGATTTTCTAGAAGTAGAAAAAAACAACTGCAATACTAAAAGAGAAGAATGTACAAAGCAGTTGAGGAACTTGGAGGAGAAGTTAAGTAAATTTTCATAAATCATTCAGGAAAATTTTTCTATAGGATACAAGATTGGAACTGTATTTTAAAAAGAACAGATTTCCAGAAGATGAAACAAACTGTAAAATATATGGTGCCCACTTGTGAGCTCCAAGTAATTCACAAGACTGGAGCAAGGAAATACCAAGAAGGAGTGATTGAAGTAAGGGCCAGAAAGGAAAACAAAACTGGACTGGAAGACATTCATATACCATGCCCTTTCCCTGTAGTTTTCAAACAGTTCGATGATGTAATGAGAACTGTAATTTAGAAATGCTGCGATGGTCATGTATGAACATTTAAGCATAAAATGAGGAGGACTGAAGGCAAAGAAAACCAATAAATTATGAGAGAAATGATGAAGGCTCAAAATAAATCAGTAAAGATAAAGAACACAGAGTAAAACACTCAGGTTGTATTAAAATGTTGTAAATGAGATTTTTAGAGCTATATCAAGAAGGAGGCAGATACAAAGAGTTCAAGACAAAATGAATTTCATGTTTTGTTAGGGGTCAATTGGAGCATCTTGACGTTACTAAGCAAAGGTGGTACATACCAGGAGGAAAAAAGATTTGGAGGGTAATTAACAAATTCCAGCATTTATTTATCAAAGTCCTATGGAATATCTGTAAAGAAATGCTCAATTTGTGGAAAACAATTGTAATGCTTCCTAGAGATGCCCAAATATGCAGTTATAAGTATGAAGATAGGTGCCCAGAGACTGTAGAATCACAAGGAAGAAGTTCACTTTCAGAACACTGAAGAAGCACCAACACTTAAATGGAGGGCATATCAACAGGAATCTGAAAAGAAGAATGGCTTTTTTGCATTTAAAATCAGAAAGTTTTTAAAAAAATTTAACAAATATTCAATATTTCTTTTCCTTTTTTTTTTCTTTTTTTTTCAATATTTTATTTAAAATTTGATTACATCAAATGAAATACACCTGTACATACCCACTATAGGAGAACTACATGATACGCACAGGCAAAGATGCAGGTATCATGCAATATTTTCATACCAGAATTCAAAATACTAAGTAGCAAGGAAATACAGTGGAGTTGAAGGTTGAGGTAACTTCATCTTCTATAAAAAGTTTTTTTTACCATTTCTCTCATACTTCAAGACTGGTGAAAGAACCAAGGAAGACTTTCCACAGAAAGCCGGGTAGGAGACAGATTCAATAAGGAAGTTGAAAATAATTCCTTGAGTTCCATGCTTCACATGCTACAGATGCATAAAACAATATGAGGGTGGAAGAGTGTCTTATGAATGTGTTACTTGAAGTCACTGGTGATCTCAGTACAAGTGGTTACAGTGGAAAGGTGAGAGCTGAATCAAGATGCTTAAGGATATAAAAGGAAGAGAAAGATTCAAGAGTACTTATAGAATGGAACTGTGGCAGCCAGAATAGTGGTCACCCAAAGATGTCCACACTGTAATCCCCAGAATGCATAAATATAAGTTACATGTCAAGAGAGAATTGAGGTTTCAGACAGAATTAAGTTAGCTAATTAGTTGACCTTAAAAAAGGTGAGTAGCCTGGATCATTCAGGTGTGCGCAATGAGGGTCTTTAAAAGTGAGAGAGGGTGGAAGAAGAGGTCAGAATCAGAGGGAGATGTAACCACAGGAGAATGGTCAGAGAGATGTGATGTTGCTAGCTTCAAAGATGAAGGTAAGGTGTCCATTTGGAGAGCAAGTATAACATTAAGAGTAAAATTAAACAAAAAAGAAATGCATTTAGGTAAAAACTATATCGAGACTATCTTCAAGTTTTCATATATATAGGCAGAATATTGTAGCCACAGGAATTGTAGGAAGACTGAGAAATTATTACTATATTTCCTACTTCAGATAGACTTATATTTAAATATTTTTACATGTGAAAATATATTGTTTTTCGGTAGGTCCTCATTAGAAAAGAAACATAAGCCTCATGTTTGTCAAAATTTTCAGCTGCAAAGTTCCAAATGTCATTTAGTAATTGTAAACTGTGTATTTTGTCGTCTTAGTGAAATCTGGGATTGGAATCTTTGCTATGCAAAATAGTACATTTTGCATGAAAAAAGTAAATTTTATTAACATGCTTGGACTGTGTTTGAGATTATTATCATGATGACTTCAGGGGTCTGGATAAAAATAATAACTCCGCTCTCCAAATTTCTATAGAAAGATAAAAATAGTCTAGATAATGGGAAAAAAACACAATTTTGTGATGCTTTATTTTTCTGAGGCACATGGTCATTTAAATGACTCTTATAAAGAATGTAGGAGAAAAGTAGTAACTAGAATAAGCAGAGAGAAGTCCAAAGAAAGAGAATTTCCAGCATAGTTTTGAAAGGACACTCCCAATTTGCAGATCAGGAAAACTTATTCTTAAATTTTAGGGCCATTTTCTTAAGAAAGTTTCTCTGCTATTCTGAGCATTCTTGGATTGTCTTGATAAAAGGATTTTTAGAAATCATAGACATTACTTCTTTGTGGTATATTTCATTGCCTGGTGAATTCATTAGCACTGTATTTTCTTAAGATGGAATTTATAAACACAAATAATGAATGACAGAAAAACACTGCTCAGCTTATTAAGGTTAAATTTAGAAAATAACCACTGAAAATGTTTTGGAAGAGGTTTTAACTTTTAAATAATTTGTAAAGGAAGTCTGAGTTTTTAACTAACAAATGTAGGTTTAAATGATAGAAAGGTAAATCTTGAATCCAAGAAATTAGTTGGTATATGCCTCATTTGACTTTTGTGTTAGAATTTCTACATTTGCAAAAGTTTTTTTATACAGATATTAAATGTATTGGTATTTATATATAATGGGTATTATGCATGTGTAGAGGTACACATACATTGTGTGTGTGTGTGTGTGTGTGTGTGTAAAACTGTTCTGGAGCCTATTTGGAATCATTTGACCTAAAGAATCCTGTGAGTCATGAAGACCATAAACAAACAAAATAGTATGTCATATCACTCTTAGTGGAGGTTTGAGTATTGGGAATATTTATCAAGGTTTAAGAAACCTTGGTAGTTTATAGGTAGCTACAAATTTAATGAAAATAAACTCCACTTTGTCTTGAATTCCTATGTGCCACAAGATAAAAAAAAAACTGTGCACTATGTTGTTCACATATTGTTTGCTACTGTTAGTCTTTTTTGTGAAAAATATCGATTTGAAATATATGGGAAAATGTTCATTTTCTTTACTGTATATTTTAAATGTACTTCCCAAAGCACTATACATTTATCGATCTGTAGTTGTTTTTTGTTTTTTTGTTTTTATTCAATTTTGAACTTGTTGCTATCCCTGGTTTCAAAGCAGAGCAAGATTAACATAGGCTAATCTAATTATAAATGTTTTTGGCTTTTTTCAAATGTAATTTACTTTAAATGGCAAATGCTGCCCTTTTATATAGTGGCTACTTATTTGAATCATCTTTACTTAAGCTTGTGAAATAGGGAAAAAAAGCACATTCTTCTTTTTTTTTTTTTTCTTTTTTTTTTTTAAACATCTTTATTGAAGTATAATTGCTTTACAATGGTGTGTTAGTTTCTGCTTTATAACAAAGTGAATCAGTTATACATATACATATGTTCCCATATCTCTTCCCTCTTGCATCTCCCTCCCTCCCACCCTCCCCATCCCACCCCTCTAGGTGGTCACAAAGCACCGAGCTGATCTCCCTGCGCTATGCGGCTGCTTCCCACTAGCTATCTATTTTACATTTGGTAGTGTATATATGTCCATGACACTCTCTCACCCGGTCACATCTCACCCCTCCCACTTCCCATATCCTCAAGTCCATTCTCTAGTAGGTCTGTGTCTTTATTCCTGTCTTGCCACTAGGTTCTTCATGGCCTTTTTTTTTTTCCCCTTAGATTCCATATATATGTGTTAGCATACTGTATTTGTTTTTCTCTTTCTGACTTACTTCACTCTGTATGACAGACTCTAATTCCATCCACCTCATTACAAATACCACCATTTCATTTCTTTTTATGGCTGAGTAATATTCCATTGTATATATGTGCCACATCTTCTTTATCCATTCATCCAATGATGGACACTTAGGTTGCTTCCATGTCCTGGCTATTGTAAATAGAGCTGCAATGAACATTTTGGTACATGATTCTTTTTGAACTATGGTTTTCTCAGGGTATATGCCCAGTAGTGGGATTGCTGGGTCGTATGGTAGTTCTATTTGTAGTTTTTTAAGGAACCTCCATACTGCTCTCCATAGTGGCTGTATCAATTTACATTCCCACCAACAGTGCAAGAGTGTTCCCTTTCCTCCACACCCTCTCCAGCATTTATTGTTTCTAGATTTTTTGATGATGGCCATTCTGACCGGTGTGAGATGATATCTCATTGTAGTTTTGATTTGCATTTCTCTAATGATTAATGATGTTGAGCATTCTTTCATGTGTCTGTTGGCAATCTGTATATCTTCTTTGGAGAAATGTCTATTTAGGTCTTCTGCCCATTTTTGGATTGGCTTATTCGTTTGTTTGTTATTGAGCTGCATGAGCTGCTTGTAAATCTTGGAGATTAATCCTTTGTCAGTTGCTTCATTTGCAAATATTTTCTCCCATTCTGATGGTTGTCTTTTGGTCTTGTTTATGGATTCCTTTGCTGTGCAAAAGCTTTTAAGTTTCATTAGGTCCCATTTGTTTATTTGTGTTTTTATTTCCATTTCTCTAGGAGCTGGGTCAAACAGGATCTTGCTGTGATTTATGTCATAGAGTGTTCTGCCTGTGTTTGCCTCTAAGAGTTTGATAGTGTCTGGCCTGAAATTTAGGTCTTTAATCCATTTTGAGTTTATCTTTGTGCGTGGTGTCAGGGAGTGTTCTAATTTCATACTTTTACATGTATCTGTCCAATTTTCCCAGCACCACTTATTGAAGAGGCTGTCTTTTCTCCACTGTATATACTTGCCTCCTTTATCAAAGGTAAGGTGACCATATGTGTGTGGGTTTATCTCTGGGCTTTCTATCCTGTTCCATTGATCTATATTTCTGTTTTTGTGCCAGTACCAAACTGTCTTGATTACTGTAGCTTTCTAATATAGTCTGAAGTCAGGGAGCCTGATTCCCCCAGCTCCATTTTTCGTTCTCAAGATTGCTTTGGCTATTCGGGGTCTTTTGTGTTTCCATACAAATTGTGAAATTTTTTGTTCTAGTTCTGTGAAAAATGCCAGTGGTAGTTTGATAGGGATTGCATTGAATCTGTAGATTGCTTTGGGTAGTATAGTTATTTTCACAATGTTGATTCTTCCAATCCAAGAACATGGTATATCTCTCCATCTATTTGTATCATCTTTAATTTCTGTCATCAGTGTCTTATAATTTTCTGCATACAGGTCTTTTGTCTCCTTAGGTAGGTTTATTCCTAGATATTTTATTCTTTTTGTTGCAATGGTAAATGGGAGTGTTTTCTTAATTTCACTTTCAGATTTTTCGTCATTAGTGTATAGAAATGCAAGAGATTTCTGTGCATTAATTTTGTATCCTGCTACTTTACCAAATTCATTGATTAGCTCTAGGAGTTTTCTGGTAGCATCTTTAGGATTCTCTATGTATAGTATCATGTCATCTGCAAACAGTGACAGCTTTACTTCTTCTTTTCCGATTTGGATTCCTTTTATTTCTTTGTCTTCTCTGATTGCTGTGGCTAACACTTCCAAAACTATGTTGAATAATAGTGGTGAGAGTGGGCAACCTTGTCTTGTTCCTGATCTTAGTGGAAATGGTTTCAGTTTTTCACCATTGAGGACAATGTTGGCTGTGGGTTTGTCATATATGGCCTTTATTATGTTGAGGAAAGTTCCCTCTATGCCTACTTTCTGCAGGGCTTTTATCATAAATGGGTGTTGAATTTTGTCGAAAGCTTTCTCTGCATCTATTGAGATGATCATATGGTTTTTCTCCTTCAATTTGTTAATATGGTGTATCACGTTGATTGATTTGCATATATTGAAGAATCCTTGCATTCCTGGGATAAACCCCACTTGATCATGGTGTATGATCCTTTTAATGTGCTGTTGGATTCTGTTTGCTACTATTTTGTTGAGGATTTTTGCATCTATGTTCATCAGTGATATTGGCCTGTAGTTTTCTTTCTTTGTGACATCTTTGTCTGGTTTTGGTATCAGGGTGATGGTGGCCTCGTAGAATGAGTTTGGGAGTGTTCTTCCCTCTGCAATATTTTGGAAGAGTTTGAGAAGGATAGGTGTTAGCTCTTCTCTAAATGTTTGATAGAATTCACCTGTGAAGCCATCTGGTCCTGGGCTTTTGTTTGTTGGAAGGTTTTTAATCACAGTTTCAATTTCAGTGCTTGTGATTGGTCTGTTCATATTTCCTATTTCTTCCTGGTTCAGTCTCGGCAGATTGTGAATTTCTAAGAATCTGTCCATTTCTTCCAGGTTGTCCATTTTATTGGCATAGAGTTGCTTGTAGTAATCTCTCATGATCGTTTGTATTTCTGCAGTGTCAGTGGTTACTTCTCCTTTTTCATTTCTAATTCTATTGATTTGAGTCTTCTCCCTTTTTCTCTTGATGAGTCTGGCTAATGGTTTGTCAATTTTGTTTATCTTCTCAAAGAACCAGCTTTTAGTTTCATTGATTTTTGCTATTGTTTCCTTCATTTCTTTTTCATTTATTTCTGATCTGATCTTTATGATTTCTTTCCTTCTGCTAGCTTTGGGGTTTTTATGTTCTTCTTTCTCTAATTGCTTCAGGTGCAAGGTTAGGTTGTTTATTCGAGATGTTTCTTGTTTCTTGAGGTAGGCTTGTATTGCTATAAACTTCCCTCTTAGCACTGCTTTTGCTGCGTCCCATAGGTTTTGGGTCGTCGTGTCTCCATTGTCATTTGTTTCTAGGTATTTTTTGATTTCCCCTTTGATTTCTTCAGTGATCACTTCGTTATTAAGTAGTGTATTGTGTAGCCTCCATGTGTTTGTATTTTTTACAGTTCTTTTCCTGTAATTGATATCTAGTCTCATAGCGTTGTGGTCGGAAAAGATACTTGATACGATTTCAATTTTCTTAAATTTACCAAGGCTTGATTTGTGACCCAAGATATGATCTATCCTGGAGAATGTTCCATGAGCACTTGAGAAAAATGTGTATTCCGTTATTTTTGGGTGGAATGTCCTATAAATATCAATTAAGTCCATCTTGTTTAATGTATCATTTAAAGCTTGTGTTTCCTTATTTATTTTCATTTTGGATGATCTGTCCATTGGTGAAAGTGGGGTGTTAAAGTCCCCTACTATGATTGTGTTGCTGTCGATTTCCCCTTTTATGGCTGTTAGTATTTGCCTTATGTATTGAGGTGCTCCTGTGTTGGGTGCATAAATATTTACAATTGTTATACCTTCCTCTTGGATCGATCCCTTGATCATTATATAGTGTCCTTCTTTGTCTCTTGTAATAGTCTTTATTTTAAAGTCTATTTTGTCTGATATGAGAATTGCTACTCCAGCTTTCTTTTGATTTCCATTTGCATGGAATATCTTTTTCCATCCCCTCACTTTCAGTCTGTATGTGTCTCTAGGTCTGAAGTGGGTCTCTTGTAGACAGCATATATATGGGTCTTGTTTTTGTATCCATTCAGCCAGTCTGTGTCTTTTGGTGGGAGCATTTAATCCATTTACATTCAAGGTAATTATCGATATGTATGTTCCTATTCCCATTTTCTTAAATGTTTTGGGTATGTTATTGTAGGTGTTTTCCTTCTCTTGTGTTTCTTGCCTAGAGAAGTTCCTTTAGCATTTGTTGTAAAGCTGGTTTGGTGGTGCTGAACTCTCTCAGCTTTTGCTTGTCTGTAAAGGTTTTAATTTCTCCATCAAATCTGAATGAGATCCTTGCTAGGTAGAGTAACCTTGGTTGTAGGTTTTTCTCCTTCATCACTTTAAGTATATCCTGCCACTCCCTTCTGGTCTGCAGAGTTTCTGCTGAAAGATCAGCTTTTAACCTTATGGGTATTCCCTTATGTGTTATTTGTTGTTTTTCCCTTGCTGCTTTTACTATTTTTTCTTTATATTTAATTTTTGACAGTTTGATTAATATGTGTCTTGGCGTGTTTCTCCTTGGATTTATCCTGTATGAGACTCTCTGTGCTTCCAGGACTTGATTAACATTTCCTTTCCCATATTAGGGAAGTTTTCAACTAGAATCTCTTCAAATATTTTCTCAGTCCCTTTCTTTTTCTCTTCTTCTTCTGGGACCCCTATAATTCGAATGTTGGTGCGTTTACTGTTGTCCCAGAGGTCTCTGAGACTGTCCTCAGTTCTTTTCATTCTTTTTTCTTTATCCTGCTCTGCAGTAGTTATTTCCACCATTTTATCTTCCAGGTCACTTATCCGTTCTTCTGCCTCAGTTATTCTGCTATTGATCCCATCTAGAGTATTTTTAATTTCATTTATTGTGTTTTTCATCGTTGCTTGGTTCCTCTTTAGTTCTTCTACGTCCTTGTTAAATGTTTCTTGCATTTTGTCTATTCTATTTCCAAGATTTTGGATCATCCTTACTATCATTATTCTGAATTCTTTTTCAGGTAGACTACCTATTTCCTCTTCATTTGTTAGGTCTGGTGTGTTTTGACCCTGCTCCTTCATCTGCTGTGTGTTTTTCTGTCGTCTCATTTTGCTTATCTTACTGTGTTTGGGGTCTCCTTTTCACAGGCTGCAGGTTCGTAGTTCCCGTTGTTTTTGGTATCTGTCCCCAGTGGCTAAGGTTGGTTCAGTGGGTTGTGTAGGCTTCCTGGTGGAGGGACTAGTGCCTGTGTTTGGTGGATGAGGTTGGATCTTGTCTTTCTGGTGGGCACGTCCACGTCTGGTGGTGTATTTTGGGGTGTCTGTGGCCTTATTATGATTTTAGGCAGCCTCTCTGCTAATGGATGGGGCTGTGTTCCTGTCTTGCTAGTTGTTTGGCATAGGGTGTCCAGCACTGTAGCTTGCTGGTCGTTGAGTGAAGCTGGGTCTTGATGTTGAGATGGAGATCTCTGAGAGGTTTTCACCGTTTGGTATTACGTGGAGCTGGGAGGTCTCTTGTGGATCAGTGTCCTGAAGTTGGCTCTCCCACCTCAGAGGCACGGCCCTGATGCCTGGCTGGAGCACCAAGAGCCTTTCGTCCACACGGCTCAGAGTAAAAGGGAGAAAAAATAGAAAGAAAGAAAGAAAGAAAGAGGATATAATATAGTGAAGTAAAATAAAGCTATTATAAAGCAAAGCTATACAGACAAAATCTCACCCAGAAGCATACACATATACACTCACAAAAAAACGAAAAGGGGAACAATTAATATATCCTGCTCCCAAGGTCCACCTCCTGAATTTGGGATGATTCGTTGTCTATTCAGGTATTCAACAGATGCAGGCACATCAAGTTGTTTGTGGAGTTTTAATCCGCTGCTTCTGAGGCTGCTGGGAGAGGTTTCCCTTTCTCTTCTTTGTTCGCACAGCTCCCGGGGTTCAGCTTTGGATTTGGACCCGCCTCTGCGTGTAGGTCGCCTGAGGGCGTCTGTTCCCCGCCCAGACAGGACGGTGTTAAAGGAGCAGCTGCTTTGGGGGCTCTGGCTCACTCAGGCGGGGGGAGGGAGGGGTACGGAGGAGGCGGGGCGAGCCTGCGGTGTCAGAGGCGTCGTGACGTTACAGCAGCCCGAGGCACGCCGTTCCTTCTCCTGGGGAAGTTGTCCCCGGATCAAGGGAGCCTGGGTGTGGCGGGCTGCACAGGCTCCCGGGAGGGGCGGTGTGGAGAGTGACCTGTGCTCGCACACAGGCTTCTTGGTGGTGGCAGCAGCAGCCTTAGTGTCTCGCGCCCGTCTCTGGAGCTCGTTTAGGCGGCGCTCTGAATCCCCTCTCCTCGCGCACCAGGAAACAAAGAGGTAAGACAAAGTCTCTTGCCTCTTTGGCAGCTGCAGACTTTTTCCCGGACTCCCTCCTGGCTAGCTGTGGTGCACTAGCCCCTTCAGGCTGTGTTCACGCCGCCAACCCCAGTCCTCTCCCTGAATTCCGACGGAAGCCCGATTCTCAGCTCCCAGCCCCGCCCGCCCCCGGGGGAGCAGACAAGCCTCTCGGGCTGGTGAGCGCTGGTCGGCGCCGCTCCTCCGCTCCTCCGTGCGGGAATCTCTCCGCTTTGCCCTCCACACCCCTGTGGCTGCGCTCTCCTCCGTGGCTCCGAAGCTTCCCCCCTCCGCCACCCGCAGTCTCCGTCCGCGAAGGGGCTCCTATTGTGTGGACACCTTTCCTCCTTCACGGCTCCCTCCCACTGTTGCAGGGCCCGTCCCTATTATTTTGTCTCTGTTATTTGTTTTTTCTCTTGCCCTACCCAGGTATGTGGGGAGTTTCTTGCCTTTTGGGAGGTCTGAGGTCTTCTGCCAGCGTTCAGTGGGTGTTCCGTAGGAGAAGTTCCACGTTTAGATGTATTTCTAATGTATCTGTGGGAAGGAAGGTGATCTCCGCGTCTTACTCTTCCGCCATCTTCTCTGACTCCCCCGCACATTCTTCTTTAGATAGTAAATAAAGCAGACACCTGGCATTGGGTAAAGTATATTACAGAACTAAATAAACTGAAGATTAACCCATGAGCAAGTGAATAAATTGAAACAATATATGGACCTTGAACAAGTTAACACCAGCTCATTGTAGACTAGTGTGGGTAAGAAAACTATGGGAACCAGAAATCTATCTGCAAAATTTAAAAAACTCAGTTACCAAATGGTTTCAATAAAAATTTAAAAACCATGATTGATAATACTAACAAAATTTTATATAATGTTCCCAGCCTGGTATGTATGTGTGTGCCCATCTAGATGTATGTGTACACACATACACATCTTAATTCCTTTAACTTTCACAACAATCCTGTACAATAGGTGTTATTGTTATCTGACTTTTACAGATGAGGAAAAGTAAACATTTTTACTTTTTACAGATGAGTAAAAGACTTTTACAGAGGAGTTACGTAATTCAAATCGCACAGCTAATGTGAGGAGAGTTCAAACTTAGACTGACTTCCAAGTCTGACCATTATGCGTGTGTAGCAGAAAAGTCATCTTAGAAATCTAAGCCCTTGCAAACCTAGCTGCCATATACTTTCTTTTCAATTGACACATCAACATCACAGACAAGGAGATAAAATCCAGACCAAATGAGATTCCAGAATCAGCAACAGATGAACACATTTTACTGACTGAAAGTTTTAAAAAGTTCTTCAGTGAAGAGGAACTGGACATTTATACCAGAATCTCATGAATACATTTTTAGATTTTGGAAATTTGTTTTTTCAAAAGATGTTATGGAGTGGCTATCATGTGCTGGGAACTGGGTTTACTTTTCAGAAATGGAGCTAAAGAGTTGACCCCAAATTAAAAAGAGATTATATCCCAGGGAGAAGGTAGACATTTAAACAAATAATTAAAATACATCATGGAAATTTCTACAATGATAATATGCACAAATGACACTGAAAATTCAAGAGAATGAACATACGAGTGCAGCAGGGTATCAGAAGATGCTTCACTTAGGAAATAGTTTTGAGACTTGAAAAAAAGGTAACATTTTCTTTGCGTCTGAAGCTGTATGCTAATACGGATTACTGTGAATGTTTTTTTTTTTTGGTGACTGTTTTTATAAATATATACATATATACATAATATACGCACATCCAGAATATTTGATATATGTGTATAAATAGTTATAGTAGATCCTGATTATTAAGAGAATATACTGTATTCAGTTGTTTGGGCAAGTATTATGAACAGAAATAGCTTTTGAGACTAACAACATGGGTTGCATTCACATAAAAAATAATAGTCATAAATTATTCACATCATAAATTTACTTTTAAAGTAATATACACAGAGAAATTTTTCATCATTATTAGATTAAATTATGGAGGATGTATTATAAATGTATGTGGAAATTGTCACCATATTTGCCCAGACAGGAATGATATTAGTTTTATTTCACTCCTATTAAAAAGTGAATATTCACATTTCACACCTCCTTTCTCTCTGCACTTCAAACTTGCCCTCATATCAGGCCTTCAGACCCAGGAAAGTTGAGCAAATTTTACTCTTCAAATTTTACAACTTTACTTAGTTTCAGGGTGTCAAAAAGCAATAAATATCCCACCCACCATTTCCTCTTCTCCTTTTCTCTACCTACTTGAATTTATGTATTACTAATAATAAGAGAGGCTGCTTCACACCAAAGCCTTATGTAGGGTTCACATTGATCTCATTCTAATTATTTGAAATTTATTGAGACATGCTTTATGCCATAGGGTGAAATCAATTTTCATAAAATATTCTTGTTATTCATGAAAAGAAAGTGTATTTTCTCAGTTTTGGGTGCAATGGTTTATGTCAATCAGATCAGACCTCTTAATTGTTAAAATGTTCTCATGCTTACTGATTTATCTGTATGATAGATCTACCAGTTACCATGGGGAGTATGACAAAATCTCTTACTTTAGTAACAGATTTGTCAATTTCTCCTCATAGTTTTTTTTCTTAATTTTCTGCTTTATATGTTTTGAAGCTACACTATTAGGTGCATACATATTGAAAATTATATCTTCCTGGTTAGTTGAATTTTTTATCACTATGTAGTGATCCTTTTAATTTCCAACATTGTTTTCCTTTGTAGGACATTGGATATTAATGTAAACTATTATTATGTTTCTTACTTGAAAAATCTATTTTTACAGTCTTTGATGGTCAACTTTCTTTTTCAGGTGTATCTCTTTAACCAGCATAGACTTAAACCAGTATTGTAAATATTTTCTTTTAACTATAGAGTTTACTCCATTAACATTTATTTCTACTACCATAATACCTGCTTTCTATTAGTCTGTTTTTTTGTTCTTGTCATTTTTTATACTGACTTGATGTTTTTAACTTTCTCATCCCATTTTTGCCCCCTATACTTGTTTGGAAGTTACATGCTATATGTCTATCTTGGGTATTAAATAGATACTCTTGCTATTTTAAGAAGCACAGTAAAATTCTAAAGATATTTAGTATCTCCACCTCCCTTCCTAATAATTAAAGACTCTTGGAATGCTTAAGACCTTTCCTGCTTATATTCTTTTGCTCTTCTATATGTTAATTCTAGCTTATTTTTGCCTGATCACCCCAAATTAGGCATTTAAAAAATTTATCCTGCCAATTAGTTTAGATTTGCTTAATTATTTACCATTTTTATCCATCTGGTTTTTGTAATTCAGTCCACATCAGGGAATGATTTTCCTTCTTTAAATATCTACTTTAGAATTTCTGTTAGTGACCACATGTTGAGGTTAACCTTTCTTGGCTAATATTTATCTTTAAATGTTTATTTCACTCTCATTTTAAGGGATAGTTTTGCTTGGTGCAAATTTAGAGTTTCCCAGAAATTTTCTTTTGACTCTTTACAGATACCATTCCATTGTTTTCTGACTTCCATTGTTTATATAGAGATGTTACTTTTAAATTTGTCTATCATTCCTTTGTAGTTGCCTTTTATTGGCTTCATTTCAAATCATCTTACATTGTTTGGTGTCCTGAAGTTTCATCATAATGAGAAATTATGTGAAACAGTGTGTTTTTCCTTTTTTCTCACTTGGAATTAATTGATTTCTAGATATAAGCATTGGTGCTTTATACAATTCTGGACAATTTTCAGCCATTACCTCTTTTTTTTTTTTTTAATATACTGTCTTTCCTATTTTCTCTGTTTTCTCCTTTTGGAATTCTGACTAGGTGTATGTTATAACTACTAACTCTAACTTCTATCCTGGTAGGCCTGACCTAATTAAGTGAACTCCTTTAAAAATAGATTTCAAATTCTGTGATGGGAGATGTCAGAGGGAGTAGAAGCAGCAAAGACACTTTCCTGTTGGCCTTGCAGAAACAAACTCCCATGTTGTGGAGGGGGCCGCATGACAGGGAACAGCAGGAGACCTACAGGAGCTGAGGTTCTGAGTCCTATAATCACAAACTGAATTCTTCCAATACCCAGAGAGCTTGGAAAAAGACCCTGAGCCTCAGATAAGATCACAACCTGAGCCTGTACCTTGGTTACATGAACAGAGCACCCAGTTAAGCCATGCCCAGTCTGTTGACACAGAGAAATTATGAAATAGTCTATTTGTATTGTTTATGCTGTGCTTGTGGTAATTGTCATACAGCAATAGAAAACCAATACCATCATTAATTAACGAAGAAACCCATAAGATCCTACAACTGGTTAAAAGGAGAGTGCCTACAACACACGTATATAGGCAATCAGGAATACTGAAATGAATTGGCAAATAGATACAAAAATAGTCAATATCCACAGGGCAATGATCAACTACATTCATTGGATAAACTCATTTGCATTTATATGAACAAGTATCATTGACATTGCCATCAGTTTTTTTCCTACAACTTACAGAGCTGTAGAGTTCAAAGACAGTAACTGATAGATAGAATCAGATAACCCAGAAATGTGTACTAGAAAGGACAAACACTAGGGTTTTTTGCTCACTTAGAAGTTTTTCATTTTTCCTGACCAAACAAAATAGGGATGTGATAGTTTATCTACTTATTTCAAACATTATTAAAAGGGTACAGAAATACCATGCATTAGGGAGCGTTACTCACATGGGGAGTAATTATTATTAAAACCATCCCAAACAAATGAGTAATATCTGCTTGAAGGTCTATTAGAAATACTTATAAGCAAGAGCATTCACAAAGAAGTACCAGTAATACTTCTGCCAAAGCAAGCCCTGTGTTGTTTTGCTATGTAGCAATGCTCTATCATACAGGGAAAATACCTCCCTAAATGTATTCAGTTGATTATCTGTTGCCTGGAACTTATACTTGAGAAGCTCAACAAACACCTTACAGTGAAAATAGAGAAATGTGCTATACATGGAAACAGAAATTCTACATTTACAAATTCAGCTTAGAGAATATTTGCCAATAAATGTCAAATGCTAATAGCTGACCCAATAATCATTGTAAAAATAAATCATCCTACTCAGACATTTATCTGAGTATCATCTAAAAGGCATGCCCTAATCTTTAAACTGAAGAGTTTTGAGAATTGCTTACTTTCTTGGGAAATCTGTTTTCTTGAGGATCCTTTGTTCAAACAGTTGATTTCTCTGCTACAACATAGCTGTTCAGCGTTGTGTTGTTGTTATTTTATGTTTTTTGTTTTAACTGATGAAATGCACTCATGAAAAGGTCCATGGCTTTCAGGAAATGTGTGGGAAGATTGTATTTTTGCATGCTTTGTATCCTGGAAAGAAATCAGTACAAGGTGGAATATATGCTATCATATGCTTTCTCTTATATTTTCTTTCAGTTTGAGCCAAACAGAAGTTTAGAGCTAGTAGTGGGCTATTTTCTGTTTAGACCGAAGTACCAAGGGCTGTGGCCAGAATTTGGGTGTGGGAACTATTAAGATGTAGGTAAAAGCTGTCTAGATTTTGACAAATCCAAGGGGCTAAGAGTTATTTGTATCCTATACCTAGAGCAGACAGAATACACTTTTCATTTGAAACTCCTTGCTCTTTGGCTCAGGTATTCAAATAATACTCTAGTGTTTGGGGATTCTACTGGGCTACCAAAGATTCCTGGGGTTCATTGATGGGGCCATATGGGATAAAATTAGGGTCAGTTGATGTATAGAGTTGACCACCTTTTTAATCTGAGAAACTCTGCTTATACAAGTTTTGCATACTGATTTCTACAAAGATTTTATTTGGAAAATAGGATTTTTTCCCCAAATTTTGAAAATAATAAAATTAGATTACATTAGTCTTCTATTGCTAGGCAACAAATGACAAAACAACGAGCAACTTTAGCCAGCACTCATTCATTTTCTCACAGTTACGTAGGTCAGTAGTTTAGATGGGATCTCTGCTTAGGGTTATCACAAGGTTGAAATAAAGGTGTTAGCCAGGCTGGATTCTTAACTATAAATTCTGAGGAAGAATTTGCTTCCATGCATTTAGGTTGCTGGTTAAATTCAGCAACCTTGTTTCTGGGGGACCTCAAATCCTTTTTCTCTTTGCTGGTTCTTAGCTAGGGACTACTGTCAGCTTCTACAGGCTGCTAGCATTCCCTGTCCAATGACACCTTTAAAAGCCAGCGATGATGAGTCAAATCCCATTCACGCATGGAATCTCCCTGACTAGTCCTTTTGCTACCAGCCAGAGAAAACTCGCTGCTCTTAAAGGGTTTATGAATTTGATTAGGCTCACCTAGATTATCCACCAATTTTAAAGTCAACTCTACTGTATAACATAATCATGGAAGTGATATACCATCATTATTCAGTCTTCAGGATTATGATTGAAAATCTTTGGAGCACTTTAGGATTCTACCTAACACATTCAGTTATACTTGTAGTTGGAATTGTGTCAAGGGTAAATATGTATGGAGGTATTTGATACATAGTCACTCAGTATATCTGGAAATTCTTTTAAGTGGCCCTTGGGATGGTATCCTCATGATTGAGAATTGCTAATAAGTGTTTTGATGGGCTCTGTGTAAGTAAATGGCATGAAGAAAAAAAATTAAATTAGGTACCACTACATTAAGGAAAGTTCTCAGATTAAGACAACAAAATGTGGTTGGTTTTGATAAGGGCCAAGTTATATTTTTAAAGAGAAAGCACTCATTTTAGTATTTATATTTCTTTAAAAATATATAATAAGACTTTTATATCACCAAATACAACCTAAGTAATTACTTTGGGCTTATTTTTATGCATATTATTAGAGTAAGAAATGAATATTTGTTTGACTATGATTTTTAATACCTTTTATTTTTTAGAGTAGAGAATCAATCTCCACTTTTGTCCCCAAACACAAGTGTCACTGTGCAAAGCATTAATAATGGCTATTGCCTCACTTGCTTCAGTAGTATATAGGAGCTGTAAAGTTTCTAGAGATTGAGCCTTGCAATTCCAACCCATGTAAATCTGGAAGAATTCCCAGTGCTTAGAAAGTAAGGATGAGCATGTGTAGAAAGGACTATTTTTTTAACCTAATAATCATATTCCTTAAAATGAAATGGAATAGTATATTTTAAATCTGCATTCTTTATTCAGAGGAACTTCTATAACCATTAGACAAGATACGTAAAATACTTAATGCTATACCTAAGTTAAGAAGGAATCTAATTTTGGGTTTTTTTTGTTCTTTATTTCTTCTTTATGACATTAGAAATGGTGTTTACTATACTAAATAAAAGTCAGTTGTTATGACGGGACATTAAGGAAGATGAGAAAGTAAGACAGGGTAGGGTAAGAAATCCATGAGAGCTAGGTCATGCTGTTGGATGTGTAAATTAACTGCTTTACAAAAAAAAATGTATGTAGTTGAATAAATAAAATGGAACCTGAAAATGAGAGTATATATGAAGGAAAAGAAATATTTACAATGTATTTTCTCACATGTTCTTTAAAAAGTAACAGGAAGAAGGTAAAGGTCTAGGCCCGCTATCAATTTTGAATTAATCCAATATGCTTATGTCTTATAGCAACAAGTTGTGTATACTCTAATTAGTTGTTTCGATGCATAGAATTCTTAGTGAGATTTAGGGAATGTTTACTGCCAATTCATTGAAATAAATATTTTAAGTGCTTTAATGCTTACCTCTATTAGTTGACAAATAAGAGGAGAAATGAGAAGGGCTTACGTAGCTAACTATGAAGAGGTCCAAATTATATTAAAAAAAATAAAACATATACATATTAATGTATTAATGGTGTGTCAATGTAGGTTTATCAATGGTAACAAATGTACCACCCCGAAAAGGGAAGTTGAAAATGGGAAACGCTATGCATGTGTGGAGGCAGGGAGTTTATAAAATATCTCTGTACCTTTCTCAATTTTGCTGTGAATATAAAATTTCTCTAAAAAATAGTCTCTAAAAATATTAGTGGTGGAGTGTCTTATAAGGGACATTTTTCAAGGTGTTAATAGATAATGGGAGATAACAGAAATTATAAGATAATATTATTTACCATTTAGAAACTATCTGAAGTGAAAAAATAAATAGCCTAGTTTTCAAACTGGATACAGGGGGAAATAATGCCATCAAGCATCCAAGAATTGATGGGTTCTTTTTCAGAATCTACTTCTGGATTTTTAATAGAATAAGAAAGTCAATCTGATTTTAACAGTTTATACTGTAATTAGGATACTAGTGGCATATGGTAAATAGTTTCTGATGATCATTTTTCCTTTCATGTTCATTGAATTTAATTTTGAAGATGGATATTTTTAAAATACTATGCCTCATTTCTTGGTAGTCCATAATAGCCTTTTGTTTGCATTGGTGTTGTACTCTCACTGTATGTACTCTCATTCTAATGTTATCTGAATTCTCTTTCTTACTCTACTATTCATAAGGAAATGGAATTAAGATTTATTCAGCATTTTTACATGCCAAGCACTGTGCACTCTTGCTACTTCATTTCAAGCAGTCCTTATGTGATTTTATGTTACTGTCCCACACTGTAGGCAGTAGGTATTAGTATAATCATTGCACAAATGAGGAAATTGAGATTTAGGGATATAATTTACTCAAAGTCACATATACAGTTAGTGGTATTCCAGTATTCAACACAGGTATTTAGAGACCATCCAACAGAACCATTTTATGTGAGGTGTTAATTTATTGACATCTAGTAAATAGTTCACTCAAAATTGCTGAGAACTGGTAAAGCAACAAATAGAACACAAATCTGTTGGGTTCTAGAATTTGTTTTCCACTGTTATCTTAACACTTTAAAAAATAAAATGATTGAAAACTTTCTGATAGCCAGATGTCTCAACTGACCAAAACAGTTGCTTTAGAGGCAGAGGGCCCATAGGTATATCCAACTATATGTTCCTGTCATAAGTAAACACATGCCACAAAGTATACTATAGCCATATAATTTTGAAGTACTCCTATAAATAGTGTCATCCTGTGAAATCCTCTACAATCCCTTGACAAACTCGTGCATACCCAATAAACAAGTACACACACAAATGATATATGCATAGATATCTTAATTCCACTATGCACAGATTAATACACCGTCCTATATGTGGCCGTAGAAATATCAAGATAATACAGAAACACAGAGAAATACAAGTGTGCCCACTTAGCAAGATGCTCCTAGATAGGTAAAACATTGGTAATAGAAGTAAACATGCACTAACACACAATGAAATGCCCACCAATGTTATATATTAAAAATATCTACACAGTTTTTTTAAAACTTCTGAATGTCTATATTTTCAAATAAACCTGAGTCTTCCTGACTTTTCTGGTTTAAATGGCAGGAGTATAAAAATAAAAAGATTTACTGTGTTACCCATTAACATTTGTTTTTAGACTTTATGTGAATGCAGATTACCAAAAATGATCCAAATGATAACATCAAGATAATAGAAAATCTTTAGAAATCAGAAGTTACAGGTAGCACCTTTGGTATTTTCTGAATTGGCCAACTCTTTCCTCTTATAAGTTTATGAATAATTTCTGAGTTATCATGCAGTGCCAATGAAAGTTGAAAATGTCATGATATACACTAATTAGGATTCATTTGGATATTGTTATGTTAAGCTTTCACCTCTTTTTGATTCCATAAAAGCTGAATTTTGGATATTACTCTTGCAAAAACAGCCTGCTTCAGATTATATAAAAATGCCTCCTTGTATTATCAGGCTATCAATTCTTATCACTCATTTATTCAACCACTTCTTTATTCAAAATTCAAAAAGATATTTATAGAACATGACCATATAAAACTAATCCTTGGGATTGGCTATGTAGAAATATATGCAATACTGACCTTGTACTGCCTGCCTTTGGACTCATTCTAGGATAAAAGTAGGCATTCAAATAACTAATAATGTACCACGGCCAATGGAAAATAAAGAAAAACATAGAACTATTAGGAATGGGAAAGATGTTAATGTACTCAGAGTGATAAGCAAATAGGTTTTCCTGGATGAAGAGAAGTTGTATCAGGATTTGATGAACATCAATTGATCCTAGGCTCCAAGCCTGGGTGAGAATGTTGAATCTTGGGATGGAGTGAATATAATTTGCATGTGGAAGGAATGTGAATGATTGGCAGGAGGAAGAATAGGAAAGATTCTAAAAATGATTGTAATTTTCCTTTTCCATCAAGTGATAGAGTCTCCTTCGTTATCCCTACACAGGCCATGTGACTAGCCTTAGCCAATGGGAAATTGGCAATTTTGAAGCATGCATGAACTTGAAGGGCATCTATATTTGCTTCTTTTGGAACATTTTGTCATGTGAATGAGACCAGATTAGATGGCTGAATGAGAGAGGGCACGTGGCCCAGTGGCCCCTGTTACCCAGCTGTCATTCAGTTAACTTCCTGAAACAGATCTGTTGAGCTGACTAGAAGCTGACCACAGATGAACGAATGAGGCCAGCTTAGGCCAGCAGAGAATTACCTAACTGAATCCAACCCAAATTCTCAGAACCAAGCAGAGTTCAAGAAATGATTGTTAACTTCAAGGAACTAGGTTTTTGAGTGGTTTTCTTACCCAGAAAAAACTGATAACAATGCCTGGGTTTGTCAGTATGTGTCTCACTATGGTATAGAAAGAATAAGAGATGAATCAGATATCCAGGCAACGACAAAGTGAAGGATATTATACACAAATTGCCAACTAAATTTTAATGATGATCTCTCATCTACAGGAATCCTGAGAGGTTAGATTTAAAGTATAACATACTTTCTTTCAGAGTGAAGTAATCATAGTTTCTCAGTATAGTCTTTCTTTTGCAATTCTCCATTATATAAATGAACTGGACATCCTATCTTTTTTTATGCTGTGACTGTTGATTGAGCAAAGGACATTTTTTTAAAAAATAGCAATTTGCTTGCTTTTAATTCTTTTAGAGGGGAAATTCGTAGTACTCCTAACTGCTGAAAGCAGTTATTCACCTCTCTGAGAGTGGGAGTATGTAGACCCAAGTCACTCTTCACAGTATCTTCACACCGAGTGAACAATGTCTTTAGACCACAACTTTATGTAAACTCTTCAAAATGAATAGCAGCGGAGTCTCTAATACATGTAAAGACGTATACATATGCATTTTTACTGTTCTGGGTAAAATTGAGTCCATTTATCAATAGCATAATCCCAAGCATTAATCTGGGCTTTAAGCCTCAGCACACCAATGATAATTTCTACAGATCATGATTACCTTGCCTTACACTAACCTACACTAAACTATTCTGTGAAATAACTTCCTTTTTCATTTTCCTTTCTTCTTTGTGTGATTCAAGGTGTTGACTTCAATCAACAGAATCAAATCTTTGCGAGGTTTTATGTCTCAGTTACCTTGGAGATTGTCTCTCTCTGCATATGCTGTTAGACAATTAAGTGGAATTGCTAGCATCTGCTACCTCTTGATTTAATTTTAGTTTGGGGTTTGATGTACTCACAGTAAGCACAGTTTAATAATTTAATAAATGGTTTAAAACACACAGTCAAAAAGGGATCCAGTATATTACGTTTGTTAACTCTTTGTAGCACAGAGGTAACTTACAGAGAGTCAGAAGTGAAAGAACAACATGTCAGGAAAATTACAGTTTATAAGTAGGGAAAAATAATGATTCAAAATATTATAAAACTAGTCTAACATTTTTATTTGACTTTAAGTTTTTTACTTACATATTTATATAGACATAAATAATATAAAATATCCCTCTCTGGAAAAAATAAATTTCTAATTTCATTGAAGTGTCTGGAATAATAATTCCGTGAAGTAGTAAAATATATAACAAAGTGTTACTTGATCATTCTTGGTCTTTGCTAGACATTAGAAAGTCTGAGGAATTTTTTTTTTAATTCTGATACCTAGGCCACACCCTCAAATTCCAAGGTCTGGGATGAGACCCAGTTATAAGCATTCAAAAAACTCCCCATTTGATTCTAATATGCAGTCAGGCTGAAAAACCACTGGGCTATAAAAATAAATGGCCTCTCTTATCTCCTTTTGAAAATAATATAATAGGAGCATTACTGTCTCTCAAGTCAGAGAAAAGGAGAATGAGAGGAGAAAAAACTTTCATACCTCTCCTGATTATTACTAGCCCCCACTGATGCCACAGAAGCAATCCTAGGACAACTACTTGCAACTCCTAGAACTGGCAAAGTCAGAAAGTGACTATTTCATGAGCTGATTTTCCTTGCTATAGTAAAACATTTTAATCTATATTAAATAAATATTGAATACTTATTATGTACTCATGTTTTGTTCTTTATATACATTGTCTTGATCTTTACAGCAGTGTAAATGATACCATTATTTTTTATTGAGATGAAAAACAAGGCTAAGATAAATTAGGTCATGAGTGATTTTGTTGTTTCATAATTTACTTTATATAGTGTGTATGAGCTAATTGTAATCTGTAACATAGGGATGGTTTGTTTTTCCGAGAGAATATTTATCCAAGGGCTGGTTAGTGACCAACTGAAGGCTTCTAATCTGAAAAGGATACTTCAGAGATGTCTCTGAAAATTCTAAAAATGCTTCAGCTTTCTTGATCTCTAGACCACACTAGAGACACTGTTAACTTACATAAATAATTTTGGACATACTTCACCATTGTATAAGCAGTATGAAAGAATCTAGATAGTCCAGGAGTCAATTCCCTTCAGAATGCGATATACTTGATTTTAACAAGAACTTATGTCCAGAGTATTCTTTTTTCCCTTTTCCACAGCTTTATTATGACTGGCTGCAACATATAGAGGAAGTGTACAATTTAAAGTATACAATTATGACAATGAGCATATGCATCACTGGCAAAAATGTCCTGTTTCGACTTTGTAATTTTACTTCCTTCAATCCCTTCTAGTATTCCCCACTCCCCCTCAGGCTTACTGGTCATCAAGGAATCATTGATCTGCTTCTGTCACTGTAGATTAGTTTTGAATTTTCTAGACTTTCATAAAAATAGAATCATAGTATATGGCATTTATTTTTGAGTCTTTTTCACTCTGTATAATTATCTTAAAATTCATCCATGTTTGTTGCATGTGTCAATAGTTCACTCCTGTTTATTACTGACTAGTATTCCACTGTATCAATAGACCAAAATTTGTTTATCCACTTACCCTTTGATAGATACTGTGGATATTTCCATTTTGAGGTTATTATGAATAAAGCCACAAGAACATTCATACAAAATTCTTTCTCTGGACATATGCTTTTATTTCTCTTGGGTAAATACCTAGTAATAAAATGGCAGGGTCATATGGCAAGTGTAGGTTTAACTTTAAGAAACTACCAAAGGGTTTTTCAAAATGTACCATTTACATTTTCGCCAGCAGGGTATGAGGTTTTCAGTTGTTCCACATGCTGGTTAACACTTGACTTTGTTCAGTCTTAAATTTTAGTCACTGTATTGAATGTGTGGTAGAAACTTAATGAGACTTTAATTTGCATTTCTAATGATTAATGATGTTGCATACCTTTCCTTGTGATTGATGACTAAGATTTTTATATTCCTAAATATTTTTGTTTTTTAAAGAAAAATTGGTATGTATATAATATTGTATTAGCTTTAGATGTACAACATGATGATTTTATGTATGTATATATTACAAAATGATTACCACAATAACATCCATTTCCACACATAGTTACAAATTATTTTTTCGCATGATAAGAACTTTTATGATCCACTTGCTTAGCAACTTTCAAATATACAGTACAGTATTGTTAACTGCAGTCACCATACTGAATATTACATCCCCAGGACTTATTTATGTTATACCTGGAAGTTTTTACTTTTTACCACCTTCACCCTTTTGCCCACCCCGCCCCATTTTTGATGAAGTTGTTCAAATCTTTGACCAGTTTCAGTTGGATTGTTGATCTTGTTATCACATTGTGAGTTCTCTACATATTCTAGATAAATATATATCTGACAAAGATGTTTTTGTATATACTTTCTCCCAATCTGTAGCTTACATTTTCATTTATTTAATAGTGTTTTTCTTTTAAATGAAAAAGTTTTAACTTTTGAGAAATCCAGTTTATTTCTTTTTTAGGGTTTCCGCCTTTGGTGTCTATTTACTAAATCTTTGTTAAAGTCACTAAAATTTTATACTAGAAAACCTTTTTAGATCTTCTCTTAGAAATTTCCTTTTAGAAGTATAGTTTAGCTCTTAAATTTAGATTTATTATCCATTTTGAATTAATATTTTATACTGTGTGAGGGAAGGGTTGAAGTTCATTTTCTGCGTGTGACTATATGATGGTTCTTGCAACACTTTTCAAAAAGACCTATTTCCCATTGAGTTACTTTACATTTTTCAAAAATCAATTTTCTGTATATGCAGGAGTCTATTTCTGGGCTCATTTTTTTTCTGTTCCATTGATAGTTTTGATTATCTTTACACCAATAACAAATTTTCTTTATTGCTGTAGCTTTATAAATCTTGATATCAGAGACTATAGGTCTTCCAGCTTTGTTCTTCTTTAAGTTCCTCTTGACGATTCCAGCTCTTTTGTATTTCCATGCAAATTTTAGTATCAGTTTAGCTGTCAATTTCTACAAAGGCTTCTGGAATTTTGATTGAGATTTCATCTATAAATCAATTTGCACAGAATTGATGTACTGTGATCGGATAACATACTTTGTATTATTTGAATCCTTTTAGATGTGCTGGGAATATTTTATGGTGCAAAACATAGTCTATCTTGGAAAATGTTTTATGTGCATTTGAAGAGAATGTGTATTTTGTTGCTGTTGAGTGGAGAGTTCTATAAATGTCACAATTGGGTTTGTTGATAGCATTGTTTAGGTATGCTATATCCTAACTGATTTTCTATCTGCTTGCAATATTAATTAATGAGAGAAGAAGGTGAAAGTCTCCAACTATAAGTGGAGATTTGTTTATGTCTACTTTCAATTCTATCAGTTTTTACTTCATGTATTTTGAAGCTCTGTTGTTAGAGACCTAAGCAATTAGAATTGTCAAGCCCTCATTATGACGTTATGTTTATGTCCTTCTATTACTGTGAGATAACTCTTTATCCTTAGTATTATTCTTTTCTTTGAAATCTATTTTGTCTGATATTAATATAAGCAACTGAGCTTTCTTTTGATTTGTATTAGTGTGGTATACTTTTTGTAACCAGACATTTACTTTTAAAAAAATTTTTATTTATTTTTTGGCCACACCACATGACATGCAGGATCTTAGTTCCCCGACCAGGGATGTAACCTGCACCCCCTGCAGTAGAAGGGTGGAGTCCTAACCACTGGACTACCAGGGACGACCCCACCAGACTTTTACTAACTTATTTCTGTTTTTTAATTTAAAGTAGATTTCCTTTGGCAGTTAGTAGTTGGGACTTGCATTTTATTCAATATCATAATCTCAACCTTATCATTATGGTGTTTTAATAATTTACATTAATGTGATTATTAGTAGGCTTCAGTTTATATTTGCCATTTTGCTGTTTGTTCTTATTGATATAATCTCTTCTTTGCTTCAGGTTTCTCCTTTTATTTTGCCTTCTACTCTGAGTATTATTGCTGCCTGAAACTGATCATGTCATGGGCTGATCCTGCTACTAAAATATCTTTGTAATTTTTTAGAATGTACTTTTCATGCAAGGTACTACTGAAACAAACAAACAAAACAGGCAGAGATCAGGGAAGTTATAAAACATGTAATACAATTTTTGTCACTCTGTGCCACCTTGGGAATCAACGATAGTGTGATAGAATTAAGTCTGAAACTTGCTTTTGTCATAAACCATATGAAATATATCACATTGATTGATTTGTATATATTAAAGAATCCTTGCATTCCTGGGATAAACCCCACTTGATCATGGTGTATTATACTTTAAATGTGCTGTTGGCTTCTGTTTGCTAGTATTTTGTTGAGGATTTTTGCATTTATGTTCATCAGTGATATTGGCCTGTAGTTTTCTTTTTTTGTGACATCTTTGGTTTTGGTATTGGGGTGATGGTGGCTTTCTAGAATGAGTTTGGGAGTGTTCCTCCCTCTGCTATATTTTGGAAGAGTTTGAGAAGGATAGGTGTTTGCTCTTCTCTAAATGTTTGATAGAATTCACCTGTGAAGCCACCTGGTCCTGGACTTTTGTTTGTTGGAAGATTTTAATCACAGTTTCAATTTCAATGCTTGTGATTGGTCTGCAAACATGGAGAGATATACCATGTTCTTGGATTGGAAGAATCAACCTTGTGAAAATGACTGTACTACCCAAAGCAATCTACAGATTCAAGGCAATCCCTATCAAATTACCAATGGCATTTTTCACAGAACTAGAACAAAAAATTTCACAATTTGTATGGAAACACAAAAGACCCCGAATAGGCAAAGAAATCTTAAGAAAGAAAAACGGAGCTAGAAGAATCAGGCTCCCTGACTTCAGACTACAAAGCTACAGTAATGAAGACAGTATGGTACTGGCACAAAAACAGAAATATAGATCAATGGAACAGGATAGAAAGCCCAGAGATAAACGCACACACATATGGTCCCCTTGTCTTTGATAAAGGAAGCAAGAATATACAATAGAGAAAAGACAGCCTCTTCAATAAGTGGTGCTGGGAAAACTGGACAGCTACGTGTAAAAGAATGAAATTAGGGCTTCCTTGGTGGCGCAGTGGTTGAGAATCTGCCTGCCAATGCAGGGGACACGGGTTCGAGCCCTGGTCTGGGAAGATCCCACATGCCGCGGAGCAACTAGGCCCATGAGCCACAATTACTGAGCCTGCGCGTCTGGAGCCTGTGCTCCGCAACAAGAGAGGCCGCGATAGTGAAAGGCCCGTGCACCGCGATGAAGAGTGGCCCCCGCTTGCCACAACTGGAGAAAGCCCTCGCACAGAAACGAAGACCCAACACAGCCAAAAATAAATTAATTAATTAATTTAAAAAAAAAAGATTTAAGAATGAAATTAGAACACTTCCTAACACCATACACAAAGGTAAACTCAAAATGGATTAAAGACCTAAATGTAAGGCCAGACACCATAAAACTCTTAGAGGAAAACACAGGCAGAACACTCTATGACATAAATCACAGCAAGATGTTTTTTGACCCACCTCCTAGAGAAATGGAAATAAAAACAAAAATAAACAAATGGGACCTAATGAAACTTAAAAGCTTTTGCACAACAAAGGAAACCATAAACAAGACGAAAAGACAACCCTCAGAATGGGAGAAAATATTTGCAAACGAATCAACTGACAAAGGATTAATCTCCAAAATATACAAGCAGCTCATGTAGTTCAATATCAAAAAAACAAACAACCCAATCCGAAAATGGGCAGAAGACCTAAATAGACATTTCTCCAAAGAAGATATACCGATTGCCAACAAACACATGAAAGGATACTCAACATCACTAATCATTAGAGAAATGCAAATCAAAACTACAATGAGGTATCGCCTCACACCAGTCAGAATGGCCATCATCAAAAATTCTATAAACAATAAATGCTGGAGAGGGTGTGGAGAAAAGGGAACCCTTTTGCACTGTTGGTGGGAAGGTAAATTGATACAGCCACTATGGAGAACAGTATGGAGGTTCCTTAAAAAAGTAAAAATAGAACTACCATATGACCCAGCAATCCCACTACTGGGCATATACCCTGAGAAAACCATAATTCAAAAAGAGACATGTACCACAATGTTCATTGCAGCTCTATTTACAATAGCCAGGACATGGAAGCAATCTAAGTGTCCAGCAACAGATGAATGGATAAAGAAGATGTGGCACAAATATACAATGGAATATTACTCAGCCATAAAAAGAAACAAAATTGAGTTATTGGTAGTGAGGTGGATGGACCTAGAGTCTGCCATACACAGTGAAGTAAGTCAGAAAGAGAAAAACAAATACCATATGCTAACACATATATATGGAATCCAAAAAGTAAAAAAAATGATTCTGATGATCCTAGGGCAGGACAGGAATAAAGACGCAGACGTAGAGAATGGACTTGAGGATGCAGGGAGGGGGAAGGGTAAGCTGGGATGAAGTGAGAGAGTAGCATTGACATATATACACTACCAAATATAATATAGATAGCTAGTGGGAAGCAGCTGCATAGCACAGAGAGATCAGCTCCATGCTTTGTGACCACCTAGAGGGGTGGGATAAGGAAGGTGGGAGGGAGGCACAAGAGGGAGGGGATATGGGGATATATGTATACATATAGCTGATTCACTTTGTTATACAGCAGAAACTAACACAACATTGTAAAGCAATTAAACTCCAATAAAGATGTTAAAATAATAAAAAACTATATGAGATAATAAATTGGAAAGCTTTAGCTCTAATGATAGCACTTTGATACTTAAAAACTTATCTGATCATTTAATTAATCAACTTCCCTGGGGCTTCCCTGGTGGCGCAGTGGTTGGGAGTCTGCCTGCCGGTGCAGGGGACACGGGCTCGAGCCCTGGTCTGGGAGGATCCCACGTGCCGCGGAGCGACTGGGCCCGTGAGCCACAATAACTGAGCCTGCGCATCTGGATCCTGTGCTCCGCAACAAGAGAGGCCGCGATAGTGAGAGGCCCGCGCACCACAATGAAGAGTGGCCCCCACTTGCCACAACTGGAGAAAGCCCTCGCACAGAAATGAAGACCCAGCACAGCCATAAATAAATAAATAATTTTTTTAAAAAAAGAACACCCACAAGATGAGAAATAAAAATTAATCTATAAAAAAAAAAAAAAATCAACTTCCCTGGGTCACATATCTGCTAAATGATATTACAACCACTCCATTAAAAATAAAGTTCAATAAATACAACTCCGTCTCTTCTTATCTCTTCCCCTATTTGCCAAGAATCCCATTTCTAGGACTATGGTCTGTAGTACTTGATATAATTTAGAAAACATTAGGTCATAATATGGGAAACCTGAGACCTGATCAGTTTAAGTGAGTTGCTCTAATCCTGATCACAAATACTGAAGTTTAGTTTAGGCCTCCTGGTCAGCCTGCCAAAAACTGAATGTTTGGAGGTTTAATCTGCTTACCCGCTATTAAGCAGGCCTCCTCCAGTTTCATGGATGCTGGCAGAAGTGTTGAGACTCCTGGGTTGGAGAAGAAGGAAAGTTTATTAGTCATAGCACTAACAGAAGCCAAAGCATCAGCATTTTGCTTGTTCCCTGAGTTCCAGTTTCCACAGGGTGACCTGAAGAGGGCCAGATGACACCTGCTTCTTCAGGGCATTGTGTTATAGGAGAGGAGCCTAGAGTTTAGGGGAGCCACATACCTCATACTGAGCAGCAAGTCTGCCTTATTTTCCCAGAGGGAGACATCTTTATTATACTGGACATTAAATAAACCAATTATTTGCTCCATAGGAAGATATTCTCTCTACTCTCTGGGGTTGTTTGCTATGTATACATCGTTGAAAAGATTCTCTCATACAAATGGAATCAATATCTTTGCTCAAAAGAGGTGCAAAAACACAACAGATCTGTAGAGAATTGTCTCCCAGCCCAGTCCAGAGCTCTTCTCAGTATAATTCTAAAGTCTTTGTCTTCTACCATCTAGGTTCTTGCTAGATGTATTACACATTTTATTTGTAACTTTTCATTGTGTATTTTCTCTTTATAGTGTCATAATTGAAACAAGAGAGGCACGATGATTATGCCCATTTTGCAGATGAGAGAAATGTGGCAAGTTGATGTATTTAACTTTCCAAGGTCTAATAAATATCTGGCAGTGAAAGTATATCTATGGTTTTCTGGCTACTGATTTGCTCTTCATATTCTTGGCTGCTTCCATATAGAGAACTGGCAACTATCTGATTCCTGGGTTCTTCACAGTAGTGATCTGAAATGAAACAGTTAAAGACAGGAAGAATGGAAGAGATTCCTTAACAGACCACCTACTGAGGAAAGACTGGATATCTGTAGACTAGGAAACACGATGCAAGTATATCTATCTATGGCAAAATAATCCAAGCAAGGAAACTTTTTAACAAAAGAGCTGGATAGAACCCAAACTGAAAAGGCAGTCACACAAACAGAGCCAGATACTAGAAATACTGATTACTACTGCAAACTCAGGTTGCTTTTGATCTATGGGCCATTTTGAAAACACTGAATTAATAACCATTTCATTTCAGATACACACCCACACACCCATACTGATCGTTGCTACTAGTACCATCTCTACACAAGAAATAAAACTGTAAATCCATTAAAAAGTAAACTTAAATGATGAAAAAAGTGAGATTGGAGTTCAGAAGTAAGAAGTCTGTCTGTACATTTTGCACAGACTATTTTATTTATATAAAGGGAAGTGAAAGCCCTGTCTTCCAGTTGCTCCCATCACACACACAAATATATAATCTTTGAAGACCCATCAGTTCCGAGGAAAGTTATGACTCCTGGTGAAGGGAGAAGATTAGAGTATCCCAGTGCAGTAGCAAGTAATGGGTTACCTTGTTTAATATAAGTATCTAATTGAGGAGGAATGCAGGCTAGTGATTTATTTCACCCAGACATAGAGGTTTTGTCCAGAATGGGATGCTTTAGGAAAGCATATATTAGCCATAGTCCTAGGAATAAAAAGCAATTACTAATCTTCCAACTCCATTCCCCAGGTATATTCTTTTAGTAGTAAGAAGGGGAACTGCACAATATTAAAGTAATCTGGAGAATGTAGGTCAGTTAGAATATTGCTATACCCACACTTGTAAGGTAAGTAGCAGTGGTGGATTTTAAAAATTCAAAGGAATCTTTTATACATCCACTAATAAAAGACACCAATGTACTGTTAGTAGCAAATTTAAAGAGACATTGTTTGTGGTGATTAAACCCTTGTAACAAGGGTTACACACTTGTTTGTAAAACAGTATCTTGCCATCCTGTGTGTAATTTGCAGAGACAGAGCAGTAGCTCACCTATACACACAATGTATAGATCACACATACAAACATATATATGTATGCATATACATGTAAATATACACACATGTGTATGCATATGCATGTGTATGTCAATGTCAACGTCTTAACACAACAAAACATTTAAAATATTTAGATTGAATGCCTTCTACATGATCAGCTCAATTTTGGGGGCATTTCCCTTTTTTTTTGTTTCTTTAAACTGATATGGGTGTTATCTTCTTTTCTACAAAATGTATCCTATTGTAAATGCAGTATTTGACATCAAATTCTCCGCTAGTTAAACCCTATAGAAGAGAATAAGAAAAAAATGCCTCCTGATTGTATTGGTTAACATTCTGCATGCTGCTATTTTGTTTTTGTTTTGCTTTGTTCTTCCAGCTTTATTGAGATATAACTGACATATAACATTGTAGAAATTTAAGTTGTGCAATGTAATGATTTTATATATGTATATATAGTAAAATGATTACCACAATTAGTGTAGTTAACATATCCATTACCTCGCATAGTAACCTTTTTGTTTCATTTTGATTTTGTGGTAAGAACTCCTAAGATATACCTTCTTAGCAACTTTCAAATATGCAATAAAGTATTGTTAACTGTGGTCACCATGATGTACGTAAATTCTGAGGATCTTTTCTTTTTCTTGTGTTCTACACATTCTAAGCTCCTGTTGGTCCTATCAACATAATACCCATTGGAGAATACAAACAGAAACATCACAGCTAAAGCCAAGTTAGAGAACTCTCTGGTTGCTTAAGGTTTTAGTAAAAGAGAAGCTTGTGGGAAATCAGGTCACCTGAATGAGGATGCAAAACAAACCAGGATTTCTCTGTGGTCCATTCTGATAACTTGCTCTCAAAAAATATACTAGAGGGCACAGTCCATATATTCATGCTTCTGAATGTTGCACTAATTGAAAGGGAAATGGTGGTCTCACTTTCTGGATGAAAAACATTACTGATAGCTTCACCGTGTTGAAGAAAGTGTCAGAGACATTGATTCAAAACTTGAAACTTTGAGCATACAAGCAACAGATTATCATTCAGGAAATTGTACCTGTGCATTGCAAGATTTGTTGTCATTCTACAGAGAACATTTATAAGAACATCCTGGGCAACATTGATATGTATACTAGGTATACTAGATCTTAAACATAGAAAGTCTGAAAGGGTTTTTTAAATTACCACATTGGTTTTTTTTTTATAATATGGCTAGCTGGTTGCTTTTTCCCCCCTTTTAGTTATTTAATAATTTACATTGAACAGTTTATCTTTTCGGTACACACAAATATTGTCTAAAAGTAATGGCGCTACAAAATTCTTTATTTGGGGATATTTTAGCCTCAATAACATGTCCTCGATCTTTCTTTAATAACTTCATCATAGTTTTCTATTTATCTATTATTTTTCTGTAATCTTCATAATGGTTTTGGTTATGGTGGCAGAAGTCTACAGAGAATAGTTGTCATGAGATACTTACTATACCTGGTTGAAGAATTAAAGTATAAACAAAGTTTTTTAAAAAAAAATTATGTGTCTGTCAATTAAGATTATGATAACCTAATCTCTCTGTTCTTAAAATGCTACATAACACAAAAAAATTCCAAATTTTACCTCTGGGAGGATTACATGTGATTCTCATTCTCTACATTCAAGTTATGATAGGTCCACTTATTTATTTAAATTATATATTCTTCTTCTATACTCCCTGCCAAATGTTACTCTAGGGTATTAAGTTTTGGATAATGGGGTGGGGATGGGAGGCTGTGACTGATCCTCTGTGGGCCTCAATTTATATAGTAAAATTCCCTTGACTTCTAGAGACTTTGAAACAAATTTAGAACTCAGCCTGTTCAACAGTTACTCTAGTCAGCTAGTGTTTCAAAGCCCTAACTCTAATAATGACCCTGCTCAGCCAGGCTGCTTGCAATTTCTATGGTTCTTTAACTTCTCAACTGAAGTTTTAAATGGGAAATTCAGTTGATAAAACTCATTTTATTCATGTGTGTACTTCACCAAAATAGAGCCTTCACTTTTTTTTCTTTTTCAAATAATTCACAATTTCCAAGTAGAAAACATTATAACTTCCATTTTTTAATGGCAAAATTCATATGCAGTCACAGGAAATAATCAGTTCTTTACAGTTTTTTTCTTCTCCCCAATTTTCTTGGGTTTACACTTGTCTGAAAATTGTGTTAAAATTATTCATGGAGAACATAGTTACTTCAACTGCCAGGGTTTGTTACACACTCAGTTTTCTGTGAAGAGTGGAGAATAGTGATTGAGTAAATACAGTTGGCTGAGTTGCAATCCTGGTTGTTTGACATGGAACAAAAATTGTGCCTTCTCTTGCTTATACCACTACAGTGCACACAGAATCAATACCAAAATACCAGCATAATCAAAAAAGCTTTGACTTATCTGGGCTGATCCAGTTCTCCAGCCTCATAATCTACTTCTCTTTTACAGGTTCCTACACTCAAGCTACATCTGTCTGCTTTTATTTCTCAAGGCTCCCATGTTCTTTTCAACTTTAGAAACTTTTGATTTCTGTACTTGTAGTGTTCCCCATTCCCTAAGTCATTTGTCTAGTTCTTCTCATGTTTCAGATCTCAAATCGAATGTAGTTTCCTTAAGCAAATCTTCCAATCAAATGTAGTTTGCACAGGCCACCAGGGACTAGGTCATTACACTTGAAATTTATACTCAAAACTAGTCATCCTAATCAGTTCTAAATTATTTGCTTACGTGGTTATTTGACTGAAACCTGAGCTTACAATTCTTGAATAAACTTTTGATATTTTATCTCAAATACCTATCAGATTGCCTTACACTATAGAGAAATTCAGAATGTTTATGGAATAAATTGGAAAAAAATAGTTAAAATACTATTGTATGCTTATATATATGAAATATTAAAATGAAACCTATACATGCACACACAAACTCAGTCTTCATAGAAAATCTATGAGGTGAGCACGTTAGGAAACAGTTTTCCATGGGTCTCCAGTTCTTGCCTATCTTGCAAATAAGCGTCCTTGGTTTTGGATTATCTTTGAAGGATATTTGTGTAGAGCAGTTTTGGAAGATACAGTGCCTTCCTCCAGAACAAGAGATAGTAATGCTTACTGTCCCGTATAATAAAGATAATGTCTCCTCCCAGAGCAAAAGAGGCAAGCGTACTTATAGCCTATTATAAAAGATTCAGGTTACCTAAAAGCAGGGGTCCTCTCCCATAGTACAACACACTGTATACAAGTGTCATCAGGACATCTTTGCGTAACGCTATGGGAATTGGGACTTAGAGAACCAGCATAAAAATGTTGATAATCCAGCTACTGCTATTGCCATGAGTGATAAACCATTCTTCAGTTCCAACCCAGGAGTCTCATATCTTCTACCAGGATCCATGACACTATGACAGAACAACCAGTTAACTTGAAAGTAGGGCAGAATCTCAAAACTTGTATATTTTTGACAGTAAGTATTATTATTATTAAGTCTCCTTGACAGTAAAGTGATCTGAAGCACAGGGAGGTGTAGTGTAGAGGCATTTTATCCTGTATTATTTCAGCTTCATTATACCCAATCAAAATGGCTAGGACTTAGTTTTGTTTTGTTTAATATAACCCCATTACAGAGACATGTTGAATATACTATACTGTACTAACAATTTGTCTGGATATCCATTTATATTAGCATTCTAATGCCCACAGTGTTAAGGTTAATGTACCAAATTATTATCCAATTGGATCAGGGCATATGAAATACATTATCTATATAATATATTTAATATTTATTTATATTTATATGTAATAAATTGTATTTTATAAATAAATTGTGTATCATTGACTTTCATTGGGGATTTTCATTCAAATACTTAACTGAAGAATTCAGATTTTTAAAGTTTTAAAAAATATGTTAATATATTCCTAATTAAAGCAATTGGTTTAATTGTTAAATAATTTATTCATACATTTCTCAGATAGTTTCCATCTGAAAACCCATTATAAAAGCATATTAAGTTATACGTTAACCATGTAATGAGGAGGTATATTGCTATCAAAATAATTATTATAAGATATTTAGTGGCTTAGGTGATAGTTTGAAGGAAAATGATCTGAAAAATATAGTGATCTCAAACTACATAAAAATAAACAGATAAATGACTGAAGTGAAATAACCACATGAACTTGGCCATTGATTATTCTACTCAGTAGAACTTTAAGTATCAATGGTTCTCTTGTTAAAATTTTTAGTAGCTTTTCTAAAATAATTGTGCTACTTTTATATGGAGAATATAAAATACAATAATAATAAGATGTGGTATAGATGTAACTGGCTAGTTAACTTTATTTTTGCAGATAAATTGAATAATGTTTCAAAGTACATTTTAAAAATGACATTTAAATTAGCTACCTGTAAAAAAATCAAACTAACAAATTACTTTCCAAACATCCTACTTCCCTGTCCCATGTATATGTAACTGTATGCATTAGATATAATTTACATGTCATCATAATATTTCCCTTACAATTAACAGAGTTCAGGGAATTATTTTCATGTTTATTTTAGTAGGTTATAATGTGTCATCTTAGAGTTTCCAGTAAAATGTTTTCTTACAACACTTCTTTCAATTTGGCATTTATGTAAGACAGGTAAAAGAAGGAGGTTACTGACCAAAACTACTCCAAATCTCTATCAACTTAAGAACAGAGTCAGTCAATGCTTAGTGAGGAAATGCTGGCTATTTGAACTTTCACATTGGAAGTATTGTTTAGCTTCTTGATATGTACAGTTTTGAATTTCTGTCCATAAATTGTGTACGCAGCAATATGTTGAAAGTGGTAGTTTCAGCTGACGTTCAAAAACGTGAAACCCCATGTCCCAAAGTTTCTGCATACCCTGTCCCTTAATATCTAAATTAAATAAGGCCTTCAATCTGTTGCATCAGGATCTACCCTCCAGAATATTCATGAGAACCTCTAGGGACCACTTACACATCTTAGTTGTCACTTGTCATATCTTCCTCTGAATTTTTGTTTCAAGCTTTTCTTCATTATTTCAGGCTGTCTCTTTCATCTCCAGTCATGCGTTTGTAGTTTCTTGCCCATCCTTTGCCTGTGAAAATGGACACAGCCTTTTCCTTTATTCCCTAAGTCAGTGACAACACAGAACTACATGAGGATATTATTGGAAATTGAAAACACAGAGAAGTTACAAAATTGGATGTCAGATGCCATTGTCTCTTAAAGTTAATTACATTCCTGGTCCTAGGACTTTCAGTCTGCTCCCTGCTCCCCTCCCATCTCTTTCTTCATAAACTGCAACTGCTTCTTAGATCTAAGGTCCAGGGCTTTGACCTGTGTTAAAGTGGTAAACGTATTTCCTCCTTTTCTGCTCAACCTACATAATTATTTATAATAATAACATCTCACTCAGAAACACTTATTCTTCCTTCATGAGGAAAGTATTTTACTAGTATCAAATGAGTTATCCAAGGATCATGAGTGGATGATTTTCTTAAATGTATGGAACAAGAGGATGATTCTGGATATGCTCCAGAATGAAAAAGTTCATTGTTAATTGACTTGATTTCCACATCACTAAAAATTGCTAGTGACTTTGAATATTAATTTTCTTACTAAAATAAAATTTAAAGTTTTGCTTTTATGTATAGCAAGGCAAGTAAAATATCTCTTCCAATAATCACAATTCAATTATACAACTAGCTTCAGCCTTCTGGTTGGAACCATTATGGTAGGTTTCAATTCCATTAAACCAATGCTTATTGATTTGGGGCACTTTGCCAGGAATTAGTAGATGCTAAAGAAATATTTAACTTCTGTCCCTGAGAAACATACTCTGCAGTAGAATTTAATAGGTTATACAGGTGATGGAAAGCCCCAGTGATCACAAGCGCACGCACACACACGGCTACTCAAAATTCAAGGTCGAGGCTATACTTTTGGTGCACTGCAGAGCCCTTAAGAAATTTTTCCCTTTCCTTGTAAGAAGTATCAGAAATCTTTCTAACTCTTTAAAATTTTTGTCTGATTATTTACACTTTATTTCAACATTTCCTCCCTTGTCATTTATTCCATGCACCTATATGTCTATATCTAGGACAGTGATCTCAATATTTAGAATGCATCAGGATTCCTTGGAGGATACTAGTCAAAATACAAGTGGTCAAGTTCTACCTAAAACCTAGTGACCTTTATTCCTAGAGGGTATAGCCAGACCTTTAAATTTTTCTTGGGTGATTACGAAGCACACCAAATTTTATGAACCACCTCTTTTAAGGACACACTCTGACATTTAAAAAATAATCTTATCACCCAACTTACATGTTCCCTTTTTTCCTAGTTCTGTTTCATCATTCTCAGGCCGTCTGAAAGTCCTTATTGAAGAACAAGCTGTGTCTTGCTTTCTCAAACATCTCAATGATTGTCTTCATTTTATAGCACACCTTAATTGGCATATATCTTGTACCTTTTCATCATTCAGAACAGTTCTGATGTAGCAATCCCTGCTTAATAACACCTATCTTCTTCTTTCAAGTCAATGTGCTATCCCTCAAATCCATCCCAACAGGTCTCCTGTTTCCTTCCCTCACTGCTCATTGTGCGTGCTCTAAGCATTCTTTCTAACATGACCTTCTCTATTGTACAAGAAAGTAATAAAATTAGCCAGTACTGTAATTAAGTTCTGCTTATAGTATTTCAACTGCCTCCTCACTACTTTACAGCAGTGTTTTGTAGTCTCTCTTTCACTAACTTGAAAATGCATCTTCCACTACAGGACTTCCAAAAATTTTCTTTGGACTTTGTTTTTTGTTTGTTTGCTTTCTCATACAGTCTTCCTTTGGTATCCATGGGGAATTGGTTCCAGAACCCCATGTATACCACACTTGGCAGATTTCCAAGCCTCTTACATAAAATGGCATAGTACAGTCAGCTCCCCATATCCACGGGTTCCACATCTGCAAATACAAACTATATTATCTCTGTCTTTGTTTCCCTCTGTATTGATTCTTTACTCAACATGACTCATTTGTTCGAGTATCTTCTATATTCAGAACAACGCACTTTCTTCAATCAATACTTTTGCTAACACTCAAGTTATAATCTAAAGCTTCTTGTCCTCTGTCACCCCTTCATTTCACTGTCACATTTTTCAAAGGGAAACCTATATTTGACTCCACCGCCTCACTGTAGACTTATTCTGAACCTCTTGCAATGAGGTTTCTTTCTTCTTTCACTTCAATAGTTGTTTTCTCAAAATTTCCAATGATTTATGAATATCCAAATCCTTTTCACATCTTTAACTTGCCAGATCTCTCTCTGTATAATTTCACTCTGGTAATTATCTATCACCTTCCTCTTCAACCTTTTTCTTTGAAACTTGAGTTCAGCTGACAGTTAATATTATCATTTGAGTATTCCTTTTTCTCTGCTTTGCTAAATCTTATTTTTTGTTCCTGTCCTCTAAATATGTATAATCTTGAGTCTATTCTTGGTCATGTTTCATTAACTTTCTTTAGTTTATTCCTTGGTTATCTAATCTACTCTACCACCCTCAACTACCAGTTTTACATGGGTAGATTAAAAACTATTTTCCTTGATCTGCTTTTCCTGTTTCTAGATACAAATCTCTAATTTTAACCATTTTCTACCCATTTATGCAATAATCTAAAAGGAATTTGTCAAATTTTCAAAACCAAAGTATATTTGTTTGTGTACAAATATAGTACATTCATCTAGGTTGAGAATTGTAGAATCACTTTTAGCACGTGTTATCCTTTGCTAGGATCTGCTAATTGACTTCTCACAGAATTTTTCACTGATAGTCCTTTTTTTTTGCTTTTCTTTGCAATAGCCTGAGCATAGGTTCTTATTACTTAAATTGGAGTCCACTTGACTCCATCATGGTTAGTATTCACAGCTGTATTATGTGTCTAAGTTCCTATTCATTCTTTCTAGGAAACATTTAGTAGTCATTGCAGTTGCTTCCATCTTTCCTCTTGTGATTGCCTTGATGTCAGGAATCATATCATTTTTTGTGTGTTTCTTTCAATACCTGGCCCATATAAGAACATATAATTTTATTGCTGCTGTTTCTGAATGAAAGAATTAGCCAATCAACTTCTGGACTCAAAGACCTCACAGAAATCCAGCAATATGTGGTTTTCCTGCTTCAAATCCTACGTGGTAAAACTAATGTCATAGAGATACAATTAGGGGTTTAGGTTCTCCACAGTCTGCAATTCTTACTCATCTCATTCTCTCACTGTTCCCTTATTTCAGTCATCAAAGCCCAGCACGTGGTTGATATACACATTTTCCTCAGCTTTCTTTCTGTGAGCCTGAGCTTTGGCAACACTCTCACTTGTATGCATTATCTTTTTATTTTTGTCATTGCAATTTTATATCATACCCCTTTTTTACTTCAGTTCGAACACTGCTTTTTTGCTGATGCCATTCCTAATCACGCACTCTGGCAAAGATACTTCTTTCAATACTCTTGGAGAGGATAAGACTTCTATCTCTCATCTGCACTTGTAACATAAAACCTTATTTTAAATTATTTATATACTTATCTCTACCATAGGTCGGTCACAAGTGCCGAATGAATGCATGAGAGTGGTATTTAAAGTGACCTTCAGTAGAAATGAAACTGCATATAATTGAAGAAAGAGGCAAATGATTAAGTGATGGAAAATTAGTTACATATTTTTAAATGTTTGCCATTAAAAGTCTAAAAACCATTCTAGAGTTAAAGAAGGGCATGTTAGGATCGTTGTGTAGGCAATATCATATAAGATATCCTAGTGTAATGAGCCCATCTAGACCATATTCCAAAGTGTAATGTTAATATGGTAGGAATAACCTCGTGCTAAAAACCAAAAAGCCAAGCTTTAATGGCATATTTATAGTACTGCTTATTATTCAGAAGACCTGGGGAAACTGAAAGAATGATTTGTAACTTTCCTACCTACTCCACCTCTGGGGATAAAGGAAAAGGATGTTCCACTTTGGTCTCATGAGTGAAAACATTCTCTTTTATGTAAGCGATAAGCATTCCAAAAGTTCTCTTCCTTGTTTCTATACACGGCACATTTATGTGCCAGCGCTTTGGCATTAAAATGTGTTGGCATTCTGTTTGTTACATGTCATTTTAGCAATCCTGGTATGCTATGACCTCAAAGCCTTGCTCAATGTCTTCGTCTACTCCAAGCTTTACAGTAGCTCATCACTATAACTTCAACACTTCAACAATGATAAAAATGTACAACTCACCTTTCTCTTCCTTACTCCACTTTCTTACTTATCATCAATTAAGACTGGCATAAACAGAGAAATGCTCTGAAAAGCTAATAGATATTTACGTTACTGCTGTTACATCTTCTCAAAAATTTGCCTAAAATATTTCCAACTGATTTGAATGCTTTGAGATCACAATTATTGTCTTTATTCATGTGTTTCTTTGTCATACTTATGAACCATATTTCTTTGGTAAAAGGTAGCTAATGCATTTTCATTGTAATCCGGAGAGATTAGGACATCATGAAACATTGAAAAGACAAAATTTTGCTTTCTGTGAATACCTTATAGTAAGCTTGGTTGCTATGACATAGATGATTTGGAGCAAGGGCTAAAAACAGTACCAACTTATTTCTCTTAAGGCCATCGAAATGCTTGTCGACAGGAAATGTTGAGACTTTATTAGAGTAGTGTTATTGTATTCCCATAACATTACTTCTCTGAGCCTCATTTTCATCATCTGCAAGGGGCAGGACAGGAACAAATAGGAAGACATAGAGAATGGACTTGAGGACATGGGGAGGGGGAAGGGTACGCTGGGATGAAATGAGAGAGTGGCACGGACATATATACACTACCAAATGTAAAATAGATAGCTAGTGGGAAGCAGCCGCATAGCACAGGGAGATCAGCTCGGTGCTTTGTGACCACCTAGAGGGGTGGGATAGGGAAGGCGGGAGGGAGGCGTAAGAGGGAGGGGATATGGGGATATATGTATACGTATAGCTGATTCACTTTGTTATACAGCAGAAACTAACACAACATTGTAAAGCAATTATACTCCAATAAAAATGTTAAAAAATATAAATAAGTAAAAAAATAAATAAAAATACCTACCCATGAGAATATTTTTTTAAGAGTAAATGATGTAGGATGTGCAAAAGTTCCCAGCCTGTAACAGTGATTCAAAAATGTTTGTTTCTCATCTCCCTTTCTTCATATTTGTTCATGTATATGTGAATAAAGCCCAATTTAGAAACACTTTAAGTTTTTTAAAAAGACCAATGCTAACATTTTGGAGGAACAATTTTATGCCAATTTGCTTACAAACATCTGTGAATAAACAGTAGTTGGAAAAAAATTGAAAAATAAAATTCTTAAGATATTTAGATGAGCAGAAAATTGTCATGTAATTTTTTACTTGTCAAATGTGAAGGTAGTTACTCTACTAGACACTGATCTGCATTATAGATTTCTCGCTCCATTAACAGAATCATAGAATATTTTCTTTAACTACGGTTCCTAATATTTCAAACAAAAGTGACCCACTCCCATTATTGAGTACAAGCCCAATAACTCACATCTCCATGATTTCTTTCAGTAAATTGTCATTATTTCCAGTCAGTAAAACATTAGCTTTCAATACAAATTTCAACACAAAAGAGAGAAGTTAGGAGGAACTCTTTACTTTTCCCATTCACTCACATTACAAATAAGTCATTGAAATGACAAATCAGAGAGGTGAGTTTAATATTTAATAGAGTTAAGTCACATAGGAATCCTGAGAGAAGTTGTGCACCTGTCTCTCTGTATTCAAAAGTGTAAAAAATGCTGACAACCTTGTTTACAGCATAAACTTTTTCAACTTATCTAAAGAAGGAGTTAGTTCTTATTTTTATGGAATTTAAATATTAAGTCTTTTTTGAGCCATTCTACATTCTATTTCCAGGCAGCAATTAAAAATATTCAGAAGTTTTTTCTATGTTGAGATGAGATTGGAAAATTTCTTTGCTTTGTGTTCATCTTTTTCTTTCTTTTTTTGTTCTTAAGTTTATACCTAATCAAATATGTGTAATTCAGAGGCAGTTAGGTTTCTCCTGAAGCCACTGGACCTGAGAAAGAATAGATAATGACTAGGTAGATGATGACTTTGTTGGCCCAAGGTAGAGCTTCTGAAGTATAATGATATAAGCAGGTACCATATTCATGAGCAAGTCCAGCTGACTTCTCATACTTCAATGAAGTATGAGAAATGAATTCTTAATTTTTGTCAACGTTATATAGTCATTATTCTTTTCATTAAAAATAATCAGCATCTTTATTAAATATATCATTTTCTTTTTATGTTGTAAGCTAAATATTTCTTTATCAGTAAGCAGTTGAACATATTAGTGAACATGCACCCTTTTTTAGTTAATCATTTTTTTAGTTAATCTTTTTTAGTTAATCTGTGTTCAAATCTCAGCTCTGTTTTGTGCACCTGGCTCATTGATTTACTTTTCTCCCAAATGGGCCTAATACATCTCAAACAATTGTTAAGACAATATAAGACAACATAGAAAAAATACTTAGCGCAGTGTGTAACATCCAGTAAGAGCTTGATAATTCTTGGCTATAACTATAGTCCTGGTTTTTCAGTTAAAAAAAAAGAGTAGATTTTAATGCTTATCTGTTTATGATGGTTTACTTACCACCTTGGCCATTTAACATGCAATAAGGTGACAGCAAGATTAGCTAAATTTCTCAGCCTAAAATCTGCTCTTCATACTTTTCACCCTCCAATTGGGAGTAAAGACTATCTCTATCAGTAAGGCAGAACATGAAGCCACTATAGATCCTTAGCTAATTGGCAATGGGATGATGGGTTGATGGATTGCAGGATGATGGAAACACAGTGATATTCATGTGTTCACTCATTATTTATTCCCCATATGTGTTAAACGAACACGTATGTCAGATACTGCTGGGTTCTGGAGTTAGAGCACTGATCAAGAAAAAGAAGGCCCTGATCTAAGTGGCTAATGCATTATGTGTGGTAGGTTGTATTACTGTTTGCACTTTTTTATTCTTTTCTTCCTTTTAAGAAGATTGTATATTACCACTTGTTGCCATGTGATTTGTCCACATCTTCCATGAGAAGAAATATATAGTATTCATCTTCATTGACTTTATTTTTTTATTTATATTTTATTTTTTTTAACATCTTTATTGGAGTATAATTGCTTTACAATGGTGTGTTAGTTTCTGCTTTATAACAAAGTGAATCAGTTATACATATACATATGTCCCCATATCTCTTCCCTCTTACATCTCCCTCCCTCCCACCCTCCCTATCCCACCCCTCTAGGTGGTCACAAAGCACCGAACTGATCTCCCGCTGCTATGGGGCTGCTTCCCACTAGCTATCTATTTTACATTTGGTAGTGTATATGTGTCCATGCCACTCTCTCACTTTGTCCCAGCTTACCCTTCCCCCTCCCCATATCCTCAAGTCCATTCTCTAGTTGGTCTGCATCTTTATTCCCATCTTGCCCTTAGGGTCTTCTGACCACTTTTTTTTTCTTTTTGTTTTGTTTTGTTTTTTTTTTAGATTCCATATATATATGTGTTAGCATATGGTATTTGTTTTTCTCTTTCTGACTCACTTCACTCTGTATGACAGTCTCTAGGTCCATCCACCTCACTACAAATAACTCAGTTTCGTTCCTTTTTATGGCTGAGTAATATTCCATTGTATATATGTGCCACATCTTCTTTATCCATTCATCTGTTGATGGACACTTAGGTTGTTTCTATGTCCTGGCTATTGTAAATAGAGCTGCAATGAACATTTTGGTACATGACTCTTTTTGAATTATGGTTTTCTCAGGGTATATACCCAGTAGTGGGATTGCTGGGTCATATGGTAGTTCTATTTTCAGTTTTTTAAGGAACCTCCATACTGTTCTCCATAGTGACTGTATCAATTTACATTCCCACCAGCAGTGCAAGAGTGTTCCCTTTCCTCCACACCCTCTCCAGCATTTATTGTTTCTAGATTTTTTGATGATGGCCATTCTGACCGGTGTGAGATGATATCTCATTGTAGTTTTGATTTGCATTTCTCTAATGATTAATGATGTTGAGCATTCTTTCATGTGTCTGTTGGCAATCTGTATATCTTCTTTGGAGAAATGTCTATTTAGGTCTTCTGCCCATTTTTGGATTGGGTTGTTTTTTTTTTTTGATATTGAGCTGCATGAGTTGCTTGTATGTTTTGGAGATTAATCCTTTGTCAGTTGCTTCATTTGCAAATATTTTCTCCCATTCTGAGGGTTGTCTTTTTGTCTTGTTTATGGTTTCCTTTGTTGTGCAAAAGCTTTTAAGTTTCATTAGGTCCCATTTGTTTATTTTTTATTTCCATTTCTCTAGGAGGTGGGTCAAAAAGGATCTTGCTGTGATTTATGTCATAGAGTGTTCTGCCTGTGTTTTCCTCTAAGAGTTTGATGGTGTCTGGCCTTACATTTAGGTCTTTAATCCATTTTGAGTTTATTTTTGTGTACGGTGTTAGGGAGTGTTCTAATTTCATTCTTTTACATGTAGCTGTCCAGTGACTTTAGCCTTGGCCATATGACCTCTGATTTCTTCTGGACAGTAAGTTATAAGTGAACGTATGTGCCATGTCCAAGCAGAACTTTTAAATTATGTCACAAGTCTCTCCTTCTGTTACAAGAATTCAGTTATCTGCATAAATAGTATGATTTCAACTTGAGGCCCAGAATAAAATAACTTGTGAAACACCGATGTAACCTAGTCACATACTGGCATAGAGCCTAAGCCTAGAGCATAACTGCAGCTTCCAACAGCACACATGTAATGTGATAGAGAACTTAAACCTTTGTTGCTAAGCCATCATGACTTGGGATTGTTTGTTACCACAGAAAAGCTGACAAATCCAGATAAATACACAAATAGTAATCCTTCAGAAAGTGCTAATCTTTATGCAGACAATTAAAATGGCAAGAATGACATAAAGATGTGTGAATGATACTTTAGATTTGTTGATTAGGAAATACGTCTCTGAAGGGGTGATATTTAGCCTGAGACTGCCTGATAGGAAGTCATCAGTCAAAGACAGAAAGCAGAAAGAAGACCATTAAAAAATAAAAAGAAAAGCCATTGCAAATATCCTTGAACAAGAAAGACTGTGATGCAAATGAGTGCGATGAAATTCAAGGACACTAAGAAGGCTAGTGTGGCATTCAGAGCAAAATGGATAAGAGTGTGACAAGACATAAGCTCATGGAGGTAGGCATACACCAGTTCATGGGAGGCTTTATAAATCAGGTTCAACAGTTTGAATTTTATGAGAAGTTATTGGAAAGGTCAAAGCAAAAGTCATGGACCTGATTTCCATTTTCAATCATTCTGATTACTATTTCGACAACTGGTTTTAATAGGGCAAGGGTAGAAACTGGGACATATTTGAAACTTTGAATTATTCCAGAGAAGGTGATGTGCTGATGACTTGGTTGGAATTGGTGAATAATTTAAATTTCTTTCCTGTGTATTCAAGTAGGTATGTCCTCCAGAGTTCTGGACCCTTTACTCTTTTCTCTAAGCTGAGATGATCTGAGGGAACCTTTCCAGGAGTGATTCAGTCTGCTTCATTTAAAGATGTCTGATCAGTTCTTGGGGTCAACGTTTGTCTTCATAAAATAAGGTTAGATTCACCATTTATAGGGCAAAGTCATTTTATTTCATCTTATCTTTTCATTACTGTGAAGTAGTGTTTTCATAGGTGCTGTGGCCACCAGAAAGTTTTATTACAACTTGCTCGTCATCTTACCATAAAACATGGTGATCTACTTCAGCATTCCCCTTAGAATAAAATACAAAAAAATGTTTTTATGCAAATTTAATTTTTTGTATTTCAAAATAAATATCGTCAGATTTAAAAATCAGATCGAAAAAGATCAAACTGACTGGCAAGCTTGGTTTTCCCTAAATAGCTTTTTCTTCTGATAGGTAATTTTTCAAGTAAAACTAAGTAACTTCTAATCTTCTCATTTATCAAAAGATTTAATGGCAAAGTGGAAAAGGAGGCATGACGCACATGATATCAAGTTATCTGATACAATTCCAAGTTTCTGTTTTGCTATGGACTGAATTGTGTCCCCCCAAATTCATGTTGAATCCCTAACCCCCAATGTTACTGCATTTGGAGATAGGACCTGGGAGGAAGTGATAAAAATTAAGTGAGGTAGTAAGGATGGGACCCTAATTCGATAGGGTTGGTGCGCTTAGAAGTCACCAGAATTTGAATTTGCTAGCACTTTGATCTTAGACTTCATAGTCTCTAGAACTGTGAGAAATACATTTGTGTTGTTTAAGCCACCCAGTCTATGATATTTTGTCATGGCAGTCTGAGCTGTCTAACATATATATGTGTGTGTGTGTGTGTGTGTGTGTGTGTGTGTGTGTGTTCCCAGTAATTAACAGTTTTAATCAATTTTCCATTTTACTGGGAAACATAATAATCATCATAGCTGTTTCTTTATGGTCTCAGAAAAAATAGGCAAGCAAAGATTCTGACAAATTCAGTTACCTATGTTTTTATTGTTTAGCATAATTTATTTAGTCTCTACTGTGTTTATAATAATTTCAAAGATATTGAATAAGTTTTAGTGTTAAATTATTTTCAAATTTTTTGTTAAACAATATTTTAGAATTTGATATATTTCCTTTTATTTCTAGCTTAAAATATACCTATTCTATAATATTTTTAAATTTAATTTTGTTTCATCACTAATCCTTATTTGCTTTTTTTTCCTCGATTTTTGTTGTGTTTATGTCATCATGTTACACTGAGTTTTTTTTAACTTTTTATTTTATATTGGAGTGTGGTTGATTAACAATGTTGTGTTAGCTTCAGGTGTACAGCAAAGTGATTCAGTTATACATATACGTGTATCTATTCTTTTTCAAATTCTTTTCCGATTTAGGTTGTTACATAATATTGGAATTGACATGTACATTGTTTTAATGGAAAAAATATTTTTCCTTCTTTTCTTTGTGCTCTTCACGTGACAGATATTTTTCAATCAGCTCTTCCACTATTATTGTAATGTTAATTCTGTATTTAATGAATGCTAATTGATTTTTCCATAAGATTTTTAAATTCAGGGAGCTTAGCTTATAGACACTTTTAAGGTTGTATTTCTTTAAAATACAGATCACTCAAGCATTATTCCTGAGCATAATGTTTTTCTAAATGTCTCTGTTATAATCTTTTATTCAGTACTTTTTTTCCTGAATTATTTTCATGCTTCTAAACCTCCTTCTTACTCTTTAAACTAGAAAATTTCTAATAATGAGTTTCTTTTTTATATTCTCTCTTTGTTGTCAAAAATCTAACAAACTCTTTACAGTATTTTCTACAAAAACAAGAATGCCTCCAACTTTTACTTTTTCATCAGTTATTGACTGTTTTCTTCTCTTGACACCATTATTTGCTCGTAAACCAAAAACATAGCATTAATGTAACATAAGAGCTTCAAAAACTATTGGAGACAGAACATTTGAGTTAACTTTCTAAGCATATGCAGGTTCTGGCTTTATTTATAAAAGTCACACATTGTTTAATTTATTAATACAATATTTTTCTCTAAATACTCCAAAAACCCAAACACCCCGTTTCCAGGGACTAGCTTACACGAGAACCAAATGAATTAAGTATAATTTCCCAAATCATTTGGTATTTGGGTATTTCTTTAATGATGCCATACTGCTTCAAAAACATCTACTGAAAGCATCATACACCAATAAGATTGCAAGGATTAAATAAGTTAATACATTTATTTAACTTAGAACAGTGCCTCAAATATAGTAAACGCATATAGATAGCAACAGTTATCTCTACCCCATAGATCTTAACAATTATTGTTTTTACCACAGTGTTGAGTAGAGTGCCAAGTAATGGCAGGTAGTCAATAAGTTCTGTTGAATTAACTTCTTACCTTTTATTACAGAAGACAGTTTCATCTTTGGTTTTACTTTATAAGTTAGAAATATTAAAAATGCATGAGGAATTACTTTCAAGTTTGGCCTCTATCTACCTGATTTAAAGACAATCTGGCAAATTCACTTAATTTTCCATTTGAAAAATTTATATGAAAGTAATTCTATTAGGAACCTTCTCATCCAAGGCATAAATTGACTTAATAGAATATATCCCAAGATCTGAAATTGAACTCAAAGAATTCCTGAGCACACCATTCAGCATATACTCTCAAAATAAAGAATAAGGAATATGGAGAGAAGAACTATTTTGGCAAGAGATTTTAACCTGAAAGTCCTGCCTGATAAGTCAAGTCAAGGAGTCCCTCCTTAAAGTCCTCACATTTGCATATCACTTTGGCTGCTCTCCTTTGTTTAAGTATAAACACATCAATTTCATAAAAACAAACATTGGAGATATAAAAGCCTTTAATATTTTATGATTCAACCAATTTCATTTTTTAGACAAATGAACTGGTATTAAGCGATTTGATCTTTTTCATTAAGTTAATGTTCTAGCAGAACTAGGACTAGCATACATGTTAAGACTGAAATATATACACTACCATGTGTAAAACAGATAGCTAGTGGGAACCTGCTATAAAGCACAGGAAGCTCAGCTCGGGTGCTCTGTGATGACCTAGATGGGTGGGTTTGGGGGGGTGGGGGTGGGAGGGAGGTCCAAGGGGGAGGGGATATATGTACAAATATAGCTGATTAACTTCATTGTACAGCAGAAACTAACACAACATTGTAAAGCAACTATACTCCAATTAAAAAAAAATACAGAACTCCTGATTCCTGAATTAGCGCTCTTTGCCTAAGAGTACATTGACTTATTAGAACTGTCACATCAATAGTTGCTGGGAGGAGCTTGATTTCATGATGTAGAACTGAGTTTAATTGGTACATTAGTTAAAGTAGAACATGTGATCAGATATCTAAACATTCTTTAAGTCTGAAAATTCTTTCTCTGGTGCAGAACATTCTATTTCTTTCCTCCTGCACATTTTATTTCCTACCTAGTATAAGTGTCTGGCATAGATGTTGCTCAAAAATATTTACTGAATAAATAAATGATGAGGATCTGTTGATTTTGTTGCATCATATTTTATGGAGAAGTTCTGAGAAGACATAGAAAACATGGCACACTAATAAGGATCTTTGTGTGATTTCCTTGCTTAGTATTGACAGTACCACAATCTGCAGATAAAGGACAATCCTCAAGTAAAAGAAATATGTGTTTAACAAATGTTCTCTACGTGTGTATGCATTTTTCAAGCAGGTCTACAAAAGTGCATGTTTTCATCTGGGCTCTTCATTTGCTAGGCCCTGACAGTGTCATCTTTCCCTGACATCTTCCCTGACTTATTGGGAAAAATGAAGCAGCTACATCAGAGAAGTCTTTGGTCCCTTCTAGCTGTTGCATTCCCTGTGATTCTCATATGCTATGCTTCTAATTAAACTCCTTGATGCTAATTAAAAATGAGAATAGAACAAATGCCACTAGCTGAATCCAGACTCTCTTCCATTAAACTTAGTAAACTCTTCAGGGCTGGGCTTTTGGATTTTTCTCCTAATGCAGATTCTATTGGCACCCACACCCTGTCATGTGTACTTTATCATCAGTTCCATAAAAATAATTCCAGATAGTGGATCAGAAAATACCTGTCTTTTCTAAAGTACTCAAATCAGAAGAATTTTTTTCTGCAGTGCTGCGGCATCCTAATCTGTGGTTTGGCAGATGGTGTGATACAGCATGTAATTTGGCACGCTATGTCTATCAGCCTGTGGTAACCCTTAGGCAGTTTATTTCTGCAGGAAACGATGATGGCAAGGACAACATGTGGTGACCCAGAGAAACATAATCATGTTAACTCTTGACTCTGCAAAAACTTAACGCGTGGCATTGTGATTAGCATTTTCTAAGGATCCAGCATCTATTAAACAGACATTTGTTTGACTGTGTTAGATTGCTTCTGGTTGGTTGGTTCTTTCTTCCATTAAATTTACCAAAGAATGCACTGCAGCGTTTTGAAACTGGAGGTCTGTCAACTGATCAGCATCACCTCTGTGCTTCATGCACTAGTAATTTCAACTCATATTATTTGCTAGTTTTTCTCTTCTCCCCTGCAATTAGAAGACTAGTTTTTGCTTAATATTTTATATTAACTCTCTATGGCATTTTATTTCATTTCAAATAAGATAAGAAATAGTAAGAAGGCAAACTTACAAGGCTTATTTTGTGGCAAGAATGTGTGAGGTAGAAATAGAGATGTGTAAATGTGAATAGCCTGAATAAGGAAACATTAGGTGATAGTTTCTTTTCTATTTTGAAAAAATGAACAATATTTTAAGGTGACTCTTAGTTTTATAAAAAAAAATATGAGTCCTATATTTAAAGAACAAAATGTAACACCGTTATTTCTCCATTTTGTTTAAAGGAAGGGGTATATGATCCCCTCCTTTCAGGGGAGGAATATTTGTATAATCAAAGATTTACTATTAATTTAAAACCTTTAAATAAAAGACAGAAAGGTATAACTCATGATTTGTGTGTTACCACTTCTTATTGGAGAGATGATTATTTTTTTCTCTCTCCAAGGCAATATATATAGCAAAATCTTAGAAATGAACAACTTCAAAGCGTTTTTCTCCATATAGTCTTCCAGTGAGAAAAATGAAGACTGAACAAATCACTTGAAATAATTAGTCCCCACCATGTGCTTATGGAAGAGTTTGACCTTCAGAACTCACTAAGTCTAAATTGCAATTAATTTGTATATTTTATATAGGAATACAATGCATTTTCATGATCAAAATCTCCTAATAACTTAAACATTTGTAAACAATTATCTACAAATAAATATGTGGTTAATTACTGTGTAAAATTAAGGCCATAAAAACTTTTAGGCTGAATGGTCAAGTTCTATCAAATATAAGAAGAATTTAAGGAGATACATTTTTGAATTTCTATTCCCAGTCTACTGCAGTGTTATGGGTCTGTGCCTCATTCTTCAATGCCTATTCAGACATTTTCCAAAGGGAATAATATCCTTTCACACTGCCTCCCAGAAGCTAGAGTTTGAGCACAATCACACTAGTAGCAGCTTTGACCACAGATCCAGGGTGTGAAAATTTGAAGTGATCCTCAAAAACCTAAGAGGTAAGACATAGTTCTTATCTAACTTTTATTAATTGCAGTGTTGACTTTTATTTCTCCATCATACCAGACACTGTGATGGAAGGCTAAAACATGTAACAGAGTCTTAAGTCTTAATTAGAGTTTATTTCAGAATCCCTAGTTGCTCAAGAGCCTCTGGCCTGGTAAATGTCTTAGCAGGACATTTAGCCTGAGAGCCACACAGTTATCAAAAAATTCCTATTTCATTTCCTTGTCCTCTGATATCAAGTAAGCCCTTATTCATTTTGCCTTTTCTTATTACACCTTCTCAGTAGGGAACTTTGGGAAGTCTATGTCCTAGAGACAGAAGCTCAGGCTTATTTCCTAACTATCTATGGAAAATTAAGAGTTGGCTTTTACATTTTTTCTCTCATGTTACCCAAGCGTAGCCAAGCATAGGCTCCCGCTGAAGGCATTACATTTTTAGACACCACTGAAACGGCAGGGGTCCTTTAGCAGTTATTTGGAATGACTGCAGTGCTTAGGAGTCCTGAGGAATGGCAGAGAGAACCCAGGGATGGCAATGAAAAGCTTCATGGTCAAGTGGTCAAGAAGCTTGAGTAACCAAAGCCAAGCACATAGACAACCATGGTACGAAGTAGAAAATGTGAAATGACAAAAACAAACCTCAAAGTATAATGGGGACTCATAGGCTCAGAAGATTCACAGTCAGACATCTGGTCTAGGTCTTAGAGAATGGCAGAATTTACACCTTTTGAGCCTGGGAGTAAAGATTGTATGTGCTCTGCCTATGGTTTCCACATTTCTTTTAGTCAGCATGCAACTGTCATATTGCTCTAGTGCAGTCCAGGGTGTCAGGTACATTGGATTCTAAAACTGTTAGCCGTCTGCCATCTCTTTCCTTTGAAAATTTTTAAATAAAGTAATTCTGGATGATTGAAGTGATAACAGATTTCAAGCCTGCTATAAAATACATGGTTCACTTAAAAAAATAATTCAAAATAATTAACAAATACTTTATTTTTATAATCCAACATAAGTTTTCCCTGGTCTACTATAAAATAAATGTCTAAACAATCAGTGAAAAACCAAATAAGACATCAGTAGAAGGAAATTAGTTACGTTTTTCTTATAATAAGGGTCTTAAAGTCAATAACTTATTAAAATTCTCAGAAGGCTTGATTTTTTAAAAATTTATCAAAATTCCTTTTTTTTTTAAGATTCATTTGGCCTATTTATCAGTGCTCCGAGGTGCTTGTTCTGCAGCGACATCTTATGGAGTTGGTTAGCGTGTACAACCATTTAATAATGTCTGTCAGCAGTGATCATTGTTCTTACAGATTTCATACAAATCTGCTTGTGCTTTGAATGTGGAAGTAATTAAACTGATACTATGAGGACTTTTTTTCCTTTTCTGTTGTTGCTTATCTAAAATTTCCTTATCAAGGCAACTGTATGATTTTTAAAGCACTCTAAAATATGTATTGAGATCTGAAATTCTCAGGACATATTTCCAAGCTAGGATAGAAAGGCAGAAGCTGCTGAATAGTGAAATGAGTCAACAGTGAAAGATCACAGTACAGCTGGTGTTTGTTGGCAAGAGTATCCACTTAAATTTTGCAGCAGTGCAAATGCCTCTATTATTATTGGCACTTTTCACTGATTGCGATCACCAGGAGTGGGGGGCAGGGGGGAGAAAAAAGGAAATTGAAGTATTTGAAACTCAGAGAAATAAACTGTGAAATTTCCTTTAGTACATAAATTTAGCTGTTTCTTCTTCCAAGTGTGTTCTTTTGACAGAATAACACACTGTATTAAACTCTAGAAGAGGAAAATTGATTCTGGTTTCATACTTTCATGATTGAATTTACATTCTCAAAAGAGACCTAGATTTGTAATCCAGCTTATAACACCTTTTCACAATCTGCTAGAAGAAAAATAGTTAATCAATGACTTCTACATCACCTCTGAATTAATAATTTTCTACATTTTGTTTCATATTTACTATCAGATATGCTAAAAAGAGAAAATTCACTTAGAGGAAGAAACCTTGCACATAGTAAAATTTCACTCAATGTTCTTTAATATACATTAAAAAAAATCAAAGATCAATATAGGAGTACCAACTCATGCTAAGTAATTTCCATGTGGCTATAGAAAGTAAAGCCATAATAAAGAGGGAAATTATCAAATATATGATGCTGAAAATTCTATCAAATCTTGATCAGCCAGTGAATGATCACTAATTGTATCAAACACCACATTCTACGTGAATAAGAGGAGGAAATTCCATTATGTATTTCAGAGTACATGGTAGCTCTTCTATGCCATTATGATCACTGACAAGTGAAGATCACGGTGAATCTTTGTGTAGTAGCTTGTGATCTTGCTCACATATGAAAATTGCCAATGCACCTGGTTAGTTATGATTGTGCCTTAAGGACCCTGGGCATTTTTAAGTGTACCATAAACACTCTGAAAATAATTCGATTTTCAAGGACCATGTGTCAATGACAAGATAAATCTGAGATTCTACATTCCAGAGATCCTCTACAGAATAAGAATTGCACGCCTTTATTTTCCAGGCCCTTCAATTACAGACAAAGCTTACCCTATGACTTAAAACTGTATGCTGCATTATGAGAGACATAGATAACGCACTCTTTTAGATAATGGTTTGTGCCCCACACACAGCTATAAACCAATCAGGCTTACTGCCTTAAAGTGAATATTGGAAGAATTGCTAGAAACACAAAAGTTAAAAGTTGGATTGTGTTTGGTGGTGGTGGAGAATATGATGACTTTGATTTAAGTTATGTGATCTTGAGGTAGCAATCACTTATCCAGATGGACAAGTATAGAAAGCAGTTAGCAACGTGGAACTGAATTTAAGGTATATGTGAGGCATCAGTCATATAGATTTGAGAATACTCCAAAGAGGAGTGTCAGGTAAAGTGCACTGTGGTAAATTCTTAAAGGGCATAATAGAGAAAGGGATGACTATCACACCCATGGCCCAAATAGTGGACTATGACAGACATGAAATATCTGCTGTATTTATCTCCTTTGTAAAAGTACCACACCACAAGTTCATTAGTTTGAAGATGATCTATCTCATACTTGAATTAGATTCAGTATCTTATAATAAAAATTTGTTCCAACTCTGAAACATGAAGGTAACTACTGGTAGGAATAGAAGCTCATAAATATTTATGGGCAAAGAGACATCTCAGTATACAGAAAATGAAGTGACTCTACACATGGATGGTAACTGATACCAAGATAAGCATACTATACCCGAGGGGCATATGCCACCAATATGGTATCAATATAAAGGTCTATAGATATTTAAACGTGGAATTTTAATATATACAATAATGTATTCCATTTAAGTATATAATTATGGATAACTAGGAGAATTTGGCTACCTACCATTATAAAAATCATAAGGAAAAACAAGTTCGCTTAAGAGGGAATATTGGAAATATCTAAAGGATCTGTATCATTGCTTGAATAAAGACAAGGCTTTACCACTAGCTTCTTTCTTAAGGTATAGGTATAGGACATTTTATTTATTTATTTATTTAGAGAAGTAATGTAAGATTGAATCAAGTGCAGGAAGATGACAGTGTTTTCTATGCCAAAATATTTTTTTTAAATAAATAGGAAGGCAACTGGAAGCAACACACATAAACTGATGGGTTCCAACATTCTGTTTCTAATTGGCTAATTTCATATTAGCATTTTTACATCTTTTCTTCTGATGTGAATCATCATGGGGGAAGAAAACAAGGCAAATGATTTCCTGGCTGAGAAAAACATCTTTGCTTCATTACATAATTTTAATTTGCTCTGGTTTCTATTCTGAACACTGAGAACTCAATAGAGAAAATGTTGCTTTTTAACACATAACTATGTGCATTTACATAACTATGTACATTTAAAATGTTAAAAAGCCAACTTCCACCCTGTCCCATTTGTCAGATCCTGCTTCCCCAAGCTTTTCAAAGTTGAAGTCTGTGATGCCTGTCAATGCAGATTCAGTCCTATCAAGTACTGCGATAGTCTTTTCCAGGAAACGTAATGTATCAGCACAGTGTCACCTCAATAGGGCTTAGAGAAAGTCTTGCAGTCCAAGTCATAGTATTTATCTAGGTAGGAGTAAGCCACAAGTACCTGTGAAGTGTCTGATACTAATATTAACACAAGCTCTAATAAGGGCTGCCATTTCATAAGTGTTTACGATTTATGGAAACTCATAGAACATTTTCCTACTGCAGGGCTGAGAGAACAAAAAAACTGAAGTACTAATCCAGTTATGGGGAAAAGTCCCTGGTAACAACTTAAACTTTAAATTGTTCTCAGGGGGCCTAGACAATGGGAATAAGGGAGAACTGGAAACAGATCAGTCCTCACAGGGGCTAACCCTTCATTTCCAATTACTTAATCCTTTACTTGATTAAAATGATTATTGCCCTTAGGCAAACAGGCTGGCAAAAGTAAATTTGATTAAACTTTTAAGGAAGATAACATCATACAGAACCTCAAATTATCTCTACAATTTTACATTTTCAGTGATGGTCACCAATAGAAAAACCAACCAAGCTTAAGAGGAGACAAAAATCACATGACCACAAACAAAAGAGAAACCATGGGTAACAGAAAGAGTCCCAAAGGATCCAGATAAAGGCAATGAATCATGAACTTTAAATCAACGAGGCTCAGTGACTTCAAAAATATTAACAAGCAAAAATGAAAACTTTGGAGAACAGGATTCAATAAAAAGAAGCAAATGGAAATTCTACAGTAAAAACTAATATATAAAAACTTGAAATAAGGGTTCAAAGGATGGTGTAACCGCAGATTACACACAGTTGAGAAGAAAATTGGTTAGTTGGTCTGTAGGTCAGAAGAAAATATTCAAGTTGAATAATATAGAAAAAAGGATAAAATACTGAAATAGTATAATATACAGCAAAGAAGTTGTCATACTTAAAAATAAAAGTATGACTCTTAAAACTGCTTATTGAATATTTTACTGAACTATACAACTGGTACAATAAGACCAAGAAAAAAAAAATGTGAATTGAGAAAGAAGTCGTAAAACTGTCATTTTCATATGTGACATAAGAACATCATAGGATGCAAAAGAACCTATAATAAGGTCTATAAGTAAGGTATTAGAATTAATACATACATCATAAAAGTTATTGAATGCAAGGCCAGTAGAAAAAACAATTAAGAAATGGAACTTAAAGTAGCTACCTTTACAATATCATAAAAACATTAAATATTTAAGCATAAATTTAACCGTAAATATACAAAACCTTTACATAGAAAATTTTAAAACAATATTGAGAGAATTTGTTAAAAACAAATAATTGGACAAATCTAAGTTGTAGATTGGACAACTCAATTTTTGAAACAAAATTTTCCCAAACTGATTTGTGGATTCAATACAATCCTAACTAGATTTCCAGCAATTTTTAAATGGAAATCAATATTGATTCAAATTTTATCTAAAAACACAAAGCATAATTGTGCCAGGATAAACTGAAAGAATAAAGTATGAGGACTTAATCTGCTAGGTCTCAAGACTTCATAAGTTCACACCCTAAAGCAGATTTCCCAACCATGTCATGACTGACATCTTGGGTAGAGTAATTTGTTTTCAGAGGCTGTCTTGTGAATAGAGGATGTTTTCCCACATCTTTATCTTCTACCCACTGTATGCCAGTAGTAACTACTGTCTCCATTTGTCACATACATAAATGTTACTAGATATTGCCAAATGTACCCGGCAGGGGGGGGACAAGAATCGCCCTTGGTGAAGAACCATTACCCTAGAAATTGTAGGTGTTTAAGCAGCAAAAGCCACGTACAAGAATGTTCATAATATTCTTGTTTATGTTCAATGTTTATATTAGTCAAAAAATATAAACAATCCAAAATCCATAAACATTAGAAGGGTTAAAAATTTAAGTATAACTGGATTCCATAAAACCTTTACACTAAGCTAATTACAATTATCTGTAAATATACAAATATATTGCACAAACATAATATTTAGCAAAATTAACCAGATAAAAAGAATACTTGCTCTCTGATTCCATTTATATAAATTTCAAACACAGGCAAAGCAAATATATAGTCTTTGAAGTCAGTGTAGTGATTATCTTTGTAGAGGAAAGGAGAAAGAGGTTAGAGATTACAGAAAGGCATTATTGTGTTCTTTGAGCTGCCGCTAATGCTCTCTTTTTAACCTATATTTTTATTATCTTGACTTGTTTTATATTACATCAAGCTTTACAGTTATTATGTGAAGTCCTCTGTATGTATATATGAATTCAGTAAAACTAAAAATTTCCAACTCTGTCAACAATAAGAAGGTAAAGAAGAAAAAACGTAGAATAGGTGGGGCAAAGAAAATTCAAAGAAAAAATTATAGATATATACATAAATACGGCAGTAATTGCATTAAATGTACCAGAACTAAATTTATCAGTTAAAACCAAGTTTGTTATATTTAAGTAGTAAAACATGTAGTTTATACAAATGACACATCTAAAATAGCTGAGAATATATATATATGTTAAAGTAAAAAAACGAAAAAAGAGGTCAAATGGCATCAGAAAAAGCTAGTGCAGGTTAGGTCTTAAGACAGAGAGCATTAATAGAGTGCTACATACTACAAAATAATAGCATTCAGTTTATGAGAAAAATATAAAAATTTTAATGAATTTGGATTATGTAAAGCAAAGATTGAGAAAAGTATGAGGAAAAATAGACGAATCCACAATTGTCTGAGTAATTGAATGATAAAGGATCAGTAAAAACAGAATATGAACAACACAAGTGACAACTATAATGCACTAGGTATATATAGAGAGAACGTTGCACCCATGAACTGCAGAATATATATTCATTTCCAGCATACATGGTACCTTATGCAAATAACCCTCATGGTATTATTCAGTGAAGAAATGGGAACTATGATGGATGACCACATAGGGTAAATTTTTTTAACAATGCTTTTTAGAAGTTTTTGTATGGATAAAATCTACATTTGTATGTAAAATTTCTAGTTTTTAGGACATACTAGGTATTCAATAATTGTTGCTTTCCTTTCTTTTAATACCACATTTGTATTTGCCTATATTTGTGTATACCTCTGTGTTGGCAATGAAGACACGAAGCTTGATTCCAATCAGCAAAATTTTTAATCTATTCGACTTGAACTTCTTATGATTATTTTATGATCTTTATGGTTGAAGTAGGTTTTCTCTTTTGGACCTCAAAAGCAGGTTTTATATGCCTTATCTTATAATTATCATTTCCTTTCTGTTCCATGGTCATGGTTTGTTCATGCTTAAAATTAGGCTTGGCAAATCCATATGTATCTTCTTTGTATTTGTTATCACAGCTTACTTCTGTTTCCTTCATTATGCTATAGTGAAAATAATGCAGGTCACAGATTCAGAATACATAGGTTTGCATCCTGGTTCTACCAATAGCTAAGTCTGCTCCCTCATCCCGATAATATACTGTTGTTATAAGGATTAGAAGAAATCACACCTGTTAAATTGTGTCTTGTCAATTATAAAGCCATACAAAAGTAAGGTTACTAACTTTTGCTATCAGAGTCTGTATCTACCTGTAGGAGTATGGCTGTCAAAAGCAAACTCCACTTCTGTCACTATGACTAGATTGGATTAGTTAATAAAGGAATTAATAAAGGAATTACTCAAAATAATTAGCCCTTTTGAATTTGTATCATTATTACTATTTTGAGATATTGATATTAAAATTTGAGAGGCTTAATGGGTTGCCAAATGTCTGAAGATGGCATTTTTTCCATTTAATTATGCTTATGACATAAATATAAGAATTTAGTGTCTTATGACAAATACCAGAGTGGTAATTGGAATGAGATTCACATCTTTGAATTTAATCATTTGATCTCTACCCACAAGTAATGTAGACATAGATATTTATTATATATTAAGATAATATCAACAGCTAAGATGTATACTGGCATCACTGAATACTCTGCCACTTGCCAGTAATGGCTTTATTCTTGTGGTGCTTGCTTCTTGGTCAAAAAGATAAATTACGAGGACTCTTTTTATATGTAGAATGCATCTGTAGTTTAGAAGAATGCTGGCCAATAGGATTAAAATGATTCTAAGTTGTGAAATTCCACAATGAATTTCTCCAGCAAAAACTATCCAGTTTTTGAAATAATGTACACTTAATATTCCTTTATGTAACCCATTCTTTCAAAAATGTATGCTCAAATCTTAACATTAAGGAAATAAGCAAAAAGTCCTTTTCCTTGAAATAAAATAAGTTGTATTTTAAACAAATGATCCACTGACCTGTTTACCAACTTGTTTCTAATGCTCACAAGACTCATTTTGACCACTGTTACAGTACATGGCTAAAAACTAGCAAAACTTATTATTTTATGTCCTCATCCCTATTTCCAGCTCTGCTCCTGTCTTTTTTCCTATCAGTTTATAGACGGAGAGAGAGAAAAATGACTCAAAATTTTTTCACCCAATGATTTATGTTTTCTGGGAACTAGACATAGAAGCCTCTGTGGCCTCAGGGATAGCTTAATGACAATAATGACAATAAGTACTGAAGGCAGAAGCTTGGGAAATTTTATGACTACACGACCTTCCCCATGTGGTATGAATCAAGCAAAAACCCAGGTAAAGTTAGAGACTTTCACAAAGATTTTACTAGCCAAATTTACTCTCCAAATAGCATCCCCTCTTCATTGTAACTGCACTGAACACTCTGAAAGGGTAGTGATCAGCACTTGCAAGAACATGAAAAAAATCGCCTCTTCATTTTTTTGTCTTTGATCCTGGTGCCTCTCCCCCCTTTTTTACACTGGAATTTTATATTCTTTATCATTTGGATTTATAGAAATCATGGCACTTGGATCCCTCCCTCATGGCCAGCTTCCAGAAATATTGAGGATCAACTACAACTGACAAGTACAACAGGGAAACATGAAAACCTAGGTTGGTTCACTAGGAAACACAATGCTGAAGAATGAGAGGGAGCTGGACTGCTGTTTAATTTTGGAATATGTATAGTTGGATTCTATCAATAGATGCTTATCTGATGAACCAAGAAGACTCTCTATTATACCAAGGCCATAAAAATGATAATAAAAATAATAACTTGTGAGCATGGTACTCTTTTAGGCCCTTGCAGCATGGTATAACAGAAAAAAAAAAACACTGAGATGAAATGGGAGACAGAAGTTCTATCATCAGCCTAACCTTAAACATGCCATATGACCTGGGAAAGTCACTTAATCTTTATGAACTATAACTATACCAGTAAAATGAAGTCAGGGTAAGGATTGGGCAAATTCCTGGGATCTAAAAGTCAAAACACTTACCAACTTCTCTTTCCCCTTACAAGTTGGCACTCCATTTTATACTTGATCTTTTCCACCACTTTACTGGAGAATTATCTGGGCTTTATCACTGCATTTTCTCTTTATTCGTTTCTTCCTCATCCCTTGCAATGTGAATTATTCCACTTCACTGAAACTGTATTCCTGGTAGTGCTCCATGAAACCTTCCCCAGGATCCTCAGATGATTTTTAATTTGGGCTTGAAAGGCATTTTTTAAATTCAGTGATTCCTTTTGATACACCCTATCCTTCATTTTACACATATTCACTATTATATTTTAAGCAGCTTTGACTACAGCTTGATTACTTACCTTTTTGTGTGTGTGTGTGTTAGCTTCTGCTTTATAACAAAGTGAATCAGTTATACATATACAATATGTTCCCATTTCTCTTCCCTCTTGCATCTCCCTCCCTCCCACCCTCCCTATCCCACCCCTCTAGGTGGTCACAAAGCACCGAGCTGATCTCCCTGTGCTATGCGGCTGCTTCCCACTAGTTATCTATTTTACATTTGGTAGTGTATATATGTCCATGACACTCTCTTACCCTGTCACATCTCATCCCACCCCCTCCCCATATCCTCAAGTCCATTCTCTAGTAGGTCTGTGCCTTTATTCCCGTCTTGCCACTAGGTTCTTCATGGCCTTTTTTTTTTTTTCCCCTTAGCTTCCGTATATATGTGTTAGCATACTGTATTTGTTTTTCTCTTTCTGACTTACTTCACTCTGTATGACAGACTCTAACTCCATCCACCTCATTACAAATACCTCCATTTCATTTCTTTTTATGGCTGAGTAATATTCCATTGTATATATGTGCCACATCTTCTTTATCCATTCATCTGTCGATGGACATTTAGGTTGCTTCCATGTCCTGGCTATTGTAAATAGAGCTGCAATGAACATTTTGGTACATGACTCTTTTTGACCTATGGTTTTCTCAGGGTATATGCCCAGTAGTGGGATTGCTGGGTCGTATGGTAGTTCTATTTGTAGTTTTTTAAGGAACCTCCATACTGTTCTCCATAGTGGCTGTATCAATTTACATTCCCACCAACAGTGCAAGAGTGTTCCCTTTCCTCCACACCCTCTCCAGCATTTATTGTTTCTAGATTTTTTGATGATGGCCATTCTGACCGGTGTGAGATGATATCTCATTGTAGTTTTGATTTGCATTTCTCTAATGATTAATGATGTTGAGCATTCTTTCATGTGTCTGTAGGCCATCTGTATATCTTCTTTGGAGAAATGTCTATTTAGGTCTTCTGCCCATTTTTGGATTGGGTTGTTGGTTTTTTTGTTATTGAGCTGCATGAGCTGCTTGTAAATCTTGGAGATTAATCCTTTGTCAGTTGCTTCATTTGCAAATATTTTCTCCCATTCTGATGGTTGTCTTTTGGTCTTGTTTATGGTTTCCTTTGCTGTGCAAAAGCTTTTAAGTTTCATTAGGTCCCATTTGTTTATTTGTGTTCTTATTTCCATTTCTCTGGGAGCTGGGTCAAAAAGAATCTTGCTGTGATGTATGTCATAGAGTGTTCTGCCTATGTTTTCCTCTAAGAGTTTGATAGTGTCTGCCCTTACACTTAGGTCTTTAATCCATTTTGAGTTTATTTTTGTGCATGGTGTCAGGGAGTGTTCTAATCTCATACTTTTACATGTACCTGTCCAATTTTCCCAGCACCACTTATTGAAGAGGCTGTCTTTTCTCCACTGTATATGCTTGCCTCCTTTATCAAAGATAAGGTGACCATATGTGTGTGGGTTTATCTCTGGGCTTTCTATCCTGTTCCATTGATCTATATTTCTGTTTTTGTTCCAGTACCAAACTGTCTTGATTACTGAAGCTTTGTAATATAGTCTGAAGTCAGGGAGCCTGATTCCCCCAGCTCCATTTTTCGTTCTCAAGATTGCTTTGGCTATTCGGGGTCTTTTGTGTTTCCATACAAATTGTGAAATTTTTTGTTCTAGTTCTGTGAAAAATGCCAGTGGTAGTTTGATAGGGATTGCATTGAATCTGTAGATTGCTTTGGGTAGTAGAGTCATTTTCACAATGTTGATTCTTCCAATCCAGGAACATGGTATATCTCTCCATCTATTTGTATCATCTTTAATTTCTTTCATCAGTGTCTTATAATTTTCTGCATACAGGTCTTTTGTCTCCTTAGGTAGGTTTATTCCTAGATATTTTATTCTTTTTGTTGCAATGGTAAACGGGAGTGTTTTCTTAATTTCACTTTCAGATTTTTCATCATTAGTGTATAGAAATGCAAGAGATTTCTGTGCATTAATTTTGTATCCTGCTACTTTACCAAATTCATTGATTAGCTCTAGGAGTTTTCTGGTAGCATCTTTAGGATTCTCTATGTATAGTATCATGTCATCTGCAAATAGTGACAGCTTTACTTCTTCTTTTCCGATTTGGATTCCTTTTATTTCTTTGTCTTCTCTGATTGCTGTGGCTAACACTTCCAAAACTATGTTGAATAATAGTGGTGAGAGTGGGCAACCTTGTCTTGTTCCTGATCTTAGTGGAAATGGTTTCAGTTTTTCACCATTGAGGACAATGTTGGCTGTGGGTTTGTCATATATGGCCTTTATTATGTTGAGGAAAGTTCCCTCTATGCCTACTTTCTGCAGGGCTTTTATCATAAATGGGTGTTGAATTTTGTCGAAAGCTTTCTCTGCATCTATTGAGATGATCATATGGTTTTTCTCCTTCAATTTGTTAATATGGTGTATCACATTGATTGATTTGTGTATATTGAAGAATCCTTGCATTCCTGGGATAAACCCCACTTGATCATGGTGTATGATCCTTTTAATGTGCTGTTGGATTCTGTTTGCTAGTATTTTGTTGAGGATTTTTGCATCTATGTTCATCAGTGATATTGGCCTGTAGTTTTCTTTCTTTGTGACATCTTTGTCTGGTTTTGGTATCAGGGTGATGGTGGCCTCGTAGAATGAGTTTGGGAGTGTTCCTCCCTCTGCAATAATTTGGAAGAGTTTGAGAAGGATAGGTGTTAGCTCTTCTCTAAATGTTTGATAGAATTCACCTGTGAAGCCATCTGGTCCTGGGCTTTTGTTTGTTGGAAGGTTTTTAATCACAGTTTCAATTTCAGTGCTTGTGATTGGTCTGTTCATATTTTCTATTTCTTCCTGGTTCAGTCTTGGCAGTTTGTGCATTTCTAAGAATCTGTCCATTTCTTCCAGGTTGTCCATTTTATTGGCATAGAGTTGCTTGTAGTAATCTCTCATGATCTTTTGTATTTCTGCAGTGTCAGTGGTTACTTCTCCTTTTTCATTTCTAATTCTATTGACCTGAGTCTTCTCCCTTTTTCTCTTGATGAGTCTGGCTAATGGTTTATCAATTTTGTTTATCTTCTCAAAGAACCAGCTTTTAGTTTCATTGATTTTTGCTATTGTTTCCTTCATTTCTTTTTCATTTATTTCTGACCTGATCTTTATAATTTCTTTCCTTCTGCTGGCTTTGGGGTTTTTTTGTTCTTCTTTCTCTAATTGCTTTAGGTGCAAGGTTAGGTTGTTTATTCGCGATGTTTCCTGTTTCTTGAGGTAGGCTTGTATTGCTATAAACTTCCCTCTTAGCACTGCTTTTGCTGCGTCCCATAGGTTTTGGGTCGTCGTATCTCCATTGTCATTTGTTTCTAGGTATTTTTTGATTTCCCCTTTGATTTCTTCAGTAATCACTTCGTTATTAAGTAATGTATTGTGTAGCCTCCATGTGTTTGTATTTTTTACAGTTCTTTTCCTGTAATTGATATCTAGTCTCATAGCGTTGTGGTCGGAAAAGATACTTGATACGATTTCAATTTTCTTAAATTTACCAAGGCTTGATTTGTGACCCAAGATATGATCTATGCTGGAGAATGTTCCATGAGCACTTGAGAAAAATGTGTATTCCGTTGTTTTTGGGTGGAATGTCCTATAAATATCAATTAAGTCCATCTTGTTTAATGTATCATTTAAAGCTTGTGTTTCCTTATTTATTTTCATTTTGGATGATCTGTCCATTGGTGAAAGTGGGGTGTTAAAGTCCCCTACTATGATTGTGTTGCTGTCGATTTCCCCTTTTATGGCTGTTAGTATTTGCCTTATGTATTGAGGTGCTCCTATGTTGGGTGCATAAATATTTACAATTGTTATACCTTCCTCTTGGATCGATCCCTTGATCATTATATAGTGTCCTTCTTTGTCTCTTGTAATAGTCTTTATTTTAAAGTCTATTTTGTCTGATATGAGAATTGCTACTCCAGCTTTCTTTTGATTTCCATTTGCATGGAATATCTTTTTCCATCCCCTCACTTTCAGTCTGTATGTGTCTCTAGGTCTGAAGTGGGTCTCTTGTAGACAGCATATATATGGGTCTTGTTTTTGTATCCATTCAGCCAGCCTGTGTCTTTTGGTGGAAGCATTTATTCCATTTACATTTAAGGTAATTATCGATATGTATGTTCCTATTCCCATTTTCTTAAATGTTTTGAGTTTGTTATTGTAGGTGTTTTCCTTCTCTTGTGTTTCTTGCCTAGAGAAGTTCCTTTAGCATTTGTTGTAAAGCTGGTTTGGTGGTGCTGAACTCTCTCAGCTTTTGCTTGTCTGCAAAGGTTTTAATTTCTCCATCGAATCTGAATGAGATCCTTGCTGGGTAGTGTAATCTTGGTTGTAGGTTTTTCTCCTTCATCACTTTAAGTATATCCTGCCACTCCCTTCTAGCTTGCAGAGTTTCTGCTGAAAGATCAGATGTTAACCTTATGGGGATTCCCTTGTGTGTTATTTGTTTTTTTTCCCTTGCTGCCTTTAATATGTTTTCCTTATATTTAATTTTTGACAGTTTGATTAATATGTGTCTTGGTGTGTTTCTCCTTGGGTTTATCCTGTATGGGACTCTCTGTGCTTCCAGGACTTGATTAACTATTTCCTTTCCCATATTAGGGAAGTTTTCAACTATAATCTCTTCAAATATCTTCTCAGTCCCTTTCTTTTTCTCTTCTTCTTCTGGGACCCCTATAATTCGAATGTTGGTGCGTTTAATGTTGTCCCAGAGGTCTCTGAGACTGTCCTCAGTTCTTTTCATTCTTTTTTCTTTATCCTGCTCTGTAGTAGTTATTTCCACCATTTTATCTTCCAGGTCACTTATCCTTTCTTCTGCCTCAGTTATTCTGCTATTGATCCCATCTAGAGTATTTTTAATTTCATTTATTGTGTTTTTCATCATTGCTTGGTTCCTCTTTAGTTCTTCTACGTCCTTGTTAAATGTTTCTTGCATTTTGTCTATTCTATTTCCAGGATTTTGGATCATCCTTACTATCATTATTCTGAATTCTTTTTCAGGTAGACTACCTATTTCCTCTTCATTTGTTAAGTCTGGTGTGTTTTGACCCTGCTCCTTCATCTGCTGTGTGTTTTTCTGTCGTCTCATTTTGCTTATCTTACTGTGTTTGGGGTCTCCTTTTCACAGGCTGCAGGTTTGTATTTCCCATTGTTTTTGGTATCTGTCCCCAGTGGCTAAGGTTGGTTCAGTGGGTTGTGTAGGCTTCCTCGTGGAGGGAACTAGTGCCTGAGCTCTTGTGGATGAGGCTGGATCTTGTCTTTCTGGTGGGCACGTCCACGTCTGGTGGTGTATTTTGGGGTGTCTGTGGCCTTATTATGATTTTAGGCAGCCTCTCTGCTAATGGATGGGGCTGTGTTCCTGTCTTGCTAGTTGTTTGGCATAGGGTGTCCAGCACTGTAGCTTGCTGGTCGTTGAGTGAAGCTGGGTCTTGATGTTGAGATGGAGATCTCTGAGAGATTTTTGCCGTTTGGTATTACGTGGAGCTGGGAGGTTTCTTGTGGACCAGTGTCCTGAAGTTGGCTCTCCCACCTCAGAGGCACGGCCCTGATGCCTGGCTGGAGCACCAAGAGCCTTTCGTCCACACAGCTCAGAGTAAAAGGGAGAAAAAATAGAAAGAAAGAAAGAAAGAGGCTATAATATAGTGAAGTAAAATAAAGCTATTGTAAAGCAAAGCTATACAGGCAAAATCTCACCCAGAAGCATATACATATACACTCACAAAAAAAAGGAAAAGGGGAAAAATTAATATATCCTACTCCCAAAGTCCACCTCCTGAATTTGGGATGATTCGTTGTCTATTCAGGTATTCAACAGCTGCAGGCACATCAAGTTGTTTGTGGAGTTTTAATCCGCTGCTTCTGAGGCTGCTGGGAGAGATTTCCCCTTCTCTTCCCTTTTCGCACAGCTCCCGGGGTTCAGCTTTGGATTTGGACCCGCCTCTGCGTGTAGGTCGCCTGAGGGCGTCTGTTCCCCGCCCAGACGGGACGGGGTTAAAGGAGCAGCTGCTTCGGGGGCTCTGGCTCACCCAGGCCGCGGGGAGGGAGGGGTACAGAGGAGGCGGGGCGAGCCTGCGGCGTCCGAGGCCGGCGTGACGTTGCACCAGCCTGAGGCACGCAGTGCGTTCTCCCGGGGAAGTCGTTCCCGGATCACGGGACCCTGGCAGTGGCGGGCTGCACAGGCTACCGGGAGGGGCGGTGTGGAGAGTGACCTGTGCTCACACACAGGCTTTTTGGAGGCGGCAGCAGCAGCCCCAGCATCTCATGCCCGTCTCTGGGGTCCACGCTGATCGCCGCGGCTCGCGCTCTTCTCAGGAGTTCGTTTAGGCGGCACTCTGAATCCCCTCTCCTTGTGCGCAGCGAAACAAAGAGGCAAGAAAAAGTCTCTTGCCTCTTCGGCAGCTGCAGACCTTTTCCCGGTCTCCCTCCCAGCCAGCTGTGGTGCGCTAACCCCTTCAGGCTGTGTTCACGCCACCAGCCCCAGTCCTCTCCCTTCGATCAGACCGAAGCCGAGCCTCAGCTCCCAGCCCCGCCCGCCCCGGCGGGTGAGCAGACAAGCCTCTTGGGCTGCTGAGTGCTGCTCGGCGCCGAGCCTCTGTGCGGGAATCCCTCCATTTTTCCCTCTGCACCCCTGTTGCTGTGGGATCTGCGCTGATATATGCGGCTCGCGCCCGTCTCTGAAGTTCGTTTAGGCGGCGCTCTGAATCCCCTCTCCTCGCGCACCAGGAAACAAAGAGGTAAGACAAAGTCTCTTGCCTCTTCGGCAGCTGCAGACTTTTTCCCGGACTCCCTCCTGGCTAGCTGTGGTGCACTAACCCCTTCAGGCTGTTTTCACGCCGCCAACCCCAGTCCTCTCCCTGGGATCCGACCAAAGCCCGAGCCTCAGCTCCCAGCCCCGCCCGCCCCGGCGGGGGAGCAGACAAGCCTCTTGGGCTGGTGAGTGCTGGTCGGCACCGATCCTCTGTGTGGGAATCTCTCCGCTTTGCCCTCCGCACCCCTGTGGCTGCGCTCTCCTCCGTGGCTCCGAAGCTTCCCCTCTCTGCCACCCGCAGTCTCTGCCCGCGAAGGGGCTTCCTAGTGCGTGGAAATCTTTCCTCCTTCACAGCTCCCTCCCACTGGTGCAGGTGCCGTCCCTATTCTTTTGTCTCTGCTATTTCCTTTTTCCTTTGCCCTACCCAAGTACGGGGGGAGTTTCTTACCTTTTTGGAGGTCGGACGTCTTCTGCCAGCGTTCAGTGGGTGTTCTGTAGGAGCAGTTCCACGTGTAGATGCATTTCTACTGTATCTGTGGGAAGGAAGGTGATCTCCGCGTCTTACTCTTCCGCCATCTTCTCTCCTCCGATTACTTACCTTTATCACTCCCACATCTCCTAGAAATGTGGCTGGCATAAATAATTATTTGTTGAATTGTTACTGTTGGACTCTGTGGGTCTTACTCTTTGGACAATTGGGCTTGAGTGGTACATGCATAACCTTAATAATAATAATAAAAGTTATTTCATTTATATAATAAATATGTTCTCTACATAATATGTTCTATGGCTTATTCAAATTTCCTAGCATTCTACTTATTTGGAAGAAATGTAAAGTGGTCATTATATTAGAGATCACTAACTCTGTGTATTATGGTACCGTATAATTTAGCTTCTACTAAAGACTCAACTATTCTATTTAATATTCAAAGAAATACTTGGCATACCAATATCAGGAAATAAAAAACAAGTGCTGAAACGCAAAAGAATGGCATATATTTTTAATGTACTTACATGGTGGGAAAGGTGTGTCAATTAACTATCAGAAATGAATGCAATTCTTTAATTATAAAAGTGATAGCTATTTAGCTAATCTCACTCAAGTTTCACTCAGAATACCTGTATATACTTTTAAGACGACAATAGGATGAAAGTTAGGATTAAAAACATTTGTATTACATTCACATCAATTTAAAAAATGATGGGATCAAATTTGAAAACATAGTTATATTGTATGCACATGCCTACCTCCAAAAAAGGAATGGAAAAGGCTTTTGACTCCTGTTTTTAGCATTTAGCTTATATATTCATTGGAGTTAGCTGGGTTTGACTGGATCCTCTGAGAAACAGATGCCAAGAAGAAAGTACTTTTCAAATTATTTATTGGAGAATATGTCCATGAAGGCAAAAGGGGAGAGAGCATGTGTAGACAGGCAGAGGCTTCTGAGTCAGGTCTGATACCTGTGAAAGGAAAATGGGAAGCAAGGGGGATCATGTAGGCAGCAGCCAAAGGCTGCAGTGCAGCTCTGAGGAAGTCTCACCCAGACAGATGAGAGTGCAGAGCCAAGATTTCTCATTAGAGGAGCCCCATATTTGGCAGGAGTGGTCACACTCTAGTGCCCCATGGTGCTCAGGTATTGGCTAGAAGCTGCCTGGGCATGGCCTTGAAATGAATGCTCTGGCAGATCTTAAGGTGCAGAAGCTAGAGACTTTTTGGAGGGAACAGCAGTTTTTCTCTAAGGACTTTCTGAGCAGTGTACCCCCATGACTGCCACAGCAGAAAATCACAAATCTAATATGTGACAAACGTGTTCTGATCTGTTCAGAATCATGCCATTTCTGTACACATCAGTTTTTCTGTCTACATGAATTCATGAAAGAAAATAAATCTCTGGGTATGTGATGCTAATGGATCATAGATGGAAATGACTGTTGGTACATTGTGGTCTGGATGTGTCAACAGAGAAATTGCATATGGGCAGGAATAAAGCAGAAAATTCCGGCACAATCTTCCTGTCATGTGATTGACTCTGGAAAGCACTGTATCTGTCAGAGAATAACTAAACAACTTAAGAATCCTTAGCAAAAGCCAGAGAATATTTTCATTCCTAGAGGGAGACAGTTATTAACTCAGAGTCAAGAAGAGGCCAAGTAGGAGAAAGAACTTAGGTTACACACAGCACTTAGAATAAAACCCAAGCACTTCACCTTGGCCTACACTTCCTTTCATTTTTGCCTATGTTTCATTATGTTTCATTTTTTCCCTTAAAATAAGCAGTTGAAAGCCACTCTGTTTTGATTTTGTTTTTACTTTCTCAAAAACTGGAAGCTTTTTCCTACCCTAGAGACTTTGCACAAGTATCTCCTGTCCAGAATATCTTCCCAAGGCTTTCCACTGTGGCTGGCTCCTTCCCATCAAATGGATCTCTGAGACCTGCCTTGAACACCCTCTGTAAGGAGATACCCCACACTCCTTGTCTTCATCACAGTGACATGCGAGCATCCTTCATAATGATTTGTATGATACAGTTGTACATGTACATATTATTTTTACACAGGACTTTACAATCCATTAGGGCAGTGACAATATGGTTTTGTACACTTACTACACAAAGTCATAGCATAGCAATACATATTTGTTGAAGAATTATTTAATGGACTAACGAATGGCTGTGTATATCAACGTTTTTGATATGCATCACAAAATTCACAACACTGCCCTTCAAAAAGGTTGTAAAATTTTATATTCCTCGCATCAGTTTATGAGAGCAAACGTTTCCCTCTTCTTCTTTAACAAGGATTTTATGACTTAAAAGAATTGTTCAAATAAGTGAAAACAGCATTCATTGTTTTTTAAATTTATGTTGAATTCTATTCAGGTTGAACATTATCTCAAGTGTGGTAACATTTTTATTTCTTCTATTGTAAACTATCTGTTCATGTTTTTTCCCTATTTTTTGGATATACCCAAAAATATATATCCAGACTGGATTATTTAAATGAAATATGTCTATAAAATTCATATAAAACCATAAGAAAGAAAGAATGAGCATTCTGTGATGTGGAAAACTATCCATGACATACTGAGATAGGGCTTGATTATTATTCAGAAAGGAAGAGATAAACCCATCAACCCAGCCCTCCCATAAAAACATGTTCTTCTGAAATTTTTAAAATATCTGAGTACATGTGATGCATGCCTAAATTTCAGTATTATCCAGTGGACAACACTATCTTACTTAAATGATTGAACTGAAATGGTTTTCTGTGTTGTTGTGGAAAACAAAACAAAGAAAAATAATTCTGTGTAAAGCAATGATACATGTAAATAATGAGTAGGTTGCTTAAAGCAATAATGTGAAAAGTGCTTACATTTTTCTGGGCTTTGGCTTCCTTCTTTGAACTTTTAAATTCAGCTGGTTTCTTCTCCAGGCTTCCTGCCCCAATTACCTGCTAAACTTAGCCCAGAATTTCATTCACTCACCTCAAGATGGGTAACTTATTCTCATTCTTAGTCCTGAAATTTTTTAATCCTTGATAAATTGAGATTAAAAACATATTTACAGCTTGTGTCTTAAAATTTTGTTTTACTTTGAGGCAGGCTGTCCTCTTTACAAAGCCACCGTCAATATATGCTCTATAGCAGGGGTTTCAAAATGTGGTCTGTGGCCCCCTTGGGTTCCTGGAGCCTCTTTTAGAAGATCTTGAAGTTAAAACATTTTCTATATCTAGACTAAGAATCTCTTTGCCTGTTTTTATTCTCTTACACTGTGTTGCAATTAACACTGACTGGACAAAAGCAATGGTGTGTAAATCCACGGCATCTTAGCATAAATCAAGGCATAGTCATCAAGCTGTATGAGCCATCATTGTGTTCTTCACCATCACACACACATACACACACACACACACCCCAATAACATGCCAGTTTCATTTAAGAATGTTCTTGATGAATTCTTAAGAAATGTTACTTTGATTAATTCTTAACCTTTGAGTATATATATACGTTCTGTATGATAAGTGGGAAGTATGCAAACAGCACTTTTGCTACACACTTGATGGCTGTCCAAAAAAAATCACTTGTGCAATTATTTGAGTTGTGAACTGAACTAGCTGCTTCTTTCATAGAATAGATATTTTCTTGAAAAGATTATTAACAAATTATTCAGGCTTGGATATGGGACAGATATTATATCAAATTAATGAAATGAGCCTACAATTCCAGTAAACAAATGAGAATTTGTTGCCAATGATAAAATTAAAGCTTTGTATCAACCAATATGAGCTTGACATCTTCCCACATGTAAAGATTTTTCTGATGAGGTCAGTGGCAATATTAATGAAAGTGATATTTTGATATTACATAATGAAATGTGCCAACATTTGAAAGGTCTGCATAACTTACTGAACAAATATTTTCAAGATGACCAATACATAATATCACAAAATAATGATAGACACAAGGTCTATTCTAAGTGCATGATAAGCCGATAGATTTTAATATGCAAAAGTATGAAAAGTTCATTGATATGAGTTCCAGACTTTACATTAAATCTAAATTTTAATATTGTTGGTATTTAGCATAGTATCGAAGAAGAATATCTTTTATCTAAAAAAAGCAATTATAATATCTTTTTCTTTCCCAAATACATATATATGTGAATGTATTTTCCTCCTATACTTCAATCCAAACAACATATCACAGATTGAATACAAAAGCACATACGAGAATTCAGTTGTCTTCTATTGAACCAGATAAAAATTTGCAAAAGTGTAAAACAGTGTCACTCTTCTCACTACTTTTATGTGTTGTAAAATATGGTTGTTTTGTTTAAAAAAGATGTTAGAATGACTTTATTGTTGTTACTTTAAAATAAATACATAATTCTAAATCTTCTTAGTTTTAATTTTAAACCAGTAAATATTAATATGTATAGTTCACATGAATAGATGTGTAAGAATGTAAGTTTTACGTGTGTAAATTTTGTTGTGAGACAAAAAGTTTGAGGACTGCTGTGCCAAAGAATTCCCTCCAGTCACTACCCCCACTCTAGCCAGCTATACATACAGAGCTCTACTTTGGGCAAAATTAGATAATTGTGTATTTTGTTTCTACTTCTCAATCTAGATTGGGTTTGTCTTACTTCTTTCCCGTCTTTTAGCATTGTCTAGCATAGTCTGAGACTAGATAAGTAAATCTGCCTGTTTCCTGGGAAAAAAAGTATTAGGAATCAAACTTCTGTAGATATATAAAAGTCTATATATAAACAAACGTGATAAATGTCTTTGAGCTTTGTCAACAGGCCTTTGTCTATCTCTCAAGTGATTAGGAACTTAAGTGAGAAAAGGGTATGCTGGTGATTGAGTCAGGTTGTGCCCCAACATCTGTCACATTAGTTGGGAATATTGATAAGTAATTGGGAGAACAAAACATAGATGGAAGTGTTGAGGTTTCCTTCTAGTGTAGCCAACATACATAGTTGGGAATTAGTGGCCCCATTGTGAGCATAGTTCTTGAGGGTCTTTGATCTGTGTATTCTGCTGGTTAGTATGTTATACAATATGATAATTTTTAACTCCCAAGGCTTTGGCATGTGACTCTAAATCTAAAATCATATAGAACCTGTTCTTGTCAACCTGGGACTAATTACAAAAATTCTATTTATGGGCTGATGTCTGTTTTATTATGGGTTGTGTAGACCTGAAGCAAGTGCATGGACCTCAAAAAATACATGGTTTTCAATAAAGTACAGGGGCTTAGCAACAGTGACCCTCAGGATGCCAGTTGTTGCAGCTTGACCTCAGCAAGAAAGGTGCTGGCCTTGCTAGCCAAGTCCACCTTATAGAGAGACACACATTTCTGAAGGGACCTCAGGGTCCAGACTGCTGCAGCTTAACCTTGAACTTCACAGGTTCAGCTTTTCCTGGTTTTGGCAATGATTCTATTATATAAAAAATAATGTCTCTGCATATACAGTCTTTTAGATGTGAGAAAAACAAAACAAATAGATACTTCTTTTCCTGCGTTCTTTAGCTACATTCCATCCTGGACTTTAAACTGTGCAGTACTGATTTTGATGCATGCTTATAAAGCTTCTAGCTCTAAATTGTCTGTGCTGAGCATAGGTGGGCAGTACTACATCAGATACCCAAATTATGTTTCTTTTTCTAAATGTCGTTTTAAGTGCCTTGAGGTCAAGAGAAAAAAATCTAGGGAAATTAATGTATCTTATTCTTCAGCTCAAGAGGCAACATCTTACTATACAATCTCAAGTTGACTGTGAAATTTAATTACTTTCGCCTTCTCTGTGGCTTGGTGTTTTTGTGATGCACCTTGGCCCCATGGATGCAAGAGCAGTATATTTAATGAATCAACATTTTAAAAGAATATATTTCTTAATATAAAGGCTGTATGTCCTTTCTTTGGTAAATATGCAGAAACAACTCAATAAATTTTATTTAAAATTCAGAGTGAAAAGGCAATTTTGAAGGCCTCTAACAACTTGAGGTTCTCTGTATCTAGGACACAGGTTTGAGGGAGGTGTCTATGTCCATGATTGAGGAAAAGAGGTGGAGCAGTATCAGTTGAGGGATGTCAGTCACAAAATAACAGAAGGTGATGAAAGGCAGTGAACAGTAACTGTGTGAAGTCTGGAGCAACATTTCTGACGGGAATGACTAAGTATGAATTTGTGAAATAAGATATTGTTTTCTTGGGAATATCAGAAATATCTTAATAGGAAAACCTAGCAAACCAAATACCCTGCAATAAATTATTCATTGAATACTTTACATGTGCCACATGTGCCCTAAGCTCTGAGCTGTACAGAAATGAAGTGGACAGACAAAGGCCCTATCCTTAAGGAATTTATATTCTCATTTGTAAATTCCATAGTTAAATAGGATGGAGTTTTGAAAAGTCATAAATGGGAGATTTATTGGAAATATTAATGATCAAAGTTGGAGAGGGTGTGGAGAAAAGGGAAACCTCTTGCACTGTTGGTGGGAATGTAAATTGATACAGCCACTGTGGAGAAGAGTATGGAAGTTCTTTAAAAAACTAAAAATAGAACTACCATATGACCCAGCAATCCCACTGCTGGGCATATACCCTGAGAAAACCATAATTCAAAAAGAGTCATGTACCACAATGTTCATTGCAGCTCTATTTACAATAGCCAAGATATGTAAGCAACCTAGGTGTCCATCAACAGATGAATGAATAAAGAAGATGTGGCATATATATACAATGGAATATTACTCAGCCATAAAAAGAAATGAAATTGAGTTATCTGTATAGTGAGGTGGATGGACCTAAAGTCTGTCATACAGAGTGAAGTAAGTCAGAAAGAAAAACAAATACCATATGCTACCACATATATATAGAATCTAAAAAAAAAAAAAAATGGTTCTGATGAACCTAAGGGCAGGACAGGAATAAAGACACAGACGTAGAGAATGGACTTGAGAACACGGGGAGGGGAAAGGGTAAGCTGGGACAAAGTGAGAGGGTAGCATTGGCATATGTACACTACTAAATGTAAAGTAGATAGCTAGTGGTAAGCAGCTGCATGGCACAAGGAGATCAGCTCGGTGCTTTGTGACCACCTAGAGGGGCGGGATAGGGAGGGTGGGAGGGAGACGCAAGAGGGAGACAATGTGGAGATATATGTATACATATAGCTGATTCACTTTGTTATACAGCAGAAACTAACACAACATTGTAAAGCAATTATACTCTAATAAAGATGTTAAAGTAAATAAATGCATAAATAAATACATAAATAATTTTTTTTTTTAAAGTTTGGTGACCAAAGGAAAATGGAAACAAACGGTAAAAGAGATTAGGGTATGTGGTCAAAGTCAGCCTCCTGGTGAGCACTTATTAGAGCATATGAAGGGCCCGTCACTGTGGGAAACTGATCTTCAGATTGCTACTTCTCTAGGGCACCATCTCTTAAGCTCATAATATTCTAAAATCATATTCCTATATAAAAAGAAAGAAAAAGAGTGGCAGACTGCCATTCTGCATTCAGAAAAATATAGAATTGGAGTTACCATTATCCCTATAGACTATGTTATGGCAGGCTTAAATCTTGTGGAGTTTAATTTCCAATCAAAGGAATATCTATGGAACATGTACTCTATGAAAAGCACTGTGCATGTCTCTAAGAACACAACATTGATAAGATGTTTTATCTGTCCTCAAAGAGCTCAGAGTATGATGGGAAGGGAAAAGGGTAGACACAATTTCTAACAATATGTTAAATATTATGATAGAGGTCTAGAGAAGATGCTAGAGTAGTCTTAATTGTATGCATCGTATTTTCCAAATTACTATAGTTAAAGGCAGAGGTAGTAGTATGAATATTTCATATCAGGTAAGGGATAAGCATTGACCAATCAGAATGGATTTGTCGACAACCGCTAAGGACATCCTGGGACAAACCTGACGCATGTCAACCCTGATTTTGAGCCGTGTGCTACTACGGCTTATTGTTTGCCAGAAATAATAAGGCCTTGAGCCCAGTACCAGTGAGCTATATATTCTATTCTATTCTATTCTTTATTACTGTAACTAAAGGAAATGCTAAGCCAAAGAAGGTGATAGACAAATATCCATCAGCTCTGAAAGATGGGTATAAATTGGTGATGCTGACCCTACCAGATAGCAGTGTCTTCTGTGTTGTGTGATGCTGAGGATTCCATTGTGTTTAAACTCCTGTAACCCATCAAACAGGTGAAAAAAAGCATAGCTTATTGCCAAAACATTATGCCTCACCGTTTTCACCTCTTCAGTTATTAGTTGTCCAGAGATAATATTATTAATCATAATAATTATCACATTTGAATTATACTTTTTTCAGTGTATAACTTTAATAAATATGACTTTGTTGTGTGTACCATCTGATTTTAAAACATTATTAAGGGATTTCCAAGGAAATACAATAGGAAACAATTCCAGCCACAAGCAAATCATCTGAAACACAAGCACTTTAAATATCGAATCACTAATACTTTATCAAGTTCCCCTGCATCTTCTCTCTCCTGGAAACTTGGCTGATTTGTTTGCTTGTTGACTTTGCTTCATAACATTCAACTAATAGAGCTTGGATTCATAACCTGACTCCACCGTTATCAACTGAATAACTACTTAGTTACATACTTCTGTTGCTTGACTAATATGTGCTTCATATTAGAAGCGGGGATAGTGGCATCAAAATTAGAAATGTCTTGCTATTAAAAAAGACAAGGCTCTCAGTGTATGCGTGGTTTGTAGTGTCAAATAAATAGTAGCTAAAAATTGTAACTAAGGCTTTTTTAAAGAGCTTTTTTCAAGGATTTAAAGAATGGGGCTCACCAAAATTGTTTGCATTTGTTAGCATTCAGTATTTCTTAGATTTAATTTATTTCTGCAACATATACAATTGTTCTAACGAGGAAAAATTACTCAGAGCTTACCACTTGAAGGCTTGTTGTGAACACAAAAAAATAATTCATTTACCTTAGGAGAGATCGTGAAGATTAATGAGTTGTTTCTTTGGGTTCAAGTTTTCCACATGCACGGAGTTCACTATGCTGATGTAATTAATTTCACAACACCAGGGTTTTGTCATCCAACATTCCTGTGCCATGCAGCTATGATAAGTATTCTTTAATTAAACCTCAAAATTTGCCGCTGTTGTTACATAGTAAAGCTGGAGCACAGGTATACCTCTGTGGACCACAAAGGTTTTAATATGCAGCTGGGGAAGCTTAGTAATAGAATGTTTACATGAAAGCCTTCTGAGTTGGTGTCCAAAGTTCTTAAAACTTTTAATAAGTACTTATATCTAAAGAAACAAAAATAACAGGGGGTGCTTAATGAGCTTGTGTTTGTGGTTATAACTTAAGAAGGACAACAGAGTCTGCTTCTGGGCTAAGGAGGGAAGAAGAACCTTTCGTGGTTCTCCTGGGCTCCCAGCTTTAGAACTGGCAGGCTCCTAGAGAATTACTTTTCTGTGAATACAGCTGAAAATAATCTTTCTCTTAGGACTTGGGGTACAAAAAGAAAAACAGACCAAATAAGGTTGGTTTAGTGTGATGCTCATTATTCCAGCTCTATAAAATTAGGAAGTATTTAGTCTCTGTCTGGCTTGAACTATTTCAGTGGATGATTCAATCATAGCTCAGAAACAAAATAAATATGTATATTTATTCAAAGTTTCAAAGTAATAAGTGTGGTTTGTTTTGTCCTTTGATTCAGGATTTGGTTCAAATTTGTATTAGTGACTTGATAAAAATTAGGGTGAAGAAGTACAATCTAGTGCAATGGGTAATAGCTCAGGTTCCTGTCCCCATCACTTATCACCTATGTAATCTTAGATAAGATACTATATATCTCTTAATTTTGGTTTCTTTATCTTTATAATGGGATTAACAGTCATATTTATTTCACAGAGTTGCTATGAATATTGAAAGAAATAATAAAAAGTGCTTATAAGCTGGGCACATAGCAAGCATTCTATAAATGGTAGTGATAATCATGTAAAACTTTACTAATGGTAAGAGTGGTGAGTGGGGATAGAACTAAGGTGAACTACAGAAAACTTTCTGTAGCAATGTGTTATAATGAGAACATGGTCAGATCTGTTAAAAGGTTGTATTTCTATCCAAGAGACTCTGGAGAAAGACAGAATGAAAGCCAGCCTCTTCTGTTCTCACATTCCTGTTTCCTTGCCTCAGAGCACTGTTGCTACATAGAGTTAGGATCCTTGAGGGGAATTACACTGGAAAAAAGTGAGAGATACGCAGCTGGTTGGTTGTCAGGTTGGAGGGGTACAATGTGATTAATGGCAAAAATGCCAGAGGATAAATTTCAGTTGCTTCTGAGAGCCCAGGGAAAAGATCAGATTTCTGCAGGCCCCTGAAATATTAGGGGATCTATGGTACCCTCTCTGACTGGTATAGTATCTTGTATCTAAGACAAAAATACTTATATCCAAACTAAAGAAAGTATTTTGAATAAGGAGACTTTCCAAGTGAATCTTCTCTTGTAAAAAAGGAGGTGAAATAATTTTTTGTGTAAACTGTCCTTAGATATTCTTGAGAGACTATCATTCACGCAGCCCTCCTGGCTTTTATATGGAAATTATTGTCTTGGTGCAAATCTGGCTCGAAATAAGGACCTAGGTAATTGGGCACATGTCTACTCCATAGTTAGGAGAGGGCATAGTGATACAGACAGTGGAATGGAGGTTATTTTTTTTTTCCAAGTCCCATGGTTCACTGATAAAAGAGCATAGCAGAGTAATCTATTGAGATATTAAATCACATTGTGTTCCATATGGCTGTAGGAGATGAGAACACACGAGAGATGCACCTCATAACATATACTGGGCTTCTGTCTTCCCTACCCAATATGCTAACACCAGGCTATAATTTTTGAAAATTTAAATCTATTGAGAAAAATAATGACTTGAGAATATCTGCAAAAACTCAAAATAAAAAAAATCCAAAATGTAAATTCTGGACCCAAACAAAAACACAGTAAAAACAGTTAAGATCTCAGCAGTTGGATTTATCTGCAGGTTAAATATAGCTGAAACATGAATTAGAGTACAACAAGAAAGATATACAGGTAAAATGAAGAAAGGAGAGACAAAAGAATGAGGCTGGGAGTAAGGTTAAGAGACATAAAAGACAGAATGAAACAGCACAACATACATAGAATTGGGGTCCTAGATCAAGACTTGCAAATAATAAAAGTTCAAAAATTATATGTTGGATTAACGAATGAATGAATGAAGTAGCAAAGATATACTATGAATTGCTATTCAACAAATATTTGTTAAATATTTATTTTACTTTGCTAATGAGTGATTCAAGGATGTATGAGGCAGTTCTTTGGTCACAAAAAAAACTTAAAATTCAAAATAAAGCAAAATATTATCATACTTAGAATGTTTCAGAATGATCATGGGTACTACAGGAAGCTAACTGAGGGTATGAGATAGGTTCATAAAGCCTCTGCCTTTATACTTGCTCTAAGAACAGTTTATCTGATCATTACACTTTTTATGTATTCTGTTTTGTGCCAATGTCCTGACTATTAATAACATCTTTATGGAGAAAGAAAATATTGATAACTCCATAGAGTAGGTATAAGAAATACTACCTCAATAGAAAAGAGTATCAATTTTATTCAGGAGTACTTTTAAAGTAAATCATATTGTTATTTAAATGAAGTTAATAAGAACTATTTAATTTATTATAGAAATGTTTATTCCCCCAATAAAAACAACCTCTAAAAAGTTAACATTATTTTCAACTGAATGCCTGAATGGTATTCATGACTGGTGGTTTTAATCCAGAATTTATTTTCTCATGAAGCATACGATTTTTCCCCCCACTTTCAGATCAATAGGGCAATACGTCACTTCCAAACAGTTCTGAATTTGAAGTTTGGACTACTATCATGTTGCAGTAAAACTCCCATCGACTAATCGCTGCCTTTTCCCCATTCCTATTCCTTTTCCAAAGTATATATAGAAAAGCATATGCTCAGCTGGTTTCCTCAAATCCAATCCCTCAGGCAGAAAGACAAGTTGGTCTGAATTATTTTTTTTCTCCTTTTGCCTCACTCTCTTATGACCTGACTCTTCATGCCTGAAAATAGATCAGAGAGTGTATTAAATTAACTTGTGCTATTTTATTGCTGACTGCTTCAGGAAATAAATTATCAAAGCTGAAGTAAACTTATTTTCTTCCTCTTCTTTCCTTAATATCCTTAAGGAAAACTTCTTGGACTATGATTTCAGATGGAAGGGCTTTAAACTCCAGAATTGACTTTAAACTTTATTTTGAGATGAGCATCAATCACTAATTAACAGTACTTGGCTCATTGGTTTGGTAACACTTCCTTCCAATTAACTACCATTATTGAAGACTCAACATGTACCAGGCACTTACTGCTACTTCTTTTGATATACTTATTGACATTCATGTCTTTTAATTTGCATTACAATGCCCTATATAACATTTCAGGGTCCTTAAAATATTTTACCACCAGAAGAGATGGAGAATCAGAGTATCATAGCTTCTAGGTGGTGGGACAAAGAATTAAGAAATATGGTGTTAAAAGGGAGCTTAGCTTTCAGTGAAATTCTCTCATTTTTACTGAGGAGAATAGTGAAATAAATAGCTCATAAAGTGAAATAAAATTATAAAAAAACTTAAATTGTACTATGATCAGTCATGGATACAAAATTCTGCACGGTGTTAATCCCTGCATCCTTTGGGTTCTCTCTGTTTCTGGTACATATTTTTTATTGTTTATTACATGCACTTATTCTTTCAACCAACATTTATGAGGGCTTCTTCTGTGCCAGATACTGTTCTAGGCTTTGGGGACACAATGGTGAGGAAAAATAAAAGTATTTTTTATCATCTGGAGTTTATACTCTGGTAGGGGAGACAGACAGTAACAAAACATATTCATTAATTGTATAGAAGAAGAGGCACAGTAACCATGAACTAATGCAGCATAAACTTTAGGACCCCTCACTTATGTTGACCCATTCCAAGATGTGGGAGGGGCACTACCAATATATGTCACGTGGTCATATCATTTTGTAAAATTTGTGAATTAAGCCAATTTTGTGACAATTGGTTAAGACTATTACATCTTTCTGCTTCAACTTTTCTGCTTGTCACACTTAGACAGGTGGTAGCATTCTTTACTTCCAACTAATGTGAAGTTGAGTAAAGGCTACATCACATTACAAATAAAAACTTCTGTTCATCAAAAAACTGCTTTAGAGATTAAAATACAAGTAAATACAAGTACATTTAAAGATACAGTGCAAATTTACATACAAGAAAAATACAAGTACTTTTAAAAACAAGCAAAAATTATATAAAGCTTTATAGATACATCGATGTAAAAAGAAAGACTGATAGATGATAGAGAAATAAATATATAGAATAAAAGAGAGTCTAATAGAAAAGTCATTAAGAGACTTGAACAAGAATTTTACAAGAGAATCTCACCAAATTATCAATAAAATTATGAAATTATGATCAGCTTCTCCAGTAATCAGTAAAATGTAAATTAAAATGAAAATTAAGTACCCTTACATACACAACACAATTGCTAATACTTAAAAAAATGTGAAGTTTCAGAAAGGATATGACACATTAAGAAATGTCTTACACGGTTTTTGAGAGTGAAAATTGGTGTAACCACTTTAGAAAACATTAAAACTCAGTATATATGCATAGCCCTTGACACAGTAGTTTCACTCACATGAATATTCCCAGCAGAAGTCTGTGCACTTCTGCACCAAAAGACAAGTATTAATACAAAAAAATTCATAGCAGTTATTCTCAGAACAAAAAATTGGAAGCTGTGATAACGTGAGAGAGTGGCATGGACATAAATACACTACCAAACGTAAAATAGATAGCTAATGGGAAGCAGCCGCATAGCACAGGGAGATCAGCTCGGTGCTTTGTGACCACCTAGAGGGGTGGGATAGGGAGGGTGGGAGGGAGGGAGACGCAAGAGGGAAGAAATATGGGAACATATGTATATGTATAACTGATTTTGTTATAAAGCAGAAACTAACACACCATTGTAAAGCAATTATACTCCAATAAAGATGTTAAAATAAATAAATAAATAAATCCAAAATTAAAAAAGACTTAAAATTTTCAATAGAAGTGTGCATAGCACATTCACTAGCATGGATACACCTAATTAACATAATGTTTAGCAGAAGCAGCTATTATACACAAAGAAATGGTTTATGTAAAGATCAAAAACAGGCAAAAAGCAAAACACTCTTGTTAAAATCAGGATAGTGCTTATTATTGTAAAGATATGATGAAGTTGTGATGCTTTCAATACTGGGTACTTTGAATAATTTTCATTTTTTGCCAATCTGATAGATAATATTATATATTTGTTTTATTTGGCATTTTCAGAATTATTATCAAGTGAGAACACTTTTTCATACGGTTACTGGCCATTTGCATTCTACTGAAGGTTGTGTAGTCGCACCATTTGCCCAGTTTTTAAAAATGGGATTTGTTCTGTTCTTTTTTTAAAATCAGAATTCTTTTTTTTTTTAATATTTTATTTATTTATTTATTTTTATATTTATTTTTGGCTGTGTTGAGTCTTCGCTTCTGTGCGAGGGCTTTCTCTAGTTGCGGCAAGCGGGGGCCCCTCTTCATCGCGGTGCGCAGGCCTCTTCCCTATCGCGGCCTCTCTTGTTGCGGAGCACAGGCTCCAGACGCGCAGGCTCAGTAGTTGTGGCTCACGGGCCTATCTGCGGCATGTGGGATCTTCCCAGACCAGGGCTCGAACCTATGTCCCCTGCATTAGCAGGCAGATTCTCAACCACTGCGCCACCAGGGAAGCCCCAGAATTCTTGTAGGTAATTATTATTAACTCTTCAACAAATAGTTTGAAATCCTTTTTTTCCAGTTGTATTAGTTGCATTTCTTTAAAATGTTATCATGTTATATTTCTTATTGATTATTTATATTTAGTATATGTTTGCCATAAAAGCTTTTAAAACATACGATTTAATTAATCAAATTAGAAATGATTCCAAAGTTTCCATCATGAGCAGAATACTCTCCCAATTACAGGATAACAGTAAGTTTCTAAATTTTGTTTAATATGCAAAAGTTTTTTACATCTGTAATCTATCTGAATTATATGTGTCTGTGCACGTATATCATAATCATTCAGTTGGATACACACATATACACGTGCTTTGACTAAAACATCTTAAGCATCACTCATGGTGTACTGGAATAAGAGTTATTCCTGGTGTCACATGATTTTGGTTCTAATCTCATCTTCTTCACTACTTTGTTGTTAAACTTCAAGCACGTCACTTTATATCTCTGGTCTGTTACTTCAGCTGTGAAATGAGTTGCTTTGACAAGATTGTATCTAAAGAATCTAAGAATTTATTAGATAGGAAGTGAATCCTTTTGAACAGTTTTGCCTCATTTCTGACAGTTTATGCATGCGGTGTGTGGTCCTGATCTCTGCAAGAACCTCAAAATCTGTAACCTTCTGCTGGTTAAAATTCATTCTCACTTCTGAAGTTAGAAGGAAAAGTAATGTGCACATTATCTATACTAGTCACATTTATAATTAATTTCTTGGATCTTAACTTCCTTTGTCTAGGTGGAATTTCTGACCTCATACACACAACCATTGCTGATTTGGCCAAGGGCGCCACCAGACCCAAATACATTCACTCTTCAAGATGCCTAGGTTAATACTTGTAGCTTGAATATAGAAGATTCAGAATATAGAGAATTCAGTTTTATTCCTCTGGTAGTTACAACAAGAGAACTGTATCCTTCTTGGATTATGTTTCTTAGGAGTCATATGCAAACTGTCATAGGAAACAAAGAAAAGCATTTTGAGTAAGAGGGCGATAAGACAGGTCGAATAAGAGAAATAGAGGTGAGGGGACAAGAATTCCTGTGAGACGAGAGAATAGCTTCCTTTTTTCAGAGCTTTCAGGTTTAAATGAAACATGTCTACTTAATTCACTTTCTTTGGGTTCCATGAAAACATTCTGTAAACCTACTTTCTATAAATTTCTCTATGTGAGTGCTATGGACTTAACTGTGTCCTCCCCAAATTCTGTGTTGAAGCCCTACCTGCTCCCACTGTGATGGTGTTTGGATATGGGGCCCCTCAGAGAGAATTCAGTTTAGATGAGGTGATGAGTGTAGGACCCTCATGATAGGATTAAATGCAGAAAATATACTGGCTTATCAAAACCATGAGAGTAGAATATATACAAGTGGTCTTCTAAACCCTTAAAACACCATCTATAAGTTAAGTATAAATGAGAATAAGGTGGTTCCTATTAGTGAATTAAGAAGACAAATTGAACAGATACTCTAAAATTAAGTGGAAAAAACAGGTGGGATTTTAGAAAGAAAACCTGGGCCAGAAGAACAAAAAAACCCAGAAAATCATAAAGATAATTGTAACTCAAAAATATTGGCTTTGATTGCTTAAAGATCCTATTCTAGGTTATTAATATTAGTTGTAATATGTTGCATACACATTTTAGTTTTCTACCTTCTTTTGTTCCTTTGGGAATGGCTGTTTTCACAATTTCTCTCTTTTCTCATTTTGCTTTTCCTTAGGCAAATCTTTTAGTCTCTTCAAACACCTTCCTTTCTTAGTTGCAGTTAACAGAATTATAGGATTTCAAGCTCAAACTTTTATTTTTGTCTTAGGATTCAAGGAATTGGGCCTTATATCAAATAGGTCCTCAGCTCAAATTTGTGAACCAAAATACAGACACCCAATGCAGGGATCAGTGCCCACAAAATGAGATTCCAAATTAGATGTTCTTAGGAGCAAAGGTGCTGGCAACAAACAGTCCCATCCATAAAGTTCAAAAAATCGTTTGGTGGCATCTAAGATTTACTGAATAATTTCCAGTCTCATTTGAATTTGAAAATATCCAAAAAATATCGTTGCAATATGTTGAGCAACTGCAATATGCTTAGTAGTATATGTGAAGGTTTTATATAGATTATATTATTTTAATAGTTTAAAATACTGTAAATTATTTACTGGATTTCTATTTTTCAGGTTAGAAAAGTAAAGATATAAATAGCAACTCTTTTGTTCAAGTTCACATACCAAGTAGGTATCAGAATTCAAACCCATGGCTGTTAGATTTCACACCTATCGACTTTTCACTGGGTCACGTTGCCATAAAACTTTCCAAAACACGTAGAACATTTTTTGGTTTTGATTTTTGAAACATCTATATTAAGAACTTGATTTTAGTTGCTGGCAAGATCTTGATATTAAGATTCAAATAAAGTCAAGATGATTTATGGTGTTTTGTTTTCTCCCAAACCTGGATGATATTTATCCACTATTTTAGAGGAAGTTTCAAACACACAGTACATTATACCACTAGAAACAGACAGACTCACACTTGTAATTTCTTCTAATTATCACTGAAATTATAGCCTTCGAAGGCACAGACTCTATTAGACCTCCTCTCCATGAATGTTCTGACCAATAACCCTTTCTGCATTCACCACCGCACAGCCATATGGAACTGCTCAGTCTTTTATTGAGACTCTTGATTGAGAAACCTCATCAGACTGTGAACAGCCAAAGAAAGAGAAAAATATTAGTAGTAATAATACTAAGATTGGACTAGAAAAGGCTGATTCAGCAGGTATAGGAACCATAATTTCACATCCTACTATGCCAGCAGCAAGGGAACTAATTACATGGCAGACACTATGAACTTCAGGTACATTTTTTATTTCACCTCAGTTGAAGTCAAGTCTTCTAAAGAATTTTCTATTTAAAACAATGTGTTTGCTGCCAGATGCACTAAAATGTATATGACAAAAATGTAATACTAGACTCTCGATGTAATAAAAATTCCCAAAGCTATGAAATCCCTGCTTCTTCTCCCATTAATAAGGGGACTCATTTTCAATCAGTGTATTACAATATCCTTGTTCATTGTGATGCTTTATGGTGCACTATGTAGGTGATTGTGCTTTTCAATGAGACTGATTTTTTGAACTTTGGAGTGTAGAAAAATGTGAAGTTCATGTTGTATAACACAGTATTTACATTTTTAATACTACTGAAATGCTTTTTTTCAAAATATAATGATAGCACTAATGACTATCAAACTAATGCTTTAAGTGTTTATGCTGATGTGAATTTAATCTTTACATTCATTTTTTTTCCATTTTAAGGAGATTTCTAAAAATTATCAGTCAGCCAAAGGTGTTCCTTGAATATACCCTGTATACAGAGATCTACAACAACCATTATGAGGGGGTGGTATTTTTTAAATAACTGTCATAACTTCTGCATATAAAACAATGACAGTATGAACAAATGTCATAAATATGAATAATTATTGGTATTATTACCAATTATTATTGGTACACAGAACTCTACATGGAGTAAACAGACTTCCAGTTTCCTTTAACATTGATTCCTGTTCATTCCCTTCCTCCCCTCCTCGACTTATGAATATCTTTCATCATCTAGGTAAATTCTTAATTCCATGTCAGTGATCCATCTATCATCATACTCTTAATGATGTCTCTAGTCCCATGGTCCTTTTATTTTTACAAAGCCTTGTTTTCCTACCCCTTTCTTTTCAAGCAGTTACTTCAGATAATAGCCACTTTTCTTAAGGTTCTTCACTAATGACAATTTTAAAAGATAACTATACCCAACTACCTAGTGGATAATCATTAATTAAATAGATGATTTTTATCATAGTTTATAACACAGGCTAACTCCTAGGATTTAAATTATATTAAAATCAAATATGATTTCTGCCTTTATAGAAATTTCATGCTAGATGATATCAGAACAAAACTTATCACAAATAGAACGTAACTTATTAGTATATTGTGAGAGAGACAAGCTGATGATTCACTAAACTCTTTTTCATCTTTGCCTTGCACAAATAACACATCTGCGTTTCTCAGCTCCTTTGTTTTTACATATGATCCCTGCGGTTGGGAAGTCACATCACTGAGTTCTGGCCAAAGGAGTGTGAGTGGAAGTAATGGGTGTCACATTTAGCATAGTCCATTGTCACCTCTCATTTGCCATTCCACTGGAAACCATTAAACCTATGAAATGGTAGAGCCTTGAAAGGAGGATAACCAACGATCCTGAATCATTGCACAGAAAAGAACAACCTGCTGACCAGAAACATCCCCTTGCTCTTTATGTGAGTGGAAAATATACTTCTACTGATCTAAGAGATTACAGAGTTGTGTGTGTTTTACTGCTCTGATAATTTAAATAATACAGAAATAGGTGAGAAAGAGCTATAAAAATAACTCCTAAAATATATGACATTGGCTTTGCAATAGATGATGGCAAAGAAACATATTGGAGGCTGGAGGTGGAAAACTATTATATGCAGTGGTACAATATTTATTAAAACTGTTACCTGCAATGACATAGAGGACAGTACACAGAGCTTATAGCTCCAAGAGGTGTAGTTGGTATGATAATACACAGTGACTTTGCCTTTCACTTTAAGTCATATTTTACATATTTCCATGTGAACAGAGCAGAACTGGACAATTTTCAAACAAAAAAATGGAATAGAGAGAATTAATAAATTATAGAATATAAGCAGTTGGAAGAAGAAAAAACTGTATATCACATGGTATCTTAGGATTTTAAGCTGGAGGCAATGACTGCATTGGACTTGGGTTGACACCATTGATACAAGAGTATGTTTTTCGTGTATGAGAAGAGGAGTGAAATCAGTACTTGGTGGCCAAAAAAAAAATAATAATAATGTTTCCTAGGACATGGGGGAGGCATAAGATGGAAGAGATTTGAAATATCAATCACTGCTTGGAAGGTAGAAACACTCATTTTGAAAATAAATGATGATAATCTTTCATTACTATTTTAAAATTTGTTACAACAACCAACATTAACTAATACATTTATCCCTCCCTCCCACACTATTGCCCTAACCTCCCAAGTATGTGTATATTTATTTGTATGTGTTTATATCTATCTTCCATCTATCTTTGTATTTAGCTGCCTGATTAACTGTACCTACCAAGATGTATATTAAAACCTGCATTTCCCATACAATAAGTCTTAATCAGATTCTGTAACTCTTTATTTACTTTTTATTAAGGACAGGAATCCCATTCTCTATTATTATTTGGTTGGTTATTAAGACTAAATCATATTGAAAACCATTCACCACTCCCACTACCTCAAGCTAGCAAGGTAGTTTTGAATGAATTGAATTATTGGGAGTAGGAGTAAGTACCTGTTCCCACACACATTTTCCTCGCTTCTGTTCCCTAACACTCGATAGTGGGAAAGAAGTGGAGAGGAGGCAGATAGTCTTCATCACTAACTGGCCACAATGAGGTTGCTGTATTTCTTTGACTCATCAAACTCTACTGCCTCACCTCATTGTCTATGGGCTCAATACTGAAAAGGTGTCCAGTAGCTGAAGAGGTTTTTAAGAAAAACCTTCTGAGGCACTGGTTCTTCTTTATGAATTGGCCTCATCCTCATGCTGATTTGCAACCAGCACCAATATTCTGCATTCTTTTTTTTTTTTATTAACATCTTTATTGGAGTATGATTGCTTTACAATGGTGTGTTAGTTTCTGCTTTATAACAAAGTGAATCAGTTATACATATACATATATCCCCATATCTTCTCTCTCTTGCATCTCTCCCTCCCACCCTCCCTATCCCACCCCATGTGTGTTCTTCTTTGTCTTATGCTGCAGAAGGTCCTAGTAAGATTATAAAAATATGAATAATTTATAATAATAGAAGTATTAGTCAGCAGGTAACCTGTATTGAGAACTTGCTAAGTTCTAAGAACTGTCCTAGGTTTTTAACATTGAAATAGTATTCCATCATTACACCATTCCTATGAAATGATTACTATTTTCCCCATTTTACAGATAAGAAAACAAAGACTGAAAGGGTTCTCATAAAACTGACCAAGGAAAATAAAGAAACCTCTTTAAGAACACAGTGTCAGAAATAAAATAGAAGACACCATCTAAGATGCTTCAGATATTAAAAAGAAAATAATGGGGTATTATTTTAAAATTATTTATACCAATAAGTTATAAACTTTAAATGAAATGGATAAATTCCATTTATGAAATCTGACATAAATAGTAGCATTCAATTTGTAGAGTGCTACTAAAGCAGTTTAATCGTTAATTAAAGACATTCCATGAAGAAAAATCCAAGCCAAAATGTCTTTGTTGATCAATTTAACCAAACACCCAAAGGAAAAAAAATTGAATATTACATTAAAACTTCCAGAGGGGAAAAGAAAAAGAGCAGTTACACTGCACCTCATTTGGGAAGACTACCATAATATTTTTGGGGGAAAAATCTAACAATAACAACAAAAATTTGACCGTCAATATCATTAAGAAAAATAAATGGAAAATTCCTTTTAATATTAGTAAATCAAATCCAGAATTATGTAAAAATAATAAAATAAGGCACTGTTGATTTAGGAGGATCATTAATAAAACAGAATATAGACAAGCAAATAAGATTTAAAAAGACAAAATATAACGCGTGAGTTTTTGTTTTAAAATCTTAACACCAAAACAATTTGCACATTAACAAAATAAAGGAGATATATAATATAATCAACAATATCCTAATGATTATATGATCATGTTCAATAAACATTTTTAATGAAAGAATTTTCAAGACTGAATAAATGAACAAAAAGTTGATAGTCTGATGTCTTATTTTGTTTGTGCTGCTGTAACAAAATATCATAGACTAGGTAGCTTATAAACAACAAATATTTAGTTTTCATAGTTCTGTAAGCTAGAAGTCCAAGATCAAGGCACCAGTGGATTCACGGTGTGATGAGGGCCCATTTTCTGGTTCATAGACTGCTATCTTCTCATTGTCTCCTTACATGGCAGTAGGAGCGAGGGAGAACTTCCCTATTCCTCTCATAAGAACACTAATCCCATCATGAGGTCTTCACTTTCATAACCTACTTAACTCCCAAATGCCCCATCTCCAAATAGCATCACATTGGGTATTAGTTTTCAACATATGGATTTTGGGGGAGCGCAAACACTTAGACCTTAGCAATTGGTAATCAGGAAAGAAACTAGACTAGACTGAAAAGTCTCAGGTTTACAAATCCATTCAAAGCGATGCTAAAATTCATGATGCTATTGTTCATAAAGGTAGCATTACAGTTTTAGGAATCTTTCCACTTGCAATGACCCAAGGGTTTTCAGTGCATTTTGCCCTGCATGTTCAGTGACAAATGTGGGATTTAATGATTATGGAACAATAGAATTTACTTTTATCTTCTCTACCATATGTCCTGGCAGGCATAGTACATGCAAATACGACTCAACATTCTCATCCAGTGTCTTCCTTGGCAAATATAGTTTTACTGCTTACTAAACTTGCTTTATGCTGATTGTAGAGTAAGAGCAAACACATTAGATTGCCCTGCCCTAAGAAATGAAAATGACAGATGAAAAGATTTAAATATGAACTACAGTACCAATAAAGGCGAACAAAATGCTTGCAAGAGGTGCCTAAGTAATGGCATTTCATTTTGATAATGTTCATCTAGAGCTAAGCAAAAGGGCCTCTGTTCATTCTAGAAAATGGAGTTAGTAAGAGGAGTTCAATTAAATGCTGCTACTCAGAAATAAGGGTCAATAATTGCAGTCTCCAAAGGCTAGTTTTCTAGCCTGCCATGACACTGGGGTTTCTTAGGCAAGGGGATTTTCCTTATTTTGAATTGTATGACACTTTCTTTTTATCATACTGTACATATTTCTAAAATCTTTCTTACATAAAATTCTATTTTTAAAGGGCAAATAGCAATATTCAGGAAGATTATTTATTTGAAGAAGACATTGTTGGGATTTTTCAAAAGATAAAATCTCTGTGTCTGTAAATGCTCATGCTTTGAAAGCATGTGACATTTACACCACAATAAAATGTAAATTAGTTTGTTTTGCCCTTGGAGATTTGGGGATATGGTGTGGATTAGAGGAGGATAAAAGAAAATACTAGTCAATTTGACACCAGGATAAAAATAGGAACCAGATTTAAGTTCTGGTACTGGCTTGCTATTAACTAGTTTATTATCCTTAACTAGTCCTTTATCTATTATGAACAACTAATTAATAGATTCAGTTTATTTATGCAGTCAATGAAAATGTATGTGACCCTGTTAGTCAAATCATGTCACTCCTACTCAAATCCCTCTAAGGGTTTCCCATCACTTCTAGAGTAAAAGCCAAAGTTTTGAAAACGATGACATCTCCTACTGCTCTCCTCTTGCTAATGCTGCCCCAGCCTCAGTGGCCTCACTGCTAATCCTAGGTTACACCCAGTCACATCCACAGCCAAGGCCATTGATTGCACACACTTGCTGTAGTCCGCGTGTCTGGAGTTCTCTCCCCCTCCCCACCCAAAGTGTTTTCTTAGCTTGCTCACACCCCTCTTTCAGGTCTTTACTCAAACATCACTTTCTCAAGGAGGCCTTTACTTATAACTCTATTTTTAACGCCACCCCTCCCTTGACACTCCTTATGCTCCTTCCTGCTATGTTTTTCTACGTAATATTTATCATTATTTAATATGTCATTTATTTATTTATTTTATCTATTGACTGATTGGCTGTTTTCTTTCCCACCCCCTCACAACCAGACATTAAGGTCCATGATGCTAGACTGTTTTTTGCTGTCTTATTGACCATTGTATCCGCAAAACATAGGACAGTTCCTGGCACAGAGTGGACATTCACTAAATATTTGTTGAACAAATGAAAGTAATGAATACTACCTACAACATGTTAGGTCTTATTAAACTTACTGAGCATCAGCAAATCATCATTAGAACGATGATTTTTTTTTTCTAATAATAGCATGATGAGAAAGGATGACCTAATATAGCCCCTTGAGGAGATACCAGAGTAAAATGCTCAATGGAGATGCTTGCGGGAAATCTAGTTTCATATTTTGTATAAACAAATTAAACTGAACCTAAAATTATATATAGTTTTTCTAGAACTTATGGTCCCTGAAAATAAATTCATATCAGCAGATTCATGTTGCCTCAACCTCTTCAGCTGGCATTCATGTGTTTCTAGATTCCAGGATAGGGAGAGAATTTTTATGTTGTAGAGGTAAAAGAGAATAATACGTATTATGTAAGCCTGCTGACTAAACTGCCCTCTCTTTACCTTATACTGATAAGGAAGGTTGAGACACATTTGGAGTAAGAGCTAAAATATTGGCTGTTCAAGACAGAGAAAAAATAATAAACAGATGATGAATAAACATGGTAATTACAGATTTACATGTTCTATAAAGAAGATACAGCCAGGGTAATTGCAGAGTAAAGGAAAGGATATTTTAGGTATTCACTAAGATCCCTCTTAGCTAAAGTCTCATCCTCGCCACATGGAAAATAAAAGAGGTCTGTTTGACTTTAACACAAGATGAAGGGGATGAGTGACAAGAGAGAAGTCAGGTTAGCAAATCAGAATTTATTGCCACTCATAGCTTTATTATAAGTCATTGTAAAGTTTCATGCAGCAGAATGTTTTCTTCAATTTTATAGGAATCACTTGGGCTTCTGAGAATAAACTTGAAGATAGGTCAATACAGAAATACCACGTGGGGCCTATTAGGGTAGTCTGGGTCAGAACCAACAGAGACTTGGATCAGGATGCTAGGAGGGAAGGTGGTAAGGAGTGGTTAGATTATTGACATATTTTGAAGAAAAAGCCCAACAGAACTTAGTTATAAATTGGATATTCAAGGTGAAAGTAAAAGGAGGCATGAAGGATGACTAAAGTTTTTGGCCCAAACAACTAGAAGTTAAGTAGTTATTAACTAAGATGAAGAAGTTGGAGTAGGAGAGGTTTCTGAACAGAAGGTCAGGAACTCAGTTTTGGACACATGACGTTTAAAATGATGATAAGGTATCCAACTGGATAGATTGATTAAGAAGATACAACAGTCTGGAGTTTACAGGAAAGGTTAGGTAGTAGAGACCATACAGATATTCTTGATTACTTGAGACCGGATGAGATACCATCAGAGTGGTGACAAATGGAAAAATACACCCTTAACACCAAGAATAATATAGACCCATATAGCACATGTTTTCAGTAGTCTCTCTGTGTGTGCACACACCTATGTTCAGATTCCTAATTGTCAGAAGATGCAGTTTGGGACATTCAAAATATTGTAGAGGACAAAGTCATAGATCCAATTCTAGCTGCATATACTGCTAGTTGTGTGGCTTAGGAAGAGTTAATTAAACTCTGAGTGTCAGGTTTTTTTGACAATAATAGGCCAATGATAATATCTTCCTTCCATTTTGCTTGTGAAGAACACATATGTGCGAGGTTGCACACCTTGGAGCAAAGTAAAATACAGATCTAGATAGAAAATACCTATTTAATGGAGGTCCTAGATTTTACAGGTGGGAGTTGGATTGGTTGAGGGGGACAAGTCTCTGTCTCGAGGTTGCCAGAAGTTAAAATGTTTTACGTAATTTGTACAATATTACTTAAAAGATTAAAATATTATTTGTAAATAGACACTATCTTTCTGAAAAGCTATTCCCCACTATGTATTGGGAGGCTTAAAAATGCATAGATTTAACCTAGGAAGTGGACTATATCATAAGAAAATAAAAAGATAAGTTTAAGTTTTTACAGTTGTTTGAAAATAACTCAAATGTCCAATAGTAAAAAAACTGTACTAAATGATGATGATTTACCCATAGGGTACACTAGCATGAAGCCATTAATATATTTTTAAAAAATATCTAGTAAAGTAGGAAAAGCTGGTATAAGGGGCAGGACAGGAATAAAGACTCAGATGTAGAGAACGGACTTGAGGACATGGGGAGGGGGAAGGGTAAGCTGGGACGAAGTGAGAGAGTGGCATGGACATATATACACCACCAAATGTAAAATAGATAGCTAGTGGGAAGCAGCCGCATAGCACAGGGAGATCAGCATGGTGCTTTGTGACCACCTAGAAGGGTGGGATAGGGAGGGTGGGAGGGAGACATGAGGGAGGGGATATGGGGATGTATGCATATGTATAGTTGATTCCCTTTGTTATACAGCAGAAACTAACACAGCATTGTAAAGCAATTATACTCCAATAAAGATGTTTTAAAAAAGTATAAGACAAATTATTATTTTTTATTATTTGTTTTATGTTAATTGTTTAAATTATAAGGAAAAAAACTAGAGGCAAACAACCATGTGTTGATTACCATGTGTATTTCAGGAGTGACATTTGGAATAATTTGCTCTACCTTTCTAAGGTTTCTAAATTCTTTGCAATAGGTGTTATTTTTTGTCATAAGAAGCAAGTAGTTTATAGAAAAAATATATTCTTGGGCCTTTTAATACTTAGCTGTTCGTACAACCAAGATGTCACTTCAGTCTCATGTGCTTTTATTGCCTCGAATTTACTTTACACTGAGGAAAAGCAATCTCTTTATTTTTTTTTTTTTAATATTGCCAATTGTCCTCTTTAGTGACTGTAGCAATTTGCAGTTAACCTTTTGGGTTTTATTTATTTATTTATTTATTTATTTATTTATTTATTTTTGGCTGTGTTGGGTCTTTGTTTCTGTGCGAGGGCTTTCTCTAGTTGCGGCAAGTGGGGACCACTCTTCATCGCGGTGCGCGGGCCTCTCATTATCGTGGCCTCTCTTGTTGCCGAGCACAGGCTCCAGACGCGCAGGCTCAGTAATTGTGGCTCACGGGCCTAGTTGCTCCGCGGCATGTGGGATCTTCCCAGACCAGGGCTCGAACCCGTGTCCCCTGCATTGGCAGGCAGATCCTCAACCACTGCGCCGCCAGGGAAGCCCGCAATCTCTTTATTGATGAACTAAACCATTAATTGAATAAGAGAGTCTCTTCTTTGCAATGTTCTGAAAAAATGCTATAAAAATAATAATGAGACACGAACTTCCATAAAATATTTGTTTCTCTGAAGTCATTTAAACTTAGTGTTTTTCCTTGAAAAGGTTTATGAATAATTAAGCCCAGTGTAACTTGCTTAGAAAGCTCTGGTTTAAGCTAGCACCATTAAAATTAGAACACTGTCACAAAAGACCCATTAACATCATTTAAATTTGGTAAGGAATGGACCCTAGACTATGCAGAAGTCAAAAGACCTGACCACTAAAATAATGATCTGACATGATGAGCGTTGTAAGAGTGCTGACATAAGGAAAAGCCTGTGTGCTCATTAGACATTTTAAAAGAAACTACCTTTAAGAAGTATATTGCAGAGTTTCAGGGTATCTTGATTACTGTTTTATTTTTGTATTTTTTCATCTTTAGTAATTTACAGATAAGAATGTAATAATTTAATCATTTACTAATAGGAGAAATGGATTTCCAATTGCATTTCTGTTTTTATTAGCTATGAGTTTTTGAACAAATTGTGTTCTCCTAGTTTCAGAGTCCTCATTCATTAAATGGATAAATAATAGTCCCTAGCTCTATTTCATACATTTTTAATGTGCATGAAATGTGCTAATTCCTGTATAGTTCTTAGCATTGTACCTAGAATAAAGTGATTTTTTTTATTATTGTTAGTATTATCATCACTATTATTATTTCCTATAGTTTTCCTGTATTGGTAAATCAAATAAATGTATTACCTGAGACTCCTGAAAATAGATAGACCAGGAATCAATAGTGAGGTAGTTTTCAGGCTCAGAGAAACCAAAGAGACCAATGGTTTTCTCCTCTTTAAAAAAGGCAACTTTAATGTTGAAATATATGTCAAATATGTATCCATACCTAAAGTTTCAATTAAGACTAACTGAAGTAATACAGGCATAAGATCTTTCTAAATTATAAAGCTCTGTGTAAATATGAGAGATGATTACTAATGTTACCAGGCTATTGTACAAGCATTGCAATTAGTATCCAAGTTAGCAAACATTCTCTGCAACATAATAAAGGGCTTTAAGTGTTAGTTTCTTCCCCCCAAAGCATATATTTTATTTCCTAGGCATAATTTACAAACTTGCAAAAGCAACTTGAATCTGTATTATCATTTTAAGAGAAAGATCCATTTTAAGAGAGAGTCCTTTTTTAATATAGTAATCTCATAATGTATTGCTGACTTGAAATGGTATATCATCTAATTATGAGTTAATATTTTATTAAATTTTGTAATATTACAATATGATTAAATTTTGTATTGCTTACAACTTCTGTTTTTTTCTAGATATAACTTTTCAGGAGCAAACATCTGCACATAGTTAGAAATCAGCTTTAACTTAGAATTCATGGTGGTGGAATATATTGGAGGAAAAAATGTTAGCGTCTACTTGCCAACTCAAAGCAATATGAACTTTGGTGCAGTGAATATAAATTAACTCTCCAGGGAAGATTTTCTGAGAATAGTGCTTATATGACTCATACTATCTCTTGATCCATGAAATGCATTGCACACCATCAATTTGCTACTTGAATTGTCCTAAGGGGAGAAGCTTGTCGTTCACTCACTGAAGTAAATTAAGGGCATGCTAAATCATTTTATTGGCTGCATTATCAATATTTCATTATTTATGCAAATAACACAGTTTTATAACATTTTATAATAAATACTTAATATTTATACAGTCCATTTTACTAAAATTCTTAAAAAAACTAAAGAGAGCCTATATCTCTGTCATATTTTGCCCTTATAATTGTGATGGGTAACTGAGATATAAGAATCTTTGTAACTGGGGCTGGTCAGACCTTGCAGGAGAAGCAAATCTATTTTAGTCTACTCTGCCTTCTTCTACAATATCATGAGTTGTTCATGATTCTGGTCTCTCAGGCTAAGGCTAATAAAAATACAAAATGACCAAAGAATTATACTCGACAGTTTACAAAGTACTTTCACATCTATTTGGAGTAGGCTGTGATTTTTCTGCCTGGCCTTCATCATGAATTGACTCTGAATGCAAGTTGCCAGGGCAGAGAGCAAGCAGTTTACCCAATTTTCCTCAGACTATGTTGAAAGTTACTGTGGAAAAATGAACTGAGTATATAAAACATTTTGAATCACCCAAACCTCAGAATCTATTCATCAAAGAACTCTAGCAGGCTATCAGAGGGAAAAACTGAACATGATTGTTTTTAGTAATTTGAATTTTGATTTTGTCATATTTATAGCTGAACTCTAAAAAATTTACAAAAAAAAACAACAACAAAACTTTTACCAGCTTGAAATCTTAGGAAACAGTGGTATATGCCTTACTCCTTGAGATTACTGGGAAGACTAAGGAAATGACATCATGTGTGAAATCATCCAGGTATCTGGATCAGGTTTCCCTTAGAACTCTATTCATATTGCTCTCATTGCCCTCCTACAATTTTATTGCAAGTGCAAATTTACTTTCTGTCTTCCTCTACAGATTATGAGCTATTTAGCTATATGAGCAGTATATTATTCTTTGTGTTCCTAGTACAACAGCATTTAAATGATTCAGTCACTCATTTTCTCCTTCATTCAACAAATACTTGAACATCTTCTGTATGTATGAGAGAGTAAATCTCATAGTGTTAGCATTACCTAAATTTGGATTCAAATCCTAGCTCTATAAAGTAGTAATTTTGTGACCTCTGGAATATGACATCATCTACCTAAACCTTAGTTTTGAGTATATAAAACAAATCACATTGTTGTGACAATTATATAGTAGCAAAACTCAACAATTGTAAGCTAATTATAGCTAAAATTATGGGTTAAATCGTGTGGGTTAGTTTGTAGCAATAAAAATCCAATGAGAACTAAAATTAATAAATTGAGGTAATGGATCTATGAGTCAGCATTAGTTAAATGATGCTGCAGTAACAAGCAGTACTAGAATCTCATAGGATTATAACCATAAAAGTTTAATTAACTTATATGTCACTGTGGGAAAGCTGTGGTCTTGCTCCACGTACTTGTCCTTCATTACAGGATCTAGGCTAATGAAGTAGACCTTACCTGAAACATCGCCAGCTACATTGCATAAGGGAAAAAGCAGGGATAAAAATCAACAGTAATACTTAAATCTGGTATTTGTTACTTTCATTCATATTTCATTTGCCAAAACAATTTAAAATCAGTCTGATTTCAATAAGGCACTGACATGGGAAAAACATAATGCAATCTATTATAAGAGGTAAGCAATACATGGAAAAAGACAATCACATTCTAGGGAGTCATAGTAGTTAACTCAGCCTCTATGTGAGGTAGTATTTATATTAAGTTCCTGGGACCAAAGTTTATGTGGGAGATGGAGAGAGTATCTGGAAATGATAGCTTGGGCCCTCCAGATGATAGGAATATTTGATTGGATGATACTAATTTACTGTAGGAACAATCACCAATGGGAGCTGTCCAAGCTGCCTAACCTTGACTATTTACTGAATAACTGAAATTCAGCAGAGGCATACAGGAGCCTTCAGATTTAGGAAAATCACATCCTGGTTTTAGTTTCACACACAGTGGTGATTCTGGAACTTGTCTATATTACCAAATCCCTATTCCATACCTCTGCACAGACAGTATAGGCTCAAAATGCTTTCAAATTTCATCTTTCGTTACCTCTTCTTCTGTCAGTGAATCTCTAAATATTTTTTCCAGTAGTTGATCTTACAGCCCCAGTTTCTTCATCTCATCAGGAAGAGACATTCTCTGTGGCACAGGAACATAAAGATATCTTAGGGGTTGGCCTTCAGACCATACCTAAATCAAGTGCTAGAATCTATCTGGCCCTACAAGATGGCTTGAAATCCAATGTCATAGAGTTGAAAATTTATTGAATTAAAGACTTTTGAGCAAGGGAAGAGCTCAAAGCAGACATTTAGGAAGATAGAACTAACAATGATGTCTTAAAAGAACTGAAGTAGCAGTCTGGAGGTAGTGATCTTAATATCACATACCTACCAGAGTTTAGAGACCCTTTCTTTCACTTAGTTGTGGCAACTAAAATTATGATAAAAAATTCTCAACTGTATCTGCCCAGACCAATTGCTGTCCAGATCGATAGCTGCCTGCCATTTGTTTTGTTTAATCATCATGAGATTAATAGAGGGCTGGAGACTTTAGAATGAGGTCAGGGTCATATTATTATATTATAATACCTAGTATTATTTGCAAATGATATTACTCTCATATAAATATATTTCAAATATATAAACTATAACTGTATCTTAAAAAATTAACAAATCATTCATTAGTCATGAGAATTTTAAGATAAAGTTATATAACTCACAATAAAAGATGTAATAGGTGATGAACAATATTAAACCACATGCTATAAAAGATTTTAGTAGTACTTATGTTTTAAAACATAATTCATGAGTTTTATTTCACATAACCTTAAAAATGAGAAGGCATTTTATAAAGACAGTTATACAATTAGTGGCATTATACATAAAAAGTCAGAAAATGAAGCTTTTAATTACCAGAAATTTAAGATATATGGAATCTTTCTCATTCAAATCAAAAGATTTACCTTAATTTTCCATTCTCCTCATAGAGCTATTCCATAGATAAAAACAAATCAGGTGCTTTTAGGAAATAACTCTGCCTCACACTTGGAACACAAAAATAAAGACAATTATTTTCACTTTTTATAAAATACTAAAGGAAGAATAATTATTTCCATTGCTAGAAATGTCAGCAATGAAACCAAACGTGTAACAGTATAAATTTAGAAAAAAATTCAATGACATAAATTTGTTACCCAGCCAAAAATTATACACAATTGTAGTTAAACGTACTTATTTTAAAAGGAGTTCCGGAATGATGAATCTTAATAATATCAATCAGCATGCATTTTCAAAATACAAATCCAACTGCAAGTAAAAATCATAACTTTTTTTAAAGACTGGAACTATTTCAATAGATACAAATTTGTTCATGAAAATTTAAACAGGATATCGTTTCAATGAAAAACGGATTTCCTTAGAAGCAGTAATAAGTATTCTCATAAAATTATAAACAGCTTACATCATTCCTGGTATAATTTCCCAGAATATGAATATGTTGATTAATTTCGTGAGAAGCCGAATTTGATTTAGTCTTCTAAACATCAAGAGCTATACTTAAAGGCCAATCTAGTAGTATAGTTCAGCAAATCAAGCTTTGAATTTCAGATTTCTTTGTGGACATTTCTCTTTCACTCCTGTGAATACTTTATTGTCTACTTTGTTATGTTAGATATTAGAAAATATTTTATAATTCTGATTGGCTTGATATATTAATATTTATAATTTGATATAATGGTAAAAATAGATGTCCCTTAAAAATGTTTTCCAAATATTCTCTTATACTTTAATAATATATGTCTTTATTTACATTATCAATAAATTGGGAGAATTGTGCTGAAATAAACTACTATTGCCTTGAAGGTCATAAAATAATAAGGTTGTTTCAATGTAGGTAGTGCTTTATCACAGGCTTGGCTACCTGTTCTAAATTATCCTAAGGAAAAGAAAGATTTAAAAAATTTAAATCCCTATCTGTTTATTTGTCTATCTATCTGGCTGTCATTCATGCAGTCATATCAAGCCAATTTCTATTTCTTCTTCTGTTAAAGAAACCAGTGAAGTTGTATATGTGCTAATGTTACTTCTATTAAAGAGGAAAGTAGGGTCGGAGTGTCAGAATTTAAATCCCTCCTTAGCTTTTTGACAGCTGTGGGTTTTTGCACAATCATTTCAGCTACTCTCAGTTTTTTTGTTTTTTTAATCTGTAAAGTGGGAGAGATACTAAAGCCTTTATTACATTATGGATGTATGACAAATGAGATAACGCATGTAAAACTTTTACCCAATACATGCCATATGCCTACTATTCAGTAAACGGCAATTATTGTAAATTAACGTGGTGACTACCCTGAGTATATAAGTAGGCCAATCAGGATTCACAACCTGCCTGATTCTAAATCCCATTATCCCTACTCTAAATAATACTGCCTCTTGATCACAAATATCTCATCAATGAAAGAGCCCTCTAAAAGAGATTTGCTAAAAGTGGTAATATTAAATTTGCAAATATAATTAACTAGGCCACAAAATTGAACAGTTATCTTGCTAGTAATGGAATTTGTTACCAAAGGCGCATTTAGTCTGTTTCCTTTGCAGCCAAGCCAGGTGGGTTTGCTGGAGAACAGAAGTGCTGATGAGACAATGTACTGACCCACTTTGTCTCCCTGCAGACGATCCCAGCTGGCGTAGTGTGCACTCATTGTTCAAGTAAGACAGTATTTTTTGACTTTTTATTATATCTCTCTAAGGAAATAAAAATATAAATGTTGTTGTGTTATATGCAGAGGGGAAAAAAAAAAAAAACACTTGGATCTGATATTTGAAAGAGCCGAATCCCATGTGAAATTATCCTCACATTAAAATAGAAGCAGTGGTTTATAATTGTAAATATAAACCAGGTGTCTGTCATCATTTTTTATTCTAATCTCATCACAGACACATGGAACCTTGAAGTATATTTTAAATATATAAAACAAGAAAAACTATCTTAAAACTATTTGTATATTACACAGTTTCAATATATGTCTTTCAAAGAGAAAGAGTGACAGAATTGAAGAACAGAGACATAGAGAAATAAGTTATTTTGTTGATATTGGTAATATGCTAAAAATAGCTGGATTTCAGACACTGAAGAATATGTTGGCTTAAAAAAAGAAATGAGACTAGTGCATACCCACAGGGCTGTTCTGAAGGAAACACTGGTGAGAACAAGTACTATTTCAATACATGTACTTGAGAACTTGACCAAAAACTGAGTAGAAGTTAATAGGGTTTTACAACTAAACAAAATAATGTTTTCTCATCAGTGATGAGAACCATTACAGTCAATTTTCATAACCATTCGGTAAGCTTTCAACATACTATGATGTAAAGAAAAGAATATGGCCTTGAGGGTCTTTCAGAAGAGGGTCTGAATCTTAGTAACCCATCTCTGAGTTTCTTGAGGTAAGGTATTTTAACTCTCTCATTTGTCCAGACATTGAGAGGAAGTAAATGAGAAAGACAAAGATATGTAATTGCAAAGATTTATAATTTCAGCAGAAATTTGACTCTGAAATGGAGAGAAAAAGACAAGGAAGAAGAAAGGAATGTCATACAATATTCTTGGATCCAAGAAAAGCTGCTCTGTTTATTTTCATAGCTTGCACTCTAAGCGTGCATATTTACTCCACCTGGGTCTTTTAAGGAAGTGCAAGTTAACTCTAGTAGTTTGAAAGTATTAAATCAACAAATTTATTGATTCTACATTTGTTCAAGTAATTTATATTTAGACAGTATAAAAAGAGAGAATATATTACCAACATCAATACACTTAGAGAGGCAATACACAGAAATGAAGTACACAGATCCAAATATGAGATAATAAAATTAACAAAAATTTTGGAGAAAAATCACAAAGAAGGACATAGTGGTTAATATCACTGAGTGAGGATCTCATTGGGTGAAGCACACAATTGAAACAATGTGCATTTTTTAAATTTGTTAAGTCACTCATTGATTTTTTTTTTGAATTTTTGAATTCTATTTTATTTATTTTTTATACAGCAGGTCCTTATTAGTCATCAATTTTATACACATAAGTGTATACATGTAAATCCCAATCGCCCAATTCATCACACCACCCCCCCCACCCCCCCGCCGCTTTCCCCCCTTGGTGTCCATATATTTTTTCTCTACATCTGTGTCTCAATTTCTGCCCTGCAAACTGGTTCATCTGTACCATTTTTCTAGGTTCCACATATATGCGTTAATATATGATATTTGTTTTTCTCTTTCTGACTTACTTCACTCTGTATGACAGTCTCTACTTCCATCCACTTCTCAACAAATGACCCAATTTCGTTTCTTTTTATGGCTGAGTAATATTCCATTGTATATATGTACCACATCTTCTTTATCCATTTGTCTGTTGATGGGCTTTTAGGTTGCTTCCATGTCCTGGGTATTGTAAATAGTGCTGCAATGAACATTGTGGTACATGACTCTTTTTCAGTTATGGTTTTCTCAGGATATATGCCCAGTAGTGGGACTGCTGGATCATATGGTAGTTCTGTTTTTAGGTTTTTAAGGAACCTCCATACTGTTCTCCATAGGGGCTGTATCAATTTACATTCCCACCAACAGTGCAAGAGGGTTACCTTTTCTCCACACCCTCTCCAGCATTTGATGTTTATAGATTTTCTGATGATGCCCATTCTAACTGGTGTGATACATCATTGTAGTTTAGGTTTGCATTTCTCTAATAGTTAGTGATGTTGAGCAGCTTTTCATGTGATTCTTGGTTATCTGTATGTCTTCTTTGGAGAAATGTCGATTTAGGTCTTCTGCCCATTTTTGGATTGGGTTGTTTGTTTTTTTAATATTAAGCTGCATGAGCTGTTTATATATTTTGGAGATTAATCCTTTGTCTGTTGATTCGTTTGCAAGTATTTTCTCCCATTCTGAGGGGTGTCTTTTCATCTTGTTTATGGTTTCCTTTGCTGTGCAAAAGCTTTGAAGTTTCATTAGGTCCCATTTGTTTATTTTTGTTTTTATCTCCATTACTCGAGGAAGTGGGTCAAAAAAGATCTTGCTGTGATTTATGTCAAAGAGTGTTCTTCCTATGTTTTCCTCTAAGAGTTTTATACTGTCCAGTCTTACATTTAGGTCTCAAATCTATTTTGAGTTCATTTTTGTGCATGGTTTTAGGGACTGTTCTAATTTCATTCTTTCACATGTAGCTGTCCAGTTTTCCCAGCACCACTTATTGAAGAGTCTGTCTTTTCTCCATTGTATATCCTTGCCTCCTTTGTCACAGATTAGTTGACCATAGGTGCGTGGGTTTATCTCTGGGCTTTCTATCCTGTTCCATTGATCTATGTTTCTGTTTTCGTGCCAGTACCATATTTTCTTGATTACTGTACCTTTATAGTATAGTCTGAAGTCAGGGCGTCTGATTCCTCCAGCTCCGTTTTTTTCCCTCAAGACTGCTTTGGCTATTCGGGGTCTTTTGTGTCTCCATACAAATTTTAAGATGATTTGTTCTAGCTCCGTAAAAAATGCCATTGGTAATTTGATAGAGATTGCATTGAATCTGTAGATTGCTTTGGGTAGTATAGTCATTTTGACAATATTGATTCTTCTAATCCAAGAACATGGTATATCTCTCCATCTGTTGGTATCATCTTTAATTTCTTTCATCAGTGTCTTTTAGTTTTCTTCATACAGGTCTTTTGTCTCCCTAAGTAAGTTTATTCCTAGGTATTTTATTCTTTTTGTTGCAATTGTAAGTGGGAGTGTTTCCTTAATTTCTCTTTCAGATTTTTCATCATTAGTGTATAGGAACGCAAGAGATTTCTGTGCATTAATTTTGTGTCCTGCAACTTTACCAAATTCATTGATTAGCTCTAGTAGTTTTCTGGTGGCATCTTTAGGATTCTCTATGTATAGTATCATGTCATCTGCAAACAGTGACACTTTTACTTCTTCTTTTCCAATTTGTATTCCTTTTATTTCTTTTTCTTCTCTGATTGTCATCGCTAGGACTTCCAAAACTATGCTGAATAATAGTGGTGAGAGTGGACAACCTTGTCTTGTTCCTGATCTTAGAGGAAATGCTTTCAGATTTTCACCATTGAGAATGATGTTTGCTGTGGGTTTGTCATAAATGGCCTTTACTATGTTGAGGTAGTTTCCCTCTGTGACCACTTTCTGGAGAGTTTTTATCATAAATGGGTGTTGAATTTTGTCAAAAGCTTTTTCTGCATCTATTGAGATGATCATACGGTTTTATTCTTCAGATTGTTAGTATGGTGTATCACATTGATTGATTTGCATATATTGAAGAATCCTTGCGTCCCTGGGATAGATCCCACTTGATCATGGTGTATGATCCTTTTAATGTGTTTTTGGATTCTGTTTGCTAGTATTTTGTTGAGGATTTTTGCACCTATATTCATCAGTGATATTGGTCTGTAATTTTCTTTTTTTGTAGTATCTTTGTCTGGTTTTGGTATCAGGGTGATGGTGGCCTCATAGAATGAGTGTGGGAGTGTTCCTTCCTCTGCAATTTTTGGAAGAGTTTGAGAAAGATGGATGTTAGCTCTTCTGTAAGTGTTTGATAGAATTCACCTGTGAAGCCATCTGGTCCTGGACTTTTGCTTGTTGGAAGATTTTTAATCACACTTTCATTTCATTACTTGTGATTAGTCTGTTCATATTTCTGTTTCTTCCTGGTTCAGTTGGGAAGGTTATACCTTTCTAAGAATTTGTCCATTTCTTTCAGGTTGTCCATTTTTTTGGCATAGAGTTGCTTGTAATAGTCTCTTAGGATGCTTTGTATTTCTGCGGTGTCTGTTGTAACTTCTCCTTTTTCATTTCTGATTTTATTGATTTGAGTCCTCTCCCTCTTTTTCTGGATGAGTGTGGCTAATGATTTATCAATTTTGTTTATCTTCTCAAAGAACCAGCTTTTATTTTTATTGATCTTTGCTATTGTTTTCTTTGTTTCTATTTCATTTGTTTCTGCTCTGATCTTTATGATTTCTTTCCTTCTGCTAATTTTGGGTTTTGTTTGTTCTTCTTTCTCTAGTTCCTTTAGGTGTAAGGTTAGATTGTTTATTTGAGATTTTTCTTGTTTCTTGAGGTAGGCTTGTATAGCTATAAACTTCCCTCTTAGAACTGCTTTTGCTGCATCCCATAGGTTTTGGATCATCATGTTTCCTTATCATTTGTTTCTAGGTATTTTTTGATTTCCTTTTTGATTTCCTCTTTGATTTCTTCATTGATCTCTTGGTTATTTAGTAACGTATTGTTTAGCCTCCATGTGTTTGTGTTTTTTATTTTTTCTTCCTTGTAATTGATTTCTAATCTTATAGCATTGTGGTCAGAAAATATGCTTGGTATGATTTCAATTCTCTTAAGTTTACTGAGGCTTGATTTGTGACTCAAGATGTGATCTATCCTGGAGAATGTTCCATGCACACTTGAGAAGAAAGTGTAACCTGCTGTTTTTGGATGGAATGTCCTATAAATATCAATTAAATCTATCTGGTCTATTGTGTCATTTAAAGCTTCTGTTTCCTTATTTATTTTCATTTTGGATGATCTGTCCATTGGTGTAAGTGAGGTGTTAAAGTCCCCCGCTATTATTGTGTTACTGTCAATTTCCTATTTTATAGCTGTCAGCAGTTGCCTTATGTACTGAGGTGCTCCTATGTTGGGTGCACATATATTTATAACTGTTATATCTTCTTCTTGCATTGATCCCCTGATCATTATTTAGTGTCCTTCCTTGTCTCTTGTAACATTCTTTATTTTAAAGTCTATTTTATCTGATATGAGTATTGCTACTCCAGCTTTCTTTTGATTTCCATTGGCATGGAATATCTTTTTCCATCCCCTCACTTTCAGTGTGAATGTGTCCCTAGGTCTGAAGTGGGTCTCTTGTAGACAGCATATAGATGGGTCTTGTTTTTGTATCCATTCAGCAAGCCTGTGTCTTTTGGTTGGAGCATTTAATCCATTCACGTTTAAGGTAATTATCAATATGTGTGTTCCCATCACCATTTTCTTAATTGTTTTGGGTTTGTTTTTGTAGGTCCTTTTCTTCTCTTGTGTTTCCCACTTAGAGCAGTTCCTTTAGCATTTGTTGTAGAGCTGGTTTGGTGGTGCTGAATTCTCTTAGCTTTTGCTTGTCTGTAAAGCTTTTGATTTCTCCATCGAATCTGAATGAGATCCTTGCCAGGTAGAGTAATCTTGGTTGTAGGTTCTTCTCTTTCATCACTTTAAGTATATCATGCCAATCCCGTCTGGCTTGTAGAGTGTCTGCTGAGAAATCATCTGTTAACCTTACTGGAGTTCTGTTGTATGTTATTTGTCGTTTTTCCCTTGCTGTTTTTAATAATTTTTCTTTGTCTTTAATTTTTGCCAGTTTGATTACTATGTGTCTCAGCATGTTTCTCCTTGGGTTTATCCTGTATGGGACTCTCTGTGCTTCCTGGACTTGGGTGGCTATTTCCTTTTGCACATTAAGGAAGTTTTCAACTATAATGTCTTCAAATATTTTCTCGGGTCCTTTCTCTCTCTCTTCTCCTTCTGGGACCCCTATAATGCGAATGTTGTTGCATTTAATGTTGTCCCAGAGGTCTCTTAGGCTGTCTTCATTTCTTTTCATTCTTTTTTCTTTACTCTGTTCCACAGCAGTGAATTCCACCATTCTGTCTTCCAGGTCACTTGTCTGTTCTTCTGCCTCAGTTATTCTGCTATTGATTCCTTCTAGTGTATTTTTCATTTCAGTGACTGTATTGTTCATCTCTGTTTGTTTGCTCTTTAATTCTTCTAGGTCTTTGTTAAACATTTCTTTCATCTTCTCGATCTTTGTCTCCATTCTTTTTCTGTGGTCCTGGATCATCTTCACTATCATTACTCTGAATTATTTTTCTGGAAGGTTGCCTATGTCCACTTCATTTAGTTGTTTTTCTGGGGTTTTATCTTGTTCCTGCATCTGGTACATAGCCCTCTGCCTTTTCATCTTGTCTATCTTTCTTTGAATGTGGTTTTTGTTCCACAGTCTGCAGGATTGTAGTTCTTCTTGCTTCTGCTGTCTGCCCTCTCCACTCATTGATTTTTAATAAAATACCTTTACTGACAATCATATCTACAGCTTTGTAGACCAGATTTGGGTTGGAAAACTTACCACGTGCTTTGTTACTACCCTATATTCAAACCTGTGGTTATGTGGCTTTAGGGAACTTGCATAAGTACACCAATGCTCAATTTCTTTATTGAGAAAATAGGCAAAATGTTATTTCTTGGCAGGATTGTATAAGCATTAGAGGTACCCATGTAAAGGACTACCATCAGTACACATCATACAAAGAATGTGTTATTAGTGTTTGTTATGATGATGATGATGTTGATGGTGATTATAATGATGGCATGGAGGAGGATGCTATAACAGTCTCTAGCACTGAGTCATTTGTATGTGTGTGTATGCAAGATGAGGTTCCCAACCTCAAGGTCATAATTCATAATTCAGTGGGTTGCACACACACACACAGACAAACACAGTAAGTACAAAATCCAATACCATAGGTTTATGTGCAAATTTCTAGAGGCAAGTAGAAAATGAGGTACCTAACTCTCTCAAACTGAAGTTTGACAGTTTGCTTCACAGATGTAGTTATATTGGAACCATGCAGACAAATCAGAAAGATAAATACACTTTTATATATTTGGTTCATTTTTTATGACTCCTCAGGAGTACCCTTTTATTCAGTTTACTATCCTACTCCTTCAGTTATTTCCCACCTGGGAAAATGTTAAGTTCTCTTACAATTCTTATCAGTTCCCTCTGAATATGTTAATTTACTTATATCACTTTCAAATTATAGTCCTTATAATGGAATGCAATATTTGTCACTCTAGAAAACAGAAGAAATAACCATAAGCCATTTTCTTCTATGTACCACTCTTCAATTATTGCACCCAAAGAAAGTAACACATGTTAAATCTGATAGATACTTAAACCCCATCAAAAATTAGGATATTTTGGGCCTAATTTACATGATGTGAAAATGAATAAAACACAAATGTATGTGGGATCTGGATCTTCTCATGCAAATGAACTGAAGTGAGAAAAACTCAAACTTGAAATTAAGATAAAAACTAAGATAAAAATTAAGATAAAAAACAGTGCTTTAAAAGAGCAATCTATAAATTCTACAAGTAGACTTTGAAGAAATTAAGATTTGCACTGTGTACAAACAGGAAAAACTTCAAACTTGACATGACAGTTTTGTAGACTACCAGGATCCTGTGACCACAGTATAGACTTCAAGTAGAGATCACATTTCTATTTATATGTAATACAACCAATAGAATGTAATCAATCTGTAGATGACAAAGATTTTTACCTTAACACAAATAAAGACTCCCTTTCAAATATCCCAGTTCACTACTCAGGATCTTTTCTAAGGTTTAGAAATAGGTTTTCTGTGTCTTCCCCTGCAGATGCCTCCTCCTACAGATGCCTCCTCAAGCCATCAGGGCAATTTTCTGTTCCCAGTGCCTTCATGAGAGCATTACTCCACTGTACACAGTCGTCTCCACATCTCCTCTGATGCTGTTACTTCTCTTCTAAACTCAAGAAAGGAATCCTGGGTCTCCCCTACTACCACTCCTATAAAATCTTCAGACATGTTTATGCCTCAATTCCCCTTAGTATGACTTTTAAAAAAGGCTTGGAATGAAATAAACAGAAAAAATTTTGACCTGGCTCTATGTTCAGAGATAACGGAAGAAAATAACGACACAAAAATAGTTTACAAGTACTAAATGTATTTGCACAAGTCCAAACATATCCTCACTGTAACTCTGGAAGCCTCCAGGCTTAGCCCTCCATGTTGCAGGGACGAGAACTGTCTATAATACTCCCCCACTGGCAGCGTGCTCTGAGCTGGTCAACCTTTCCATTCTCCAAGAAACCTCTGCGTATATTGTTCCTTCCCTCTACCTTGATGATTGATTCCTGTGGTTCCTTTCCTTTTTCCATACTGCTTTCCAGGATAATTGGCAGTGAAGATGTCCACTGCCATCATGAAAACCCTACCCTTGGTAGCTTATACTATGAATTTGCTTGTCTTTTCAATTCAATTCACATACTAAATGAGTTGGTAACATTTTTTAAAAGATGAGTAAAATATGTCATACTTTTAGTAATTTAGTGTGTAAACACTGGGAGATAGTTTTAGCTTTTAGAACTATCTGGAGTATTATATCTTAAAACTTCTGAAGAATTTGCTTTGAGATTAGATTATTATCCACACATCTTTTATCAGATGTGGAAGACTAGAATATATACTATTTTAAGAACTTAACCCTACACACCATAATATAATAATTTTAAGATAGTAAATCTGTCTTAAATAACATCTTACATAAGCCTGTGGGGGGGCTAATGTTTTAATACTCTCACTGATATGTTCAATTTTTAACCCTGCAGTTTGAAGATTTTCTAAAAATTTGAATTATGCAAGGCATATTAACATTGCGTTGACAATATCTTTATGGAAAAGGTCTGTGCTGAAGCAATATATAGCATGTATACAGAATGGTGGTATTACAAAATGCATATATCTTGATAAATTCTATTTTTGAAAGTTAAAATATCAGCAAAAAATACTTTCTGTATAAAATACTTTTATCACATATCCAAAATGATTTCATCTAATTAGGGTGACAATTTTTAAAATTTTAATAATTAAGGACTACCTTCAGTCATACATTTTCAAGCTTAAGGCTATGCTTGAATATGCAAGATAGCATTCAGAGATCTTGTTAGTGCCACCTGCATTTCATTGGCCACTTTCTTATCATGTACATAAATTTCAATCTTGTTGACACAAAATGTGTAAACACAGGTTTTTCAGACAAGATTTGCCACATTTATGGCAGAGTTCTTCAAATTATTTTTGTCACATATATGTGTTTGTGTACATATATATAATTAGAAAATAAAATGCTAGGATATTATGTAACAAATTCAAATCATTGTATTGGAATGGGAATATGGGTACAGTAGTTATTCAGTTAACTAGATTCTCTGAGCTAATACCAGGGAATATGAGCTTCATTTTCATAAATTCCATTTTGCATTTAGGTCAGCAGCAATGAAATGAATTTGTTCTTGTACCCACATATTTAAATGAAGAAAATTATTTTGTAGGAAATAATGTATGGCTGATGACAATGCATTACTGTTCCAACCTTGATGGCTGTCTGATAGGTTCTAGTAGGGCAGGACAGGGGGAAATGAATAATTATGGTTTTGAGTGTGTACTATAAACTTAGCATTTCTCAAATGAATAGGGTTCTTACAAAAATCACACCAGCCTTTAGAAATCTGTGCAATAAAAATCTTATTTAATACCATTTTTACCTCATTGGATGCTCCAGGTCATGGTTGTTTTTGTGTTCTTGTGACATTTCCTCTTCCAGTAATGTCAGAATGCTTGTTTTTAATTTAAAACAAAGAAGAAAGTTTCTGCCCACTTACTGTTGCAAAACTAAATACAAGTTAAAGAATGATTAAGTTAACAAAGGTACTTTTAATAAAAATATTAGCTATGAAAACCACAGAGCAAGAATAAAACGTGAAATATAAAAATTTAATTATAATGCAGTATGTGCAAAAGCTGTTTAAAATTTTGACTGATTCAAATTGAACTGACTGTTAAGCTTTTTCTCTTCACAAGAGTTTGATTACTAAAAACAACATTGCTTACTGTAAAGGTAAGAAAATGATATCTCTCAGGTACATAGCATGTGCTGAGAACTCCATTATGTGTTTTGCATATGTATTGCATATAAATAATTATTGCATAAATAATTATTAGATATTTAGTTTAGAGGTGAGAATACAAAAACTCCAAGTGTAATGAAACTAGTAACTCGAGGAGCTGATATTCAAGTCTAGAGCCATCTGGCTCACAATTTTGTGCTCTTTGTGATGTTTCATAATGTTTATTAAAAATAAGGTTATTTAGCAAAGTCAGTGTGACTGGTATCTTTCATATTTTATCACTAGTCCTCAAAAAGACCATGGAAGGCAAAATATCTGAGCTCTCTTTGACTAACTTAATTCACTATAAAATTTCCAATAATTATGGAGAGAGACAGATTTAGGAGGTCCTATAATTTCCAGAAAAAACAAAAACAAAAAAAACTGTACATTCATTCTTGCAAATGCCAATAGAAAATATAGATTTTTCAGAATAACTAGGCAGAGACAATACATGGCTATGTCAAAGAGTGTCTGTCTACCTAAAGAATACAGAAAAAAATCAGCTTAGCCAGAATGTATAATAGTTATCAACAACATTCTCCAACATCAAGGCACAAGCTAGCTGCCAGTAGGCAATGTCAGAGTGAGAAAGAATTTAAAAATCACATACAAACTTCTAGAATTATAACTCTTCTTCCTACTGTCCCACTTATATCATGTAAGTTGTTTGAGGTATATAGTGGTAGCTACCTCATCTTGGCTAGAAATAGCTCCTCGATCTATGAATTAAAACAAAAGAGAGTAAGATTGAGAGAGAGGAGAGGAGGTGGGGGAACAGTATGATTTCTGGGATAGGATTCGGGATAAATGTAGTTAGGAAAGACACTACTCCTCCATCAGTCAGTCATTCTCAGACACTACAGGCTACAACAGGCTGATTCCAGTACCTCCTGATCCTGATGCTGAGAAACAGAACAAGAGACAAACATCCCCAGTACCTCTGGGAGGCAGGCTAACTAGAAATAAGGCTTTAGAAAGATAGTAGGCATCATCCAGCAAAAGAAAAATGGAAAAGATAGGTTAGGGATAAAACTATGGGAAAAAGTATTTAGTGTGGCCATATTCACTTGAGGTATGACCCCTAAACCATGGTGCCATCACTCCTTTTTTGATAGATTTTCTTCAGCTTGACATTTAGTGTCTTGTTGATCCTCCACTCCTCACAACCCCTGTTACCTCTTTATTTCCACCCATGCTATAGCTCACTACCTTGTTCCTTGCAATTACGCCTGTAAATAAAGGGAATTTGACAAATATTTACTTTTGTAATTGAAATTACCCATATTTCTTATGATCATTTAGTAAATCACCTAGCAGGCCAAATGTTTCTTACATTTTTTAGTCAGGCTTAGTGACATAACTTATATACAGTGAAATTCAACATTTTTAGGGTATATTTATGAATTTGGACAAATGAACACAATCATATAAGCACCATCACAATTAAGATGTAGAATAGATTCATCACCTGCAAGATACTCCCTCTTGTTCCTTTTTATCAATCCTCTTCAGTTGTTATCAGTACCTGGCAACCTCTGATCTGTTTTCTCTCTTTATAATTTTGCGTTTTCTGTAATGTTGTATGAGTATCATATAGTATGTATTCTTTTGAATCTGGCTTCTTTCACTCAATGTAATGTATTTGACATGCATACATGCTGTTGCGTGTATCAGTACTTTCCTTTTATGGCTGAGAAGTATTGCATTTTATAAATTTACCAGAGTTAGTTTAATTACTCAATGAATGAATGGCATTTGGATTGTTCTCAGATACTAGTTATCATATATCATGTGGCAGTAAACATTTGTGTAGAGGTTTGGTGTGAACATAATTTTTCATTTATCTTGGCTAAATGCCTGAATGCCCGGGACTAGGTTAGATTGGCTCTATGGAAAGTGTATGCATAACTTCATAAAAAACTGCTCCAACAATGTATGAGAGTTTCAGCTGATTAGCTTTCTTTTTTTTTTTTTTATAACTATATTTTTCTTCCCTCTCTTTGTTTGCCAAGTGCTATTTAAATTTATTTATTTTTACTTATGGCTGTGTTGGGTTTTCGTTTCTGTGCGAGGGCTTTCTCCAGTTGCGGCAAGTGGGGGCCACTCTTCATCGCGGTGCGCGGGCCTCTCACTATCGCGGCCTCTCTTGTTGTGGAGCACAGGCTCCAGACGCGCAGGCTCAGTAATTGTGGCTCACGGGCCCAGTTGCTCCGCAGCATGTGAGATCCTCCCAGATCAGGGCTTGAACCCGTATCCCCTGCACTGGCAGGCAGATTCTCAACCACTGCGCCACCAGGGAAGCCCCTGATTAGCTTTCTTGTCAGCTTATTACCTATTTTTTTTCTGACCAGCTAATAGGTGTGCATCTAATTTTGGTTTGAATATTCATTTCTCTAATGACTAATCATTTAGTTTAGAGAAGAGTATGTTTTCAAGTTCTTACTTGTCATCTGTACATATTTTTTGTGAAGGCATCTGTTTAAAGCTTTTGTCCATTTTTATTTAGCTTTGCTTATTATTGAGTATATATATATACAGATATATAACTATACATGTCCTTTATTAGATTTTTGTGTGTAATCTTTTTCTTTCAGTCTATGTCTTCTATTTTCATCATTTTAACAGTATCATTTCAAGAGCAGAAGTTTTAAACCATGATGACGTCCAGTTTGTGAACTTTTTTCTTTAATGGCTCATGCTTATGGTGTCAGACTACAGAAATATTTGAAGGTTTCAATCCAAGGTTGAAAAGATATTTTCATATGTTTCCCTCAAGAAGTTACATAGTTTTAGAATTTTACTTGAACCAATAATTCATTTGAATTAATGTGAGGTATGAGTTGTTTCTAATTCTGCATATGGCTATCCAAATTTTTCAGCACCATTTGTTGAAAGGCTCTTCTTCCTCCAACATTGTTGATATTCAGTTAACCATATATGTTTGTGGGACTACTTTTGGCTTTCTTTCCTGTCTCACTGATCTATGTATCTATCTTTTTCCCAGTACCCCAATGTCTTATTTACTGTAACCTTAAAGTAAGTCTTGAAATCAGGTAGTGTGCATTCTGAAATTTTACTCTACACTTTCAAGCCAAATAATTATTAAAAAAAATACAGGCACATTATAATCTTATTGCTAATAAACCAGTAAAAGGAAGAAAATCCAAAATACAGCCAAAAAAGACACGCTATGTATGTATGAATGATAGGACACTTCTCATCAGCAACTATTCAGTCTGGAAGCCTATGGGACAAAATCTTTTACATGCTGGAAGAGGCTTTTTGTTTTTCAGATAAACATGAGTTAAGAGAATTTATCATCAGCAGACATACAACAGAAAATTATAAAATATTTCTTCAGGAAGATGGAAAGTGATATGAAATAGAAATCTGGATCTACATAAGAGTAGGCTGACCTCTGGAAATCAAATATTTGGGTGAATAGAAAATACATCTAATCATTTATTTAAGCCTTTTATAAAATGTAATTGACTATTTAACTATATATATGTATACACACACACATATACACATGTTAAAGGCAAAATAGCTTCAATATTTTAGATAATAAAAAACTTGGGGAGATATGGTAATATATTTTTACTGCAGCATTTTGGTACAATAAAACCATATTTTACACCTTTTAACAGTAACCTCTGCTTTTATCACAGTGTGATAAAATGTCTTACAATTATCTATAATCATTTTAATGAACTTTAACTAAATTCAATGTGCATGTCATTACCTTTTAAAAAAATCTGCAATTTTTCTAGGCAGTTAATAAGCAAATGTCATTAAATCATTAGGGATTTGTGCATATTGAACCTAATAGAGCATCAATTTAACCTAATAAACTACTTTGAAAACCAACACAATGTGTCTGAAAATACATAGAAAATTATTCAAGACATATTTTCTAAGTACAGATATACTAAGAAGTTGAATAATCAGAAAAGCATTTTAAGTGTTTTAAATCATGTGGTTGCATATGAATATCCATTCAGGGTTAACAAAGACTTGAGAATAGAAAAAGTCTAAAGAATATCAAATATATGAAAGCTTAGGTTAATTTATGAATATGAAAGTGTGATTCTCAGGTGTAATGTTTTTAGCATTTGAGTTCTGTATTTAATCTAGATGAGTCTTACTTGGAATCAGAATCAGCCTTTCAGAATACTAAATATCAATTCCCCATGTCTCAAGTATGTCAGTAAATTGCTTAGACAATAAATCTAATTGAATTTCATTTGATTACTAAGTCAACTTTAAATAAGTCAAAAAATAGAAAAGAAGAAAGATGAAAAAAGACAGAAATATACATAAAGTTGAAGGAAATAATTAGTTTCCTCACTCTCTGTTCCACACACACTACCTCTGTATCACTGCACATTTGCAGCAGAGTTGGTTCCTAGGCTTTATACACTCCTACTTCACTTTCAAAGACATGGAGTCATTAGAAGCCTGATTGGTAAGATAAGGATGGAAAGAACATTCAGATTAGAGAGAAGGGCATGAGTGAACTGTCAGAAATGAGACAGCCTAGGGTTTTAAGAGGTCATGGACTTAACATGAACATAATGTGCAAGAAAGGGAATCCAAATCCCTTCTATTCTCATCATCTCTCACAAATAGGACCTTCATATCAATCCCAGAGCTTAACTACCTTCTATTACTAGCCTTCTTTGGGGCAGAAATTATCCCTAATTCCTATACCTCACTATCCAATAAACATTACCATGGAGATTTAATGTAAGCAGTTATTACATACATCCAGGACTCAGATATAAAAACTTGGGTTGCAAAAGTATAAATGGTATTTAAATTCAAAGGATTTAATAAGATGTCTTGGGTTACAAAAGATAGAGAAGAATTTACAACTAACCCCGGTGCTTTGCAACACAGTCAAGTGAGAGGACAAGTCTGCAAATGGTATTTGGAAGGAGATGCAATGGCATAGAAGAGTATGTAATCTCAAAGGACCAGTTATGAAATGAATCAAAAAGGAATCAAATGTGTTAACTACTGATAGTGAAGATATGTCTGCAGACTGTTAAATAAAATAATTGGAAATGAAGACGTGGAGAAAGTGAGTTTAGAGAATTGTCTCAATGCAGGTTTTTGTAAGGGGCGGGGAGCAGAGATTTGGGAAAAAAGTTGTGGTCTGGACATTTGGCACAGTTTCACACTGCTTAGCATCAAAAGATAAGGATGCTTATTATGTGTATTTACAAGAGTTGACAAAATTTAGTAAATAGTAAATTACAGATTTCAAAACACTGCTTTATTTAGTTGATAGTCTGTGATGGTTTCTTCAGAGCTGATATATACTATTATGTAAATACCTAATCACTGCTACTCTATCCTACGTAAAGATTACAGTGGAGTCATCATGGATTATTGTGTAAATGCCTAATTGCAGGCAATTTAAGAGGGTTATTATTTACTTGATAGTTTGTAATGGATTTTCAAACTAGGTATATAGCAAAACTATTCATGTCTTTTAGTGTTCAACACCTAACTTGGAAAAGAATATATGATTCTCTTTACGTATGTATGTATAATATATATACCCCAAATTAACATTATCATAAAAATATTTAGAGTTTAATGATGCTATATTTCATCAATTGTAACTAGATGTCTTTTTGAAGTCACACAGATATGGAAATAATTGATTCTCCTACCTACTAGCTAGTTTTAACTTCACTCTACATTGCTTACTTAAATGGAAAATTTCCATAATGGAAATGTTCTTATTTCTTTGCTTCTTCTTGCACATGCATCTTATTGCCTTCTGAGAAGAGAAGATTATGAATGCGTTAACTTACTCTTTTGAATCTACTTAAGTTGTTATGAAGAGCTTTCCAGATTAGGTCCCTCTGTACCATTCCACCATTACCACACTTGGTATATGTTTCAATTGATTAAACTATAATTTTCTCTAAGGTAACACTTCCATGGTAAGATTTGTTTCTGTATGTTTGCACTATTTAATACAAAAAATATCTTAATAAAGACTGCCTGTGTGGAAACTGAGGCAGCAGATAGCAGTATAAAATACCATGGCCAGGATAAAAATTATTGACAAGATAAGATCTGACAAAAGCCTTGAAAGAGGTAAGAAATATAGCAATCTAGGTATTGTCAGGGTATTATACCAGGAAGAAAAATTGTCAGTCAGTGCAACATCCCTAAGACAGAAGAAGCATGCTGTGTGCTCAACAAAGGCCAAGGAGACCAGTGGGGCTGAATTAGAATAAGTAAGTAGAGGCATAGTAGGAGATAAGCTCAGAGAAGTAAGGATGTAGGAACCAAAGCACACTTTTGGCACTTTTTCAACTATTCTTACTTTTGCTCTGACAGATGAGGGAAGTCTTACAGGGCTAAAACCAAGGTGTTTCAGGATTGGTTCTTTCTGAAGTCTCTAAGGGAGAATCCATTTGCTCATCTTCTCCAGCTTTTAGAGCTGTATCCCTTACATTCCTTGGCCCCTGGCCTTTTCTTCCATCTTCAAAACCAGTAACATAGCATCTTCAAAACCAGTAACATAGCATCTTCAAATGGTCCTCTGTTTTCATCATCACACCTCCTTCTCTCCTTCTGATCTCTTCCTCCCTCTTATAAGGACCCCTATGATTACATTGCCCCATCTGAATAATCCAGGATGTTTCCCCTTCTCAAGATCCTTAACTTAATTACATCTACAAAGTCTCTTTTTCCATCTAAGGTAACATATTCACAGTTTCCGGGGATTAAGACTTAGACATCTTGTCATGGCCATTACTCAGCTATCCCATCCACTGATAGAGGTGATTCAGTAGGGAGGACAATTTTTGGTAAAGGAAGAAGAGAAGAGCATTTCGGGGACATATCTGTAGTTGGCTAGAGGTTATGGCATGTAATACCCTTGTGAAATGTTTGGCATTAAATATAAATTGAAATATTTCATCTATAATAACAGATAGCTTATATGAATAAGGTAGCTGATATGAGTATTGGTAGTGGTAGACAAATTGATGTAGCAGAAATAAGTATATCTTCTTAGATTAGTAAGGTCCTATTGACTATATCTGACTCTAACCTAGGTTGATGTGAACTGAACAAATTATATGCTTTCTAATCAACAGTTTTCAAATAAATAGGTCCATTGACTTGTTAAGAATAAGCTGATTGAGTATTATAATAATAATTCCTTTAGGTAATATAATAAAATACCAAGAAGTGTTGCTTGGTACCCCTGCCTATTTTAAGACCTCTCTTCTGTGTTCCCTTAGCATACCACTGTCTGTGCACTTAATATTAAATAGTGGATTCATCAATAACAGTGCAGAGAAGTCATCTCATTCAGATTATAGCACAGATGAAATACTCAATATGTGAAACAGGAAGAATCTGCCTCTTACATTTAGTATGTGTTTTGTTTTAAGTAGTTGGCATGGGTTTCCTTTCCCTAACAGCACATGGATTTTTGGGGGGTAATTTTCTCCCGGATATTGTATGCAATCTTGGTGAAACAGTAAACAAAGTGGCTCTACCCTACCCTTTCAGAAGTCTAAAAAGGCCTGGAGGCTACATTGGTCAGCAATGTCTTCTCATTATCCTGGTACAGGATGCAATAGAGAAATAGAGAGAATGTAATCCAAGCTCAGCTAAATGGACTAGGCCCGTACTCCCTCCCTCTGCCCTGTCCCTAGAACACTGACTTTTTTAGCTTAGAGATTGAAGGGCAGGTAAAAAAATAAATAAAATAAAATCAGGCAGTAGTGCTGCATTGAAGGGAGTCAGGTAGTGCGTGTTCTGTTTTCTAACCTGTTTCCAAGTTAGAAACCTACCCAATAAATCCTATATACTTCCTAATATATTTCCAAAAAAATCTATTTTTACTAAAAATTAAATCGAGTTTAATTTTTGTTACCTGAGACCAAAGGACCCTAACTCATAGACTTATTTCAAGGGATTTATATACTTCAATCCTAGAGAAGTAGGGCATATAATTGGAATATGTCTAAGTGAACATCTCTATCAGTAGGTACTAGCAATCCGTCAAAATAGAATTTGAGCTGGACCCTGAGGCAATGTAGAATTGAATTCCTTTGAGTAGAGGTGGGTGAATATTACAGGTGTGGAAAACAAGGGATGCACAGAGGGAATTAAGAATTGCAGGTTTGAGGACTAAAGAGAAAAGACTGGATAAAGCAGAGGGTTCCCTTTGAGAAGTTGCCAAGCTAATAGGATAAAAACTCTTCTGGAGTTTCAAAGATGACAGTTGAATGCCAAGAAAGACTATAGCCAAAAACATGTCTACATTTAAATCATTGGCTCATTAAAAACACAGGCAGCAGTGCGGGTCTTTAGTCTTGTAATAAAAAATAAAATTAGATATGAAATATATCCAAATATGTCTAAATATATTGTCTGTGATGGGGTTGTAGGTGTTTGTGTAGGGGGTGTTGTGATCAGAGAAAAAAAAGAAAGAGACTGAGAGAGAGAGAGAGATTCTAGTTCAAATCTCTTTCTTTTCACAAAAGAACCATCTCAAAGAGAAAGAAGAGTAGTGGAGAGGATATTGATCAACTAGAGAAACACATGAGATATTTTAATTATTTCTCTTATTTTATATTTTCATTAATCCTATAATGTAAATACATCATTTAGTTAGTATTGATGAGGAAAACAAAACAGAAAGATTAACTAACTTGCTGAATTTCGTGTAGCTGGTAAGTAGAATAGCTATTTTTTCCAAGGTCAAACATTGATTAAGCTGCTTAATTAGAGTCTATTGTTGGAAACTGTGAAAGGCATTCACATTTAGTCACATAACCTTGTGCCAGACCAAGACTCAGAAATAAGATTGTAATATGACTTTGTGTATTGTCTAATCCCTTTTGCTTCAAGTATTCCTCAGTGTAAAATACGGAGATAATTAAGGCTAATGCTGGAATATAAAATTTCTAGATCCATTAGTAAAATAATTAGGCATGAATTAAAAAGAAACAATTGTGTATGTTTCAATAAACGCATTCCCACAATATATACCAAATATCAAATGTCTCTTTTATCCATGGGTATGCAAAATCCTTGATTTCTTCTTGTTTAACTTAACCTGCAGCTTATTTTACTATAGGCATATGTGAGTTATTATTCACTGTGATGTTTAATTAATTCTAAACTCTTCTCTACTGATATTTCTTTATGTGTCACTTGAAGGACACCATGAGATTTTTATTTTAATTAAGTCATGATTCTGCTGCAGTCCTAATGTTGGATATTCCCATTCAATTAATCTTGATCGTGTTCCCTAGATGAAATAAGTATGTTATTTTTTAAAAGTTGCAAGTCTTACAGGATTTCCTGTGGCAATACTTTACATAGAAATCATGTTTATGATTAATTTCTCCTGCACTACATAGAATATTTGTTCTTTCACTGAAATACCCATAGTATACTTCCATTCAGTGAAATAAATGAACAGTATGCCTGGCGTATGAAATGAAACTTTCATTCCTGAACAAAGGCTATGGATTTAATTAAGTAAATACAACATTTTAAAAAGGTTGTGTACATGATTATAAGTATTGATGTTGATTATTTACGGTGGAATAGATGATAGTTTGAAAAATGAATTTTTGTTATTAATGTGTGTGTTATCCATTTGTGGATATAGTACTAAGAACCATTTAGAAAAATAGCATATATATATATATATATATATATATATATATATATATATATATATTGCCTAATTACAAAATAACACTTCTTTCTGCAATTATTTCTTTTAAGTGCTTTTGTTAGGTGGGGAATCTGACAGGTAAATATTTGGCATCAATCATTCTCTTCAAGAACTGAAAGATAATCATATGAACCACTGACACTGTTCATCAGTGAATAGCAAAATAATTCATTGAGACTAAATTTGTATGAATATATTTTTATAATTGTGTTGAATTTACTAGTTGACAAATTATATTAGGACAGGAAGCATGTCTGTGCTGTTTACCACTATATCTCCACATGCTTAATACTCAGCCTCATACACAGTAGATATAAATAAATATTTGTTTACAGTCTATAGAAAATATTTTCAGAAATGAATAAATTGGCTTCTAGCAAATTCTGGCAGGGACTTAGCCTCACTGCCATAAACAACTATAATACTTGAAGAAATATATAAAGCAACTGTTTTTAGTCATTGGACAAAAGCAGGGTAGGACTATGATCCCTGAAAGAAAGACACCTCATGAAATAAAACCTACATTTGCTTGCCTCTCTAGCTAGGAACATTTCCCAAATTCTGTGCAGTGAGCTGGAGTCCAACAGGAAAAATGGGCCCACTGAGCAAAGGAGGCAGAGATCAGCATTCATGGCTGATCTGAGAAGTAAGACACTGGAGAGGAGGGTGGTAGTATAAAGAATTCTGTGGGAGTTGAGGGTTGTTTTCTGCCATTTCTTGCCTAAAGGCTGGGTTTAGTGTTTGCAGGTCTTAGCAAAGAGTGGCTAGTATGAGACTGAGAGTGATAGAGCATTTCTAGAGGTTATTGGAATTCCAGCTGAGCCAGAGAATAGAGATCTTGTTAACACCCTTGAAATTCAGCTATGACACAAAATCCATGTCCTAGGACAAAAAACCACACCCTATAGAAGGACTACTTTTAGACGTGCCCCAACAAAATCCAAAACCATGCCTTTACAAGACATGCAAGCAAGACAGAGTTTGGAGTCTTTATAATAATCCCAGTATCCAAAGTCTATACATTTCTAGTATACAATTAAAAATGCTACATAGGCATAGAGTCGGGAACTGTGCACAATAGTCTCAACCAAAAACAAACAAAAAAATTATTTCCTAGTATGTTATCTGACCACAGTATAAAGTAGAAATATAGGTATCAAAAAGGATGTGGAAAAATAATTTTTAAAAAGATAATACATCATGATCACTTAAGGAAACAAGTTTGTTTCAATTGAAGTAATAATGTTTATCAATTTATGATCATAGAATGTTATTTTGTCATAACTTTAAAGTTGATTTTCCTGATTAGTTTTGAGTTTGAACAACTTTTTATATGTTCATTAGCCATTCGTCTTATTTTAACTGAAAATTTCCTGTTCATATTTTTTGGCTCAATTTTATAGGCATTTTTATAGTCTGAAAAATAATCATTTGTTACTTTTACTTACATATTTTATTTCAGCTCATTTGAGGCTTTATGTTTCCAAATGGTGGCTTTTGACATACAGATATTATCTTTCTATAATAGAATTGTGATTATCAATATCTAGTGTTTTGGATTGTACTTTCTGTAACCTGTTTAAGAAACTCTTCTGTGCCAAGATGTCATCAAGATATTTTATGATAATTAAAAAAATTCTAAAGATTTGCTTTTCACAAAGAAGTGTTTAACTTATTGAATGGCTCATCCCTCTTCTACTGACTTGTAATGTCTTTTTATCATATACTGTATTAGTTTTCTATTGCTTTTATTATAAATTACCATACACTTAGTGGTTTAAAACAATACCAATTTATTATCTTACAGTTCTGGAGTTCAGGAGTCCAAAATAGGTCTCAGTGGGCTAAAATCAACTTGTGAGCAGAGCTGTGTTCCTTTTGGAGACTCTAAGGGAAAATCCATTTCCTTGTCTTCTCCAGGTTCTAGAGGCTGCCTGTTTCCCTTGGCGTGTGGCCTCCTTCCAGCCAGCAATTTTATCATCTGGGCCTCTGTTTCCATGATCACATGCCCTACTCTAACTTTTCTGTCTCCTTCTTTCACTTATAAGAACCCTTGTGATTACATTGGGCCCACCCAGATAGTCCAGGACAATCTCCCCATTTCAAGATCCATAACTTTTTTGATTTTGTTTTTACATATTTATTTTTATTCTTTATTCTTTTTAATTTTGCTATTTTATTTTGCTATTATATCTGTTATATGACTGTTTTTAATGGTTTGTATGTTTATATGCTTTTGCATAGTTACAGTTTCCATGTGTATTTGTTGAGTATATTGAACACAAATATTTTAGGCTTTTTCTTGGTAGTACCAAACAGCAAACAGCTTAAAAAAACAAAAGACAAAAAACAAAAAAAAAAGACTCTACCTTTATTAAATATAGATTCCAGGAGGCAGAAAATAAGAAGAATAAGTAAGTATACGATATAGAGTTAGACAGTGATACATATTGGGAGAAAATTAAATCTCAAGAGAGAAGGAGAACATTGAGAGTTGGGTTATAGTTTTGGATTGGGTAGCAACAAAGTCCTCACATAGAAGAGGACATTTGAGTAAACATTTGAAGGAATTAAGAGAGAGTCTGTCCTCTGAGGGGTAGAAGGAACAGCAAGGAGGCCAGTGTGGCTTGAGGGATGCAAGTGAAGGGAAGACAAACAGATGAGATCAGTGAAGCAAGAGGTGTGGGGCATACCATGTTGGATGTTTTGAGCCAGTGCAAAGATTTTGGGCTTTACTGTTTGTGAACTAGAAAACTAATGAGAGGTTCTGAGCAAAGGCACTAAATGACTTGGATTTTAGCATGTTCCGTTTGCCTGCTATGGTGAGAACACTTCGTAGTGGACACTGGTGGAAGCAGTAACATGATTTAGGTTTTATTTCTAAAATTGAGATAGAAGATAATAGTTGCATAGAATGGATTGTAGTAGTGATGGTGATAAGAAGTCATAAGATACAAGATATAATTTATAGTCATTTTTGTATTGTTCCATTATCTTATGTTTTCGAGAATTGCAGTGCAAATTTTCCTAGTCATTGCCCTTACTGATTCTGGTTCATGTTGGTTCGTAAGTTTTTAATGTGAACTCATTTTTAAGAGATATTTCTTTTCCACAAGGGAACAAAATGTGGCTCAGTTTGTGGATATGTCCTTTCACAGATTTTGTTGTTGTTTTGCTTTGTTTCATTTATTCAGCCAGATGCCTTAGAAGTATCACTGTTAGGTTGAATTTTATGTTAATTTTCACTGGTTATTCTCCTACATCAAGATGGTTTGTAACTTAGACTTAAACCCCATACTTAGCAAAAACAGGTTTTTGTGTCTTTGTTTCTCACAACAGATTTTTATTCATATATCCAGATTTTGAGCAGAGACAAATGTTGTGCCACCTCCCTGAACCAACAAGTAAACCTTTGCCAATTCTCCTTTTCTTGAAGGTACAATATTTCAAAAGTCCCACTGCCATGTCAAGGTCTTGATGTTCACTATACATCACAATCACAAAGTCTGATCTGTTTCCTTAGAGATTAAATTTAAACCCTATCCCACTCTCTCCTACCCTCTCTCCCAAACTGACCAGTGGCCCTGCATTGTCAGCCCATAAGCTCACAGATCTGTTGCTGTTGTGTTCACTCTTCTTTTGTGACACCTACCTATTTCTTTTACTTTTTCTATGTTTATTTTTTTCGGTAGGATCACTTAAACAGTTTTGATATGCTATATTTTTTACTAGATTTTTCCAACATTCCTATTTAAAATGTGCTCAGATCAGAGTGTCATCAGAGAGTGGTTTAATTTTGTATACTTCTACCCTTTGAATTCAGTATAACTACAGTAAAATTAATGTTGTCCCTGTTTTTATGCCTTGATCATTAAACACACTCACACACACTTACCCACACAAATTACCCCAGAAATATAGAATACCCACATGAAAATTTTGACATGGTAGCCAATAATATCCCTGACCTCAAAAAAGGATTCAAAGCCCAGTGGCACCAACCAACGATCCTTGCAAAACAATAAGATAGAGAGGAAACTGCTAAAGTACTTATACCTCACATATATTCTTGCCTTTTTTGATAAAAACAAAAATGAATAAATGCATATGTGTGTACATGTTACCTGGTACATTTATTTTTTTTTAAAGTTTAGGTAGAAGCAAGTTACATGGCAGAAAGTTTTGGGGAGAGATACTCCTTCATATTTTTAAGAGGATTCAGCTGATGCTTTCTTTATTGCCTTTGCCTAAAGCAAGGTAGGATGTAAACAATGAAAAATATTGTCAATAACAAAATGGTATCAACAGAATCAAGTTTTGGAGAAAGGTAGATAAAAAGTGAAGTAAAGTTATTTGCAAAAAATGAAACAAGTTAAGTAATGATCTAAACTGAAAACTCCCGAACAGAAATGATAACCCTATGAAGGCCAGAATGTTTGTTGTACCCCACCCTATCACTAAGATGAGTGTCTGGATAATATTAGACATTCAATCAATATATGATAATGAATGGATTCTCGTATTATTTAGAAAACATAGGATTGTGGGTGTTAATCGTGTCTTAAAAGTTAAAAACAAATACACTTTAAGTTGTCTGCAATACTCAGAAACTTATAACTATTAAAAAGTACAAGGCAGAGAATAAATAACATAATGTAAACAATTACCAGCTTCTTTGTGCTTACAAATGGATGCTTAATTTACATAGCAACACTTCTACATTTACATTTTGACCAAGGACAATTATAACAAATCGTTTCATATTGAGAAATAAATTATAGGAAAAATGCATTAAAATATTTGCTTTTTATTGAAATTTTCAGGTAAAAATGACACTAGGCTAGAAATTCCAGAAAATAAATTCTTTAAATCCACTCCCACTCTCTACCCTCTCAGCTTTTTCTTGAAACTCTATATGATTATAATAGCACATAGACTAAGATTCACAAACTATTGAATTGATTTGGGAAGTTTTAGTTCTATCATTTATATGGAGATTAAATGAGAGCTATGCCTTGCATATTTCAGAAGATAAACTCTCTTATACATAGTTGTTCATTTGTCTTATTAGGAGGTAAGATAAGGCATTGACCCAGTAGTGTCTGGGTGAATGTTTAACTGTCTTTCCAGAAATACAAGTCCTCTGGTATGGTGTTTGCTTATTTCCATATTGTGAATTCCCACAATGTTCCCTTTCAAGTGAGTGTGTCATCCATGAACATGGAGTTAGGAAGAGTTGCACTCAGTGGGCTCTTGAAAGCTTGTGTGAGCTATCACCATCTCACTGATGTTGCCTCCAGGCAAGTAGTCAGGAGCAGAGGCAGGAAGAATGCAAAAAGCAGTGCATGCAAAAAAAAATGTGACTTTTCACTTACTACATCTGAGCTAAATATCATCTCCAGGCAACAGAAGTAGATGAAGTTTCTTTCTCTACTATCAAAATAGCAGATCTTCATGAGAAGAATGTCTGCCAGTCACTGAAAATTGGGAGTTAAGTTCTACAAATTGCTTTACTCACTAGCCGGGTATGTGAAAGGGAAAATGTTAGAATTCCCAGATGCATCATGAACAGACATAAGTAATCTTCAACGTCTCTTAAAAAAGCATCACATTTAGAGAAAACTCTTCAATAAAACAAACAAATAAATAGAACAAGGGATATATAAAGTTTATTTTTAATTATTTTAATGTATTTATTTATTTATTTATTTATGGCTGCGTTGGGTCTTCCTTGCTGCTCACAGCTTTTTCTAGTTGCGGCGAACAGTGGCTACTCTTTGTTGTGGTGCACGGGCTTCTTATTGTGGTGGCTTCTCTTGTTGCAGAGCACAGGCTCTAGGCGTGAGGGCTTCAGTAGTTGTGGCACCCGGGCTCAATAGTTGTGGCGCACGGGCTTAGTTGCTCTGCAGCATGTGGGATCTTCCTGGACCAGGGCTCGAACCCATGTCCCCTGCATTGACAGGCAGATTCTTAACCACTGCGCCACCAAGGATGCCCTATAAAGTTTATTAAACACAAGAAAAAGAAAAGATATCAAAAAAAGAGTATGCTTCTGATTATGATTGGAAATAAAAAAGGAAAAAATATATATATACCTGGACCTCTTAATAGTCATAAGGGCCCATGACTTCAACTAAAATTTATTTGAAGGAAATATTACTGAAATTAAAAAGATGTACAATTAAAAGAGATTTTAATTGAAAATATGGTCTTCTTCCCATTTGTTTTAAAACTCAAAATAGTCATAATTGTTTTAACATATTAAATGCTTATTATGTAGAGTTTTTAATCACACAAGTAAAGAAAGATCATTTTTTTAAAAAATTTAACTACCCAGAGAAAACTAGTATTGACATTTTGCCTCTGTACTTTCTGTTGTTTTCCAGTGCTTTATATTAGGGAATTAAAAGAAAGGCTTTGTGATCATATAGAATTCAACTAGAAACCAAATTCTACCATTCATTACCTGTATAAACTCATCTAGTTACTTAAACTCTCTCTGTTTTCTATTTTTTTTTTCTACACAAAATAGAAATAATAATACCTACCTCATGGAGTTATAGGAAGAGTAAAATGTTTAATAAAACATGCTCCAATATCCCTCTTATAATCCTTTTGAACTATGTTCCTCATAATAGTGCATACATAATAATCTGGTCAATGATTAAAATTTTGAATTTTTAGTGAACTCACTCCTTCAGCAGGCTAAATGTTTTACTTTTAGAAAATCATAACTGTTAAAACATCTTCCTTATTCTGAACCAAATTCATCTTTTTTATAACTTTCAACCATTGTTCTTAGTATGTTACTTAGAAATAAGAGAATGGGTTCCCTTTTATGAGATAACCATTCAAATATTTGAATACTTCTATTAATGCCACTTAAGTGTGGCCTTTTTCAAGGTTAATATAAAATATAAAATATCAGTCATTTCTTTTATGTCCTGTCTTCCAGACACTTCAACGTCTTTTCATTTTTTTCCTCCAGACACATTCTAATTTGTCAATGTGTCTCTTAAAATTTGTATCCGAAGTGTCAAACATAATATATCACACACTGTCTAGCCATCAGAAAGTTTGTCAAATCTGTTACTTTCCTTGATAAGATTACTAAAATTCTCTTAATTTAACTTTAGAAAATGTCCAGACACTTTACCATTTCTTTACTACTGAATTATAAATAATATTAGATGAGGAAATTTACAAATGGCTGTATGCAGCAGAGCAAGTTATTAACTGCTTATGCAGAAGAGAAGTATGGGACTTTAAATGATAACACGGCTGGGCAGGTGAGTGAGGGTTGTGGAATTGTCAGAAAAATGATCACAAGATGATAATAATTGCTTACCAGCCTCCTAGACCTTATGAATCCTAATAGGAAATTTTAAAGACTGTTGGGGATGACTGTACTTTGTCAGAACAATCAAAGCAATATTCCAGTTTTGAAAGTGCAGAGGAAAGGTGCATCTCATATGTACAGCCTCATTCACCTTGGTTCTTGGGGTCATCTTTGTAATCAACTCCTCTGGACTTCAAATATCTTTCTCTGCTCTGCAAACATCACTTTCCTGCTTGTCAAACTCAATTGGAACTGTGCCAATAGATCCATCTCCATTCAATTCAAGAATTTTGTCAATGCCTCTCTTCAAATACGGTGCCTAGAATTGAACAAAGACTCTGGATAATCTTATTAGGACAGAGTAGAGTGAAGTGGAACTATTACTTCTCATATTTAGGAAAGTCTACTTCTCTTAATTTAGACTTAGATTTTGTTCTGTTTTTGTAGTGTGTGATTCCACTTAAGTGCTCCATGTATTTTTTCAGCAAGATCCCATTTATTGCTACCCCTCAACTGGGCACTAATTACCTTTTTGTATTATGTTTTGTCCACCCTCCCCAACTTTTTTCTTTTCTATCACAAAAACTCAATTTGAAAGGAAGAAGGAAGATATTTTGATGTGAGAGAACAATAAAACCAGGACAAGTAAGTAGGCCCATAGACTGATGTGGTAGTTCATTTGTTAAAACATACATTCATTAAGCAACTATTATGTGATTGGGGTTGTGTTAGGCACTGCAGATACAATGATGAACTAACCATTTGTGATTCCAGCCATTTTAGGTTTTATAAACTGGTGATTCTCAGTAGTGAGTGGTTCAATAAGATAACATCAGTGGTTTCATGGTGATCTATAATTTAAATGAGATTAGAAAAGAAACATACAATAAAACAAATATTTTGAAAATAGAATTGATAAGACTCCGTAACAGAACGAATTAACACTAAAGGAAAATAGCAAGAGAGAAAAAGTCCAAACTCTATTTTTCTTTGGGGAGTGCTTAGATTTCAAGGCAGTTTTATTTTGTTTGGTATATTTTGACTCCATGATATATCAATCATGTTTTAGTTTTAATAATAGTAATAACATTAAATTTGAAGCCCACTTCAACTTTGAAAGAGTAAGGAGGAAAAATAATGTCAAATAAAAATCGTCACATGATAGTTTGTACTGTTACCTTCTTTTCTGCTAAAATATACATTACATAAAATTTATCATTTTAATCAATTTTAGGTGTACTGTTCAGTGAAATTAATTACATTCACATTGTTTTGCAGCTATCACCATCATCTAATTCCAAAACTTTTCATTTTCCCAAACTGAAACTCTGTATTTATTAAACAATAATTCCCCATTCCTCCCTTCTCCTAGAAACTGGTAATCACTATTCTACTTTCTGTCTCTGAATTTGACTCGTTTAAGTGGAATCATACAATATTTGTCCTCAGTTCTGGTTTATTTCACTTAGGACAAAATTTCAAGTTTCATCCATTTGGTAGCATGTATTAGAATTTCACTCACTTTTAAGGTTGAATAATAACCCACTGTAGGTATACACCACACATTTTGTTTATCTCTTTATCCATTCATGTACACTTGAGTTATTTTCATTTTTTGACTATTGTGAATAATGCTGCTATTGATATTGGTATACAAATATCTGTTCAAGGCCCTTCTTTCAATTCTTTTGGATATATAAGTAGTATGGAATTGGAATTTCCAGTCCTAAATCCTCAGCAGGTATAAATTTATGTATCTAATTGCTTTCCGACCATCTTCACCTGAATGTCTAATGGATATTTTAAATTTAACATATTCAAAACACTCCTTCCCTCTTCCAAATCTTGTCCGAGTATAGTCTACTTTAGGAAATGACCAGGCCATGAACTCCAGTGATGCAAACATTGGAATCAATCTGAAGTGCTCTGTTTCCTTCAGAGAAGGTGATTTTTAGCAAATAGCCCCATAAAATTCATCAGGAATCCATCCACTTCTGCTCAATTCATCCTGAATCCATACACTTTCTCTATTTATGCTTCTACTATTCTAGCCCAAGTCACACTAGTCTACTCTTTCACTTGAATTTAGGAAAATATTTTCCTAATTGATTTCTTTATTTCTACTCTCCTATACTTATTCACTTAAGATCCATTCTCCACTCACCATAAATGCTGCTATAACTTTCCTTTACATGTAAAAAATACAAAATATTTACCATGACCTCTTACATAAATGGACCCTGCCCTCTTCTCCAATCTTATCTTAAACCACTTTCCCTTTATTCACTATGCTCTTTCAGACATACTGCCTACAAGGTAATTACTAGAAACTTTTTCTAAAAGTGTTAATTTTTTTTAGATTCCACATATAAGTGATATCATATGATATTTGTCTTTCTCTTTCTGACTTCACTTAGTATGATAATCTCTAGGTCCATCCATATTGCTGCAAATGGCATTATTTCATTCTTTTTATGGCTGAGTAATATTCTGCTGTATATATGTACCACATCTTTATCCATTCCTCTGTTGATGGACATTTAGGTTGCTTCCATCTCCTGTCTATTGTAAATAGTGCTGCAATGAACATTGGCACAAACGAACTTATCTACAAAACAGAAATAAAGTTACAGATGTAGAAAACAAAGGTATGGTTACCATGGGGTAAAGTGGAGGGGGAATAAATTGGAAGATTGGGATTGACACATACACACTACTATATGTAAAGTAGATAACTAATAAGGACCTACTGTATAGCACAGGGAACTCTACTCGGTACTCTCTAATGGCCTATATAGGAAAAGAATCTACAAAAGAGTGGATATATGTATATGCATAACTGATTCACTTTGCTGTACATCTGAAGCTAACAAAACATTGTAAATCAACTCTCCTCCAATAAAAATTCTTTAAACATTTTTTTAAAGTTTTGATTTTTTGTATTCTTATTTTGTTTAGTTATCTGTTTCTTAACCTTCTTTAATTTTTAGATGTTCACTTTTGTTTGGGTGGCAACATGTTCATGGAATAAATCATAATAAAGCAAGTCTGTCAATTTCCTTTCAATTTCTTTTATATGTAATGCAGTCAGGGTGGGTAACCCAATTTTGGCCAACAAGATATAAGAAGTATACTGAGGGGCTTTGGGGTGGGAATTTTTCCCCCTCAGTAAAACATGAATAAGAAAAAAATATTTTTCTTCCTGTCTTGAATATCATTATATAAAGAAATAATGTTTTGAAATGTATCAGTTATAAGAGTACCAGCCTAAGAACAAAAAAATAAACAATAGCAAAAACCAATATGCTGAAACTGACAGAAAACATCTGTGCCCTTAATGACAATGGTAAGCATCTGAACGAACCTGAAATTTCTTGTAATGGGACATTAAATATATTTTATTACTTAAGCTATTATATCAAATATCTATTGCTTAATAATAAATTGCCATAAAATTTAGTGGCTTAAACAACAGTTTATTGTTGTGCAGATTCTACAGGTTGGCTCTGTGGTTCTGTTGATCTGGACCAAACTTGATTGATCTTGGCTGGACTCAGTCAAGCATTCACGGTCATTTAAGAGGTCAACTGCAGTTCAGCTCGGTTGACCTTGGCGCCTAGCTGTGACAAATGAGCTGAAGTCAACTAAGTTCCACAAAATTTTTTTATCTTCCAACAGGCTAGCTCAGACTTGTTCTTATGGTGGTAGGATTCTCAAGAACATGAGTTGGAATGTCAAGGCATGGACTCAGAACTGGCACAAAGTCATTTCCACCATATTCTTCTGTACAATGCAAGTCACAGAGTCATTCTCCTTTGGAGGAGAAACTGACTCCACAACTTGATGGAAAGAGTTGGAATATCGTATCACAACAGACAGAGACAGAGAGAGCAGGGTATTGTGACTAGTGGGGTATTGTGACCACTTCTGTGGTCAATTTACCAGGGTTATTGTTGCCTGTGACTTACCACAGACTATGTTCTCACACTAGCAACGTTGCATTTCTTCCCTATTTCTGACTTGTTTTTTCCTTGGCTCTTGCCATAGCTGATTCACCACATTTTTATGGATTGCCACTTAATTGTTATTTCCTCAGAAAAACTTTCTCTGTATTTCTCAAGTAGCCCTGTGCCCCCCATCACCAGTTGTTCTACTTCCCTCGTTAGAATATAAGCTCAGTGAAGCTGAGGACTTTATTTTGTTCATGCCAACACTTTATATATTTCCAATAATATAGCAAGTACTCAATGTCTTTTGGTTAGTTGAATGAATAAAAGAATAAATGAAGAGTCATTGTAATGAGTAGAGTGAATTTTTACTGATCCAACTTGTTTTATATGTTCAGGAGGATAAAGTTTATTATTATTAATTTGGGAAATAGTAATAAAAGAGAAAATATAAATCCCAATCTATCTTCCCAGTCTGTTTGTGTGTGTGTGTGTGTGTATGTGTATAAGTGGGGGAGGCTTTGTTATAGGGGGGCAAATTGGAACTAATATGTCCTGTGTTTTTCAACTTCTGGGACTTTGTTTAAATATTTTTCCCTGCATAGAATATGTAGACATCATTTCTACTTTTCTACTTTTCAATATTTTTTCCTCTTTTATTGACCATATTGAATGACATATCTGCCAAGAAAAATTTGAGCGTTTCTACCAGATATGTTGGCTTCCTCTGCTTGATCCCTCTAATGTTGCCTCTGTATCTCTGTTGCGGCACTTGGCTAACCTTGTTTACAATTGGTCACCCAAACCTGTCCCTAGAAGTCAGGATGCAGGTTCCTGAAACTCAGAGTCTGTCTTTCTTACTTATTCTTTCATTTACTATAATTTCCAACATGTATACAACAAGTTATCAATAAATATTTAACTTGAATTAAAGTATATGGTTATTCTGCTTTGTAGGATAGGTGTCTGCTTCAATCTTGAAACTAATTGTAGGAGAAAATGTAGTGTTTATTTTTGCCTTATCAAGTTTGCTTCTGCTACTTATCACTTAAAGTCCCTGTGTGATCTATAAACAAGCTGCTTACCTTTTGTAATTTTGCAGCACATTGCTTAGGCACATCAGTACAAAGCCTAGCTTGGTTTTTCCTAGCAATTGTTCAAAGTTTATTCCATGTCCCTACTTCTGTTGGCTTTGTCTCCTTCATTTTAACTTATTTCCCATTATGCTACCTTCCAATCTCTGAATTCCTTCCCCACTGGCTCAGCACGGGGACCTTTTCTTTCCCAAATTCCCAGAACCTTCCAAGATAAACACCTTCAATTACAATCACTCCTCACCTCTTCAACAGAGGCCCCTAACAATAAACAACTTACTCAATAAGTAGTTGAAGAATAATTCTCAGATGCACTTAGTGTAGCAGAGAACTGGGATGTAATATGTTTTTATTCTTTGAACTCCCATTAGTCTCCTTGCTGTAGAGGACTAGACTGCTTAATACTTCCCCATAAGCATAATTTCATCAGTGTGATATCTAGCAAAACAATGTTCTGCAATATTAAATATATGCCATCATATACTAAGAAGCTATTCCAGTAGCACAATAAAATAAACACCACTATGATGTCAATATAAGTTAACAAACAACAATAAATACTTAGAATGTGAGAAACACCAGAAAATTTTAGATTTTGATTTCAGTATCTATATCATGTATTTAGAAAAATATCATCTTAAGTTGTAAGTGGTTTTAGAGGATGAGAAACTGAAAAGTAGGCTCCAAATATGCACAATTCCAAAAACAAGGGAATTTACTAATGTACGTGTGTAAACATACTCCAGGGAAAAAGATGAGGGTGAAGATGTACATCGACTTCCTTATTCTGTCTCATGCCTTCCTTCTTTTTTTTTTTTTTTTTTTTGCATCCTGTGCCCTACACCCCACACACTGTCCTTCCTCCTGTTCTTGAAGAGTCTTACACTTTGTTAAATCTAACAAAGATTTAAAGTTATAATAAAAATCTTAATGATTTTCCAAGGCCATCCAAATATTAGTTTGCTACAACTGAAAATCAAGCAGGTATTAAACAGTCTAAAAGCAAAAACAAAACAACAACAACAAAAGTGACATTCCATGGAAGGATTAACAAGTTTCACTGTGTATGGACAGAGATCTCTACCTGGGCTCTCCTTTAGCTCCTTTAGACTTCTCCACAGAGGTCATTGTCTATTCACCCATTTATAAACTAAACTGGTTACTTGCACTGTACAAGCCCTTGGAAACACTTAGTCATGTTTCCTTCTGTATTACTAAAAGTCACCTGTATGAGAGAGAAGAGGTGGGAGATAGGGAGAGAGAGAGGGAGAAGTTTGGAGAGGTTAAGAGAAGAGGAAGAGAAAAAGGAAAAGAACAATTTTAACAAAATCTACAGTGACAGTAAAATTGAAATAATTCAGAAAACTAGTACATACAATACACTGTACAGTAAAATTGTGAAAGAATAAAAAAGTCTACTTTAAAATAATTATTCTCTCTTCCTCTCTCTCTCTCTCTGTCTCACACACACACACACACACACACACACACACACACACACACACTCCATTACACTCACAAACTTCCATTCACAAAATAGTAGACTAGAATGCCCAGAATACATCTGGTCATTCTGATACCTTGTTGGGGGTGTTAATGTTTCTTCAAAAATCCCCAGCAGTATCTCTCCTCTCCATTATTTTCCACAGCTCTTGACTACAACCTCTGGGAAAGTATTCCTTTCCCCTTATCTTTCTTAAAGAAATCTGAAGAGGGCCAAAAGTCATTTTGAGTCCCAAATTATTCTGATCTCTTTTAATTCAGGATGGTGCCTCTACTGGCAGTATAATTTTCTAAAACTGTAATGGACTTTTAAAAAATAATTTTATTATAGTCAACTTACTGTACCTGCAGTTGCATCCATGATCCTTTTCTATATGCAAGTCTATCACTAAATTAAATTATAGTTTCATTACATTATCAGGCTTTCAAGTAAGGGTACATCCTTAGTCTCTTCTCTCTGAGCCCTTTTGTCCAACAGAAAGGAATTACTAGATGTTGCTTATTTAATTGATTGGTTTCAACAAGGGTATGAAGGCTACACTCTTAATTTTTCACTAAAGGCTGAGTCCTAATTGGCCTTTGCCAAAAGAGGCACTTTTTAATTTGTCTTTTAGAATTTGGATACAAGAAAGACATATCGTTTTAATCCTGTAAGTCCAGAATTTCTGGATTTTTTTCTTCTTTTTAATTCTGCTTGTTAACTGGCTAATTCCTTTCTACCTCATCTTTTTCTTGTAGTACCTTTTCAAATGCAGGTAATGATAATTGAAGAGGTGAGTGGTATGCTAGTATCGTGTCCATGTGCTTAATCAATTGCCTTTTAAATAATTTTACCAAACCGTTTGTCTCTGCATTTCATTCAGCCTCTAATAATAAAATCCTTGCTGCCTGGAGCTTCACCCCAAAACAAAAGCCTCATTATTAAATAAAAGTTTTCTATTTCTGGGTACTAATTTCTTCATTAGTTTTTGCCAGGCTAAGCTGTGGTGTCAAAGAAACTGAAATGGCGGTGGGGAGAGAGTTTTACTTTTTTATTTTTTTGTTACATGTTAGTTACCAATAGGCTACTGCTCTGTTCCATGTTCTCTTTAATCCAGAGCCCAGGGTGAAGAGGCAATAATACACCTTATACTTCTGAGTACACGCTAACCTCATGGTAGAGAGGAGAGAGCTATAGGAGAACCAAGAAATGGCTCTTCAATCTTTTACTCGGAATTTGCATATGTTACTTTCACTCATTTTCCATTAACCCAAGTTTTATGGACTGAATTATGCCCCCTGCCAAATATTGAATCCCTAACTCCCAGTGTGATTGTATTTGGAGATAGGGTCTTGAAGGACGTGATTAAGGTTAATGAGGTAATAAACGTGGGACTCTAATCCACTACGACCAGTGTCTTTGTAAGGACAGAACAACACAAAGGATGCACGCACACAGAAGGTAGATCATATGAAGACACAGCAAGAAGTCGGCTTTTTGCAAGCCAGGAAGAGAAGAAGCCTCACTAGAAACCAAACAAACATGCCCACACCTTGATCTTGGACTTCTAGCCTCCAGAACCGTGAGAAAATAAATTTTCATTGTTTTAGCTTCCCAGTCTGCAGTATTTTGTTACAGCAGCTTGAGCAGATTAATGCGCCAACTTTGTAATATGCTCAAGACTGACAACAGTGGGATGGGGAAGTATATTCTTCCCCCACGGAGCCAGTGAACGTTACATAGTATTAGGCAGAAATATATGAACCACTTTAGTGGAGAGCAGTAGTCATTTTGAACAATGATGCTATCTACCACAGGGTTTTTTGTTTGTTTTTGCTGGTTAATAGTGAACAGACGTTAAAACAATTTTAAACTTGGTTCTAGTTTTCATTTGATCTAGTATTTTATTCTGACTGGCCTTTTTATCTCAACTAGTTTAACAAAGTTCTAAACTCCTAGTATTAGTGAGCTTTTTGATGGAGTAAAGATGATTAAAATCAAACAAAATAGACTTTTAAAAATGAAAACTGAAAAATTATACTTTTAATGATTCAAAAGCAAAATGATTAAAAACCCATTCAATTCTGTATTTATTGATAAGGGACATTAGCTGTGAAAATGTAAGTTCTGTGTGTATCTTTGTTTGGACCGATGTGTGTGGTTTCTCCACTATTAAAGAGTCTTCCATGCTATGTTCATACTTAATATCTGTTGTTACCTGTTAGTTAACATAGGTATAAATATCATTCAGTTATGATCCTTGTCCTTCAAGGAAGGTTTATCCTTGAAGGAGAGAGAAAGGTGGAAAAAATAAAATACGAAGAATGAATAATAAAAACAGAAACTTAAGGGATAGGTAAGATAATAGTAAGATAGTAGAGATGATAGAGATAGGTATTTCAAGAAGAAAAGGATAATGAAAGCTAAAATAAATCTTGACTTATTTTTCATTGATTTAATAGATATAACAGGGTGTTATGAATTAATCCTCCACCTTACAAAATCTTATACTGGTTTAATCCAGCCCTGCAGATACTTGGAGTGGGAGTGGTACTTTCTTCTCTCCCTCCCCCATACCTTTAATTAGAGAACCAGAGTACCACCTGCTCTCTTTTTTCTTGGAGTTACTGGCATCCTGTGGTATTGTGATGGTAGCTGGTTTAAGGCAGAGGGCATAATGAGGGCACTGATGGTCTATATTTATATGGTCTGAACAACCATATGTTGTCATATGTAAAGGTGAGGATGTAAATCTGATTGTGCTCTTTTGCTACTTCAAAACCTGCTTCTAACATTGAGGGCTAGGGTTTTAAAACTGGTTATGTGAATCAAAATGGCTTCATGAAACAGGTTTAGCATCCACTGAGATTGGATGCTAAAGCCATTTATTAAAATCTCCAGATTCCCTACTGCTTCTTCAACTGGAATTCCATCTCTTTGTTTATCTGATTTCCATTTAAACTTCCTCAAAAGCTTTATTTTGAAAAAAATATATATCCGTAGCTAAAATTAGAGAACTATCCATGAAACGTTTTAGCTTATCATACAGGGTTTTTGTGGTCTCTTTTCCTCTTTTTTTTCTCCTTATAACCTTCTAAAAGTCTTGAAACATTTTTTTGATTTTATTCAAAATGTTTCCTTTGCCTAGATGCTCTTTACCACCCACCACCTCTACACTTTCACACCACTTGTCACGCTGTCCTACATTCATCTCTTAGTATGGAGAACAAAAAGTCACAAATGACCATGCAGCAAAGACACAGGAACAAACTTGATAGTTGGGAGTGTAACTCAATGATATCAAAAAGGTTTTTAGTGTCTAGATAATAAGTAAGAAGCAAATGTTTCTTAAAAGCACTTAAAACTGGATTGAATTGTGATATGTAAGTGACAGTTCTAAAACTTCAGGAACTCAGCTTTCTTAGCTGTTGCTTATCCTCTGCAGGACCTTGGCCCAAATAGCTAGAAGTTTAAGCCTTGATCTGTGTGGTATTTTATAATTTCAAAGCAGAAGGGCTCAGGAATAGAAAACTGAGGCTCAGAGTAGTCAGGAAAATGTATTAGAAAAAGAGGAACCTTAAAACATCAATTGATCTTTCCTCCTACCTCTAAATTGAATAGTCCTTAAATTATCTCATATTCTCTGCATCTAACAAGAAATAAAATTCTATAGACTGCATGGTTCTCTGACTAGAAATCTCGTTAGAAATCTGCAGACAGAAATTTCTTCTTCATGTCTCTCATTTTAAGCCTAAGTTATTTCTAGCTTCAGTGAAGATAGCAAACAGCTGTTCATCTTCCTTAAGCTCTCTATACATTTCACAACAACTCTATTAAACCGTCCTTTCTGTCTCTACCTGGAGCTAATATCCGATTATATTTTATTATTTTAGGATTAACATTTTTCTTACACAATTAACCTCTTTCTCATATTAATGCTGTAGGTCTCTCTACAAGGAGTTTTGTAGGTCATAATGTAAGTCAGTCCAACATGAAGATGAATTGCTAGGAGTACGGAAAATATAGCAAAAAGTGGGATTGACGAATTGGGAAAGAAAATGGTTAGGTCAGGTGAGCTAATGAGCCAAGAAAGTGAGAAAATATATTTACAGGCTTTTTCTTTTCCATATGCATCTATAAAGTATTTCCATTAAACAACCTGGGCTTGCTAATGTATAACAAAAAAAAAATTCTAAGGAAAATTTTACTCTCCCTAATTACCAATTTTACCCTGGCAGCCGTCTACCAAAACTAATAATAAAAAAGAGCATGATTTGTTTCTTCTACAGTTGGCTCAATTTAGTTAAATTAAAAATAAAGTGTTATTGACATTAACTTCAGAAGATAAAGATCCAAAGCAGTGATTTAATCAGGAAGTGATTAAACTCTGTGAGTATATATGATGGGTCCTGTGTCTGAAAAATTTTTATATTGACTCTTCTTATGGACCTTGTTCTAAAAGCTCCCTAAATAAATTGCTAACAATAATCTAAGGTAATGGCTAGTGTAGATGCTACTTTTACAGCTCAAGGATAAAATATTTGTTTAAGAAATAGGTGTGCTAGACTTCTCTGAGACTGTTTTTCTATAATTAATGAGTAGATTAATTATATGTGTACTATGAACGATGGTGTCTTGATAATGATTACTGACCCATATGCAGTTCCCAAACCACAGCGAACTTCAAAAATTCAATTACAAGGTCCAGATGCTGTATATTGCATATGTAAACTGCTTCAGGTAGAAAGACTGCATATTAATAACATCTCTATGTGGGTTAGCTCTGCAGCCTAGTCTGTATCTTGCAAAAATAGTTCTTGAAACAAGCAAAAGGTATACAGAAACTGAACTCGTTCAAGTTTATTTCAACCTTCAAGTACATTACACCTTTACTCATAGTATCATTAGTATTTGTATTTTAATTATTAAAATCTCTTAGATATTTTTGTTGGAGATTTTTGATATGATTAATAGCTTTCAAAGATAAAACAGGTTTCTAACAATGTATTCTTGATATCTTAGAAAGAGTATTTTTTAGAAATAGTCATTTTTATATGCCCAAACTGATTTCCTTCTGATTCTATAGAGTCCAGCACAGCAACTGATATTTTTAGAAAAATGCAAAAGCCAACCCTTTGTTAAAATAAGGGACAACAAGAACACGAATATTCATGTCCAGTAGTTGACATGTGTAAATTAATTTTTTAAACACTGAATTTTAATTCAGTTTAATGTTCATTCAATTTAATCATTTACCCATCACATATTTACTGAGTACCTCCTAAGAGCCAGAATCTGCACTAAGCATTTCAAATACAGAGTAAAGCAGCATGCCCTCCCTGCACTCAAGGAGACAGTTACACAAGTGACATAGTGAAGAATCACAGTGGAATTTGTTTAAAATGCAGAATTCAGGGCCTTAGCCAAAAAGATTTTAATTAAGTTATACTGAGACAATCCTAGGAATGGGTATGATCACCTGTCTGGTGATTTTGATATGACAGTCTATTAAAGATATTTTGAGGTAGACTTGCCCAAAGAATAGAGAAATACCTGAACTTTAATAGAGACACAGCCATCCTTCCTCACGTGGTTTCTGAGAGAGAAAGACACGCATTAAGGGAAAATTATCCAAAACAACTTCTCGTCTCCGTTTTTGTCCTTTCTTCTTCTATCACTTCAGTGAATAAGTCATCTTCTTCCATTTTATGGTTTCCTGTTGTTAGCCAAGAACATAAGGTATTTAGAGTCTCATCCCAGACCGACTTAATCAGAGCCTCCAGGTGAATCAAAGACCTAAGGTCTGCATTTCATTCTTTTTCTTTTTCTTTCTTCCTTTTATTAATCTCTGGTTGGAGAAGCACTGGTCTTAGAAATGAGCCTGACTCTGAATTTCCATAGTGATGTAACCTTAGGCAAATCAATTAAGCTTTTTGAGATTTCATTTGTTTTTCATCTATATAATGGGATTTTTATTAAATGTTCCCTAAGGTCTTTCCAGCTCTAATATTTTATTATTGATTTTAACTTCATTTCGGCTTTATTCATTTCCATTCTGATACAAAGTCCTTTTATGGGAATCCCTTTAAACAAAAAGCCTGAGGTATTTTTGTTGTTTTGTTTTGATCTTTGATAACGTCTTTTCTACATTTATTGTCCTTTTCCTTAAAAAATTTCTTTTCTGTACCTCCCCTTCTCCCTCAAGTCTTGAAATAATCTCAGGTTGGAAAATATATTAAAATCCATTTCTTTTCTCTTTCTTATTTGTGTTTGACTATTTTTTTCTATAGAAGTGAAGAAAAATTGAAAGATCATAAAATGCTTTGTAATCATTATTTTAAACTTTGTTTCTAGGTTTGTTATTATTTTTCATTTGTTGGCGATAATGCCCACCTTTGTGAATGAAGAGGATAGAATTTTAATGGGAAGAATGAGAAAATGAAAATGCTATACTCAGAGGAACCTGAGGATTATTCAACAGGTAAGCCGAGATCCCTTGAAAACTTGGGGATAGAGTCAGGGGAATTTCACAATCTCTTTTTAAACATGGGGTGACAGGAGCTCTCAACTGGATAAATAAATACGGGTAATAGATAAATACCTTATTTGAGGTAAAATAGAACATCAATTTAGATAGATTAATATAAGAATTAGGATAATGCTAATTAACTTGGTATATTCCTAGGAACCTTTCAGATCTGAAAGAAATATAAGTGAATACCAATAGTAAGTCACATAGAAGAAATACACACAATTATCCCATTAGATGAGATGATTGCCTTAAAAGCATTTGACTTCCAGAATGCCCTTGTCTCCAAGGATACTGGCCTCCAAATGTTCTAAACTGATGTAATGTCCTTGAAGCAAATGGACTTTGCTTGCATAAATAGGATACTTTTTACAATCCAAGCAGAATAAGATTCCTGAAAGCAATTTGATTCATCAATAACTAAATCTATTCAATAACTAAGAATTAGCACGACCTCAGCAGCAAGCACTTCCCAGGAATAAATTGTTGTTCATCCATGGTGTGTAAATTACTCTTGCAAGACTATTTTAACAGACGTCACCAATTCTATCTTATTTTTTCCTCCTCCTCCATCTGCCACTGACTCAAACTCTCCTTACTCCATTCCTTGGGAACAGCTCTCATCTGCCCTTATTTCCCTTAAATATGTGGTGGTCTTTGTTCGTTGACTCAATTTTACTAAAATATGGTTGTTCTAATTGATTTTTCCTAAGTTGCCATTAAGAGCTCTGGGGAAATTAATAAGAATCTTACATACAGATCCTTCATAATGTTATGAAGTGTAATCAGATTTACATAAATTTATAAATGCCTTTGGTCACTGTAAAGCATTTGTGTAATATGCCTTTGTCATTCAAGGGGCTCACCCAAATGAAAACAAAACAAAACAAAAAAAAAGGAGGAAATTAGTTCTCAGATAGGATCCAAACACAATTAAGTATTTTAACTCATGCATATAACAATTTGTTTGTCTCAATCAACTGTTGATTTTCTGTGTTACACAATGAATTTCCTTTTTTTAATTATTCTCCAAGAAGCATTCTATTTTGGGCATAAAATATTGATTTGCTTAAAGAAAAATTCATGAATGTGCATCGTAAACTTGCTTAGGACTGAAAATCTACCTATGATTTTTGAACAGGGGCCATTAATTTGAGAGAACATTGGAATTGTCAGTAACATGAATTTGTTTTTAAACTGGTAGAGACTAAGTTTTCCTATAAATGTAGATATGTATATGCATATGTATGTGTACGTTTTTCTTTTCTTTTTCATAATGAGAGCAGTGGGACTTTACAGCAGGTTAAACTCATATTGTAAAGAGTAAAGAAAATAAGTATATATAATATATGAATTGTAGTATAGGAATGTACAACATGATATAAATGTATAATTAAGTGTGTTTAATGTGATGAGTAATTATTTATGTAATAAATATATCTTCCAAAATTATTCATAGAAAGTTATTTTTTCCTAAATATGCTGCCATAGTTAACCTGTATTTTTCCCATTGAAACACCATGGCTATTTGTTGCGTTGCTTGTTTATTGAGTACGTTTTACCTGAATACACTATGACAGCAGGAACCACATCTATCTTTCTCATTATTTTATCTCTGACACCTAGTTCAGTGAATTAACAGAGTAGTGAATGAATAAATACATGTTGAAATGAATGAGTGAGAGGCAGATGTTAAGCCATGGTAACCCTTTCTCACAGTCATGTTCAATCTCAACACCAGCTACCTGGCTCTTATTTGCTTTGCTTTTTCTTGCAGTGAAATAAGTATTACAGGAATTTCATATCATTAAAGGTCTCATTTATCTACCTGCCACCTCAGTTGTATACATGAACACCAGATTTGTATATGTCACTGCAGAGAAAGGTTGAGAAAAGGTTGATAAGTGCTCTCTTAGGAGGTCACTTGTGCACTAGTTAGAGCAAATATGGATAGGGTGATAATCTCTGGGAAATTTCCATTTTCCTTTGTAAAGTAATTTTATCATATATGTCATGATTCTTTTGAGGGACCCACTGATCTCGAACTACTCACTAGCCCCTTTCTACTTTTGTAACTGCAAAGTCTTTGAAATTTGCCTGTACTTCAGAGCATTAGATCATTCCCTTGGACTTCATACTTGATCTGTTTCAATTTATACTATTTGTTATAAACCCTTATGACTACCTAACCAGACCTATTTTATTAGATCCTCTACATTGGTATAATTTTGGCTATGACAGATTTTAACTTTAAACTGGCTACTAAGAATATTTTATAAACTTTTAAGACTTATCTGTAATGTTTACATGTACATCATTTTGATCTTATATACTTCAAAAAATACTTTTTACTTAATTGTTATGAGAGCCATTAATTATTTTTAACTAGTTGAATAAAAAAGGAAAACATTTTTATCTCAAAATTTGCTATTCTTTTCTAGGTAGATTAGGATAAAGCATTTTCTATTGAAAATCAAAATTATAAACCTGCTATCCATAAACTTAAATTGTATTTGTGGGCTATTTATGTTTTAAAATGCTTGAGATGTATTGGGAGATAAATACAAAACCTCATTTAAGAAACATTTTGCATCTAAAGTCATTCCCAATAGAAAAGTGAGGCAGTTAATGTGGTGAGCATTCCTAATAAAATTATATTTTATGAGTAAAAGAAGATTTAGAAGGAATGTACTAGTGACCTGATTTCCATATTTACATCAATGGAAAGGATGTTACACTTATAAAATCATAACTGGCTTTTACTAAGAGTGGTATAGTATTTAGAACTGCTTTGTGTCTGTGGTGTCTATTCAGTTAGACTTGGGAATCTTAAAGGCAGTAGCCATATCTGTATCCTTCATATCAGTAACATAGTCCACTAGCTATTTGTTGAATGCTTATTGCTTTAAATGAGAAGCATTGGCCAAGAACATCAAGAAACTGGAAGGATTGTTAGTTTTAGAAATGGAAAGAAAGAAGTTGAGGAATTATGGTTGGTGGGGGATATTACACAGTATCATTTGTAATATATATTTATTATTTACCTAATTTTTAGTAGCAATGACATATTTTCTTAGAGTCATTTTGTAGATAAAGCCATTTCCATTTAATCAGCTTTTAGAGCATTTCATATTTTACATGAAACAGTATATCTATAAATGTTTTTTATCATTTATCAGCTTTTATCTCTTATTTTTTACTTTATATTTTATGGAGCTTCTTGAATGAAGTGACCAGATTTTAGGCATTTTTATGACTAGTTCCTATCACTTCACCTCCCTAAGAAGTCCCTCCACATGCATTTCTTGAAATAAATTAACTACATGTTACAAAGTTTAATTAGAATGGAAAAAAACCAGATTCAGGTATAATCCCTTCATTCTATCTCTTATTTGAGTCAGAACCAAAAGTAGAAGCTTTCTATTATTTTAATAGGACAAAAACTTGTCAACAATAGTCAGTAACTTGAATCTAACAGAAAATTCTCAAGGGAGAAGGCATCACATATTTATCTCAGAAAAATAGATATGGAACTGGTTGGGTTATTAAAATGCTTTAATCCTCCAGCCTATATTTTATTTTCTCTCAGTTTTCTAATCTTAATACAGATGGTAGACAGTGAATATAAACAAAGTTAAACTTTTTCTTAAACATTTATCATGCTTAAATAATGGACACAAATCTATGTTATTAAGATTTGGTTTGTTGCATTTCTAGAAAACTATCGCACCGTCAGTGTGCTCTAGGTGGTTTTTTTTACCTTGCCCATCACTTAGGTCAAGTGTCTTCTTCATTGCTTGCATTTGTCATTAAGCTCTTGACAATTATTATTCATATGGTGCCTGTACCTGATTATTTAACTCCTTGTCTTTGTGCCTCAATTTCCTCAAATTTGAGAAACTAAATAACAGATACCAAAATGCTTAGTCCTAGTACACATATTGTATGTATTCAATATTTTATGAATGCAGTATTACTTTGTATTTTCATTTTTTTTCACAGTAGTAAACCTGATCTCACTACATTTATATATAACACAAGAAACAGGATAAAAGCTTCAGGTAATCCCAATTATCATAATTAGCAGAATTATCAAGGTATTATGTTCAGAAAGTTAAAAATACGACTCTCCCACAAACATACTGTAAGCACATTTAAAGATTGTATTCAACTCATTAATTTATGAAGGAACCAAAAAGAAGGTAAAGCTGGTTCAAAAGATATTTTGTAGAACTGCTTATAAAGATATTTTGGGGGAAAATGTTAAAATAAGATCACTAGGTAAAATATAAAACAGGTTAATATCCTACAGGGCAATAAACTAATCTTTGGAGTTTTCATTTCTGCAGAGAGAAGTCTTCAGATGCACATGTAACTGCACATTGCAAAGCTTAGGAAGAAAATAATTTATCTGTGAGTGTGTCTATAAGGCAGTGCCCCAGGACAGCACTGAAATTTCCTTCCATGATATCCAGGCATTTTTTCAAGGTTTTTAATGACTTTTTTTTAAACAGACTCAATAAACTCTCAAATTAGGCCTAATAAATACAAAGTCTGCCCTTTTCCCAAGGGTTTATATGGAATAGATCTTAAAGAAAGAAAATAACCATTATGTTTGTTTCTGAGGGCTGTGAGTGACAGACTCAAATCTCAAAATCAAAAGGGCCAAACAGAAACTGCAATCAGAATGTAGGAACACATTATGAAGACATTTATTCAGGAATTTTACAGAAGCATCACTATGGGGGAGTGCCAGATAAACAATTAACCACTACAGTGTACAGACATTGGAAAATACACAGTAATAGATCGGATTTATGTAAGGAATTGAAGAACATTAACACTTTTTTTTTTTTTTTTTACCAGAGACCTGGGGGAGAGGGGATGTGCATATGAACACAATCTCATACTTGAATTGTTTTAATGTCATTATTCCACTAGGATCTAATGACTGGTTTCCCAGAGCATTGTTAATCAAGGTCAAAAGCTTAAGCTGCTACAAAGCAGCAGCTTTCCATATCTGGCAGATGCTTTGTAAATCGAGTCTTCCTAAGTGGTTGTATTAATAAATATATTTAACTGAATCTGTACATTTAAGGATATATTGTTCTATTTGTTGATTTTTTCAAGTCCTTAGACCTTATGCCACTAATTTTAAACCATGATATTTCTTATGTATCACTGAATCTAGAAAGAAAAGAAGATAAAATTTATGAAAAAGTGAAATAAAGTTATTTTATAATATAAAGTAATAGGAGGTAGTATATCAAATTTGATATATTGTGGGACTGGTATGTCATACCTAGTTTAGTTGGCTGTCCTGTTATGCCTACATGTTACCATAATTAGAGGTGACAGGTTGGAACAGTTTAAGTCTTAAAAAACTCAAAGTAAATTCTTTACAATATCAAGCAGGGAATTCTAAGTCAAGTGGTTTAGGTTATCAAATACAAACTTCATTATATGTTCTTGTGGTACTGACCACATATCTGGTCAACAAAAGCCTATTATTGCTCACTTCTAAGACAAATTCTAGGACTAGAATCAGAAACTTAAGGTTGTTGGTTATGTTGATGAAAAGTTAATCAATTGATCTGAGAAAAAAATGGAAAATTTTATTCGAGCCAAATTGAAGATTATAACCCGAGAACAGCATCTCAGAAATCTCCAAGATCTGTTCTGCCCATTAGAAATCAAAGCACAGTTATATAAGTTTTTTGAGACAGAGGGTTGTACATTAAAAGATGTAGTATTGAGAGTTTACACAATCCAGATTTGCAAGTACAAAGTGGTGGGTAATCGTGACCCCTTACAAGATCAAAAGGGAATGTTATCTTTTAAGAAGTTGTCTTGTTGATGCTGGGGGAATGTTGCTCTTCATGGTTGAGCAGGTATTTCTGCCAATGAGAGAGGTTTGCTCTATGCATAATGCACAGTGGGGGGGAAAGGAGGCCAAAGGGCAGATAAGATTTTTATGTTTACATTTTTTTGTCTTGCCATAAAATATGAATTTTATTTCACACTTACTAAAGTATGGCAAGAAACGTCATAAAAGAAGAAAAGCCTTCCCTTTACCTTCTAAAATGTAATCAATAAAAACCAAAGGCAAGATGAATCTCCTCAGAGAGCAGACTCAGGGGCTACCATATTGGCTGACCAAGAAACAAAAAACGCAAGGAGTTATCAACCCATTCAAGCAGGATATAGTCTATACTGGGAAAGGTTATTAGTCCAGGTGTTTTCCCCTTCTTCCCTTTGCCAAATAGAAGACTTCACTTCAGATAGCTTATTTTGAAATCTGCTTTCGAATGTTGAATGCGCTAGGATTAAATTTATCATCTAAGTTTAGGGTTCTGGTCGTAAGTAGCTGCATCTGGAAGACTAGATGAAATTGTGGATGTTCTGTTACGGAAATGAAGGTAGAATATGTTATAAAATGTATGTGAAATAATTGCATTATATTAGACCAGAGGATTTTTGAGAGTATATTATTGGAGTCCCAATATATATATTGATTCTGAGCAGTGATTGGGATGGATTTTAGTAGACATCTGCTGTTGTTGTCTGCCTAGCCTACTTTAATCCATCAATTTTATAAGAATATGGTGATTTTCCCTTTTAAATCTTTTCTCCTACTTTTCGTCTTTGATGTTTAATAGGAAAATATTCATTCCCTGATTACTGAGGTTAGCACATGATCAAGACCTTATCAATATTGTATTTCATCTTCTAACCATAGTAATTGGTTTAAAGATGAGCATTTAAACCAAAATAGGATAATTGAACTTATCATCAGGACTTGATTCAAAATGAACAGAAGACACCAATATCGTTAAAGCTGAGTGCCTGGAAGTCATATGTTATGGACTGAATTGTGTCCCCCCCAGAATTGATATGTTGTAGTCCTAATCCTGGTATCTCAGAATGTGGCTGTATTTGGAGAGACGGTCTTTAATGGGGTAATTAAGGTAAAATGAGATCACATGGATTGGCCTGAATTCAATATGAGTAGTGTTCTTATAAGAGAAATAGACTAGTACACAGACTGAGAGATACCACGTAGAACACAGCAAGAAAATTAAGTTAAAATGAGGCTCTTTGGGTGGGCCCTAATCCAGTCTGACTGGTGGTGTCCTTATAAGAAGAAGAGACCATATGAAGACACAGTGAGAAAGAAGGTGGCCACCTGCAAGCCAAGGAGTGAGGCCTCAGAAGAAACCAAACCTGCTGAAACCTTGATCTTGGACTTCTAGCCTCCAGAATTGTGATAAAATAAATATCTGTCATTTAAGACACTCAGTCTCTCATTCGCCTCATGTTGCTATGGCAGCCGAAGCAAATGAAGATACCAGTCTAGAGGAGCGGTGGGAGACTGAATGCTCAAGACTCAGTATTCTCTCCTTGTTCTCTGAGCATCCTGTTGCCAGATACAGCCTCCTTTCTTTCTATGAATTCAATTTATACTTCTTGCAAAGCAGTTTCGTGCTTCTCCTTCTTTCTCATGTGTTTTACTATCTTCTGGTGGAAGTTCAAATAGAATTCAAGTGAAGCAGAGTAAGACAGGCAGGCAAATTTTCAAAATAGATGATTTTACCTATTTTCTCAAAGTAAAACCCCTTCCTTTATCATAGGATTAAGTAGCCAGTTGAGATGATAACCAAACACATACACCTATTTATCATACATATGAATATCATATATGTGTCATAGGATATTACATACATACAATATACACAGAAGTCTTCTTTAGGATAGTAGGTTCTGTTGCATAGACAATATTTTCAATTTGCTGAAAAACTTGATAAATAGAGATATGCAAAATAACAACATTGAATTTCTCTTACCTATAAAAGAGGCAAGATATTTTTGAAATTCTGGGTATAGAAACAGGAAGAGATCTGGGATAACATTAGATAAGAGCACAGAATATATGAAGGAAGAAGAAAGAATGGCTGTAGATAGGTAGTATATGAGTTTGGGACACTACAAGAGTAAAAATTTTCAGTAACAGAGTAGATAAAGGAGTTTACAAGAGGAATCTCTGATATTCCAATTGTGGTTATTTCTGTAAATATGACATCTTTCCTATGCGTTCATCTCTCTGATCTTTAGTAATTTTTACAACCACAAAATCTTGTGTGTTCATGCATGTGTGTCTGTGCATGAATGTGAATGAGTTTATGTAAATCAAGTAAAAACTATATTCAGTCAACTTATTGAGATACAACACCTGGGATAAGTTAGTAGTAATATGATAAATAAATTTAGCAATAGCAGAAATCCAGAGTTAAGGTAACAATTCAAGACCCTTAACATTCATAGAAATTTGGGGACAAATATTCTATTCCATAAGATGTGGAAATAATGTTTGAATCAAGCTTTAATGACTCATAATAGTTTACACATAAGTCAGGCCCTAACACACACCAACAGTACCCTGAGAATAGGATAATTCAAGCAGGGTTTAGTTACAAATGTGTGGGTATGCTAGAGGTGGGAGAGAGACCACAGACAATAATAAAATAACCTGTCACATTCTAGCAGCCACTTCCTAACCACCACTAAGTCTAAAAGAGAGTAGAGGGAGCAGTACTGAAAATCAGAAGTAAAACATCCTGTAGAGACTGCTTTCTTTGCATCAGTGGTTGAACGATGCAGCTATTTTCAGAAAAAAAACCAAAAACAAAAACAAAGAAGGGGAATAGCATCCTGACCTCTTGCTTCATCTTTCAGATCTCCTGCTGGAGCTCCCCATTGGCTGGAGACCAAGCAGAAGTCAAAGGACCCAAAGCTATAAAATGTATAAAAGTCAGCTTTCTGGGTAAATAAGGCAGGGTGGAGAAATGTGGGACATGTACCTGAAGGGGCAAATGAAAGGTATCTTCACAGCTTACAAACATTAGCTTCTATATGGGTTAGTTTCCCAAAAATATGAGCAAGATGGTCTCTCTGAAGTGCCTAGGACAATGTCCAGCTTGCAGTGGGTGCTCAAAAGATATTTCTTCCTTCCCTCTTCCTATATTTGAAAAGTTTTTTGCAATAAGAATGCATAATAGAAGCATCAAGGCCCCTTTCCTAAGAAGAAAGCTTTAATATATTAAAGGGACTCTGAAGTTGCAGGCTGAGTAGAGATTGTTTTGAGCTACAAACACTGTTTGTTAACATTGTTTACTGAGGTGTGCATTGTACTATTTTGTTTTTGTACTTCAATTTTTGGTGTTCTTTTATGTACCTCTTGTGTGGATTTCAAATCAGAGCCAAAAAGAAAATGTTTTTTTCAATGATGAGAAGCTTTGGCAAGGAAACAGCAGTGGTTGATTCCTCCAATGTCCTGTGTCATTGATTTCACCCTCTCAAAGGCAATAGTTGCTCCAGGATCTCTGCTAAAACTCCTATGTAATAGTACACTGAAAATGAAAACAATCAACTTTATTTATGCCAAAGTCAAACAGAACCATCTAATAATTAAAGGGAGTAATGACTTTCACACAAATATTTCTTTTTTATTTCCTAAAAAAGTCTTAGAAATTGATCGAAAGTACAAACACATGGTTATAGATATCTAAGAAACCCCTGGTACTTTAAAGAAAACTATATAGTTGCTTTTGTGTATATTTTCTCTAGAAATAAATGAAAAATGATTTTATAAGACTAATTTACCAGAAATGTTAACATCATTAACGTCAACAGCAACATAAAATTGTGTGGGAGGGAAGGGATCGGGTATGTTGATTTTCCTATCCTCAATTTATCAGACAGGATGAAAATAATATGAACATAACACCTCAGCCAGGCCCGGTGTCATTACAAATGTCTGCTTATCTCAAAGTAATATACATATATTTTATTCAAAATAGTACATTTCAAAATGGATACCAATTATTTCATTAAAAACTCAAATTTTTATTCAACGGTAAGCCATCAACGTGCAACTTGCCTATACCAAATACTTCATCTTTTTAATTATTAACAATCATTATTTAGAATCTCATATTGTCCTAGCTGCCGTTTAAATTGCCTGGAAAGGTGTTAGGGATCACCAATATTTTTTCATTACTGATAATGAAGAAGAGGGCATTATTAAGAAAAAAGGACAAGGAAATCAATAATCAATGTGAATGTATTTTTAGAGTACAAACATAAAATATAAAGACATAAGTAGATTCATGCATCTGTTAGTATCAAAATGTAATGCTAAGAAGAAGTGTTTTTAATTTGTTTATTGGCCTGCAACTTCCTCCGCTTCCTGTAACATGCTGCTCTAAGGATTTGCATTTCCAGGAAAAGATGTTGTGTAGAGTTTAGATAGATATCTGTATGATTTCACATCTCATTTTAAAAGAGAGTGTACCAGTGATCAAAAGAAGTATATGCCCAAGGTAATCTGATTGCATCAAATTGAACACCCCAGAGTTCCAACGATTGTCACAATCAGCTACCTGTGTGTGTCTTGATTCTGGAACAGGCTGGTGAGGAATGTGATCTGAAGGCAGAGTGGGCAATGAGTAATCACACCCCAATACATATTTGGTGGGTGCAATTCATAAAATATTACATTAATTTTTACCATGCATATATTTTTAAAAAGTGTAACAGTCACATCTCAAAAATGTATAATGTATATTTTTGCTTTTGACGTTTTTTGAAAGATCAAAATTTTTTAAAATATCATAAACCAGCAGCACGTTCACAACACTGTGAACCAGCACATGGTATGATGTCCTACAGACCCTAGGTAGGTGATATGTTAGACTTCACATTAACACACAGCTCTGTGCGATTACAAACAAATGTGTGGGAATCAGAAGAGAGTGGTGAGGTGAATGTAGAGGTAAACTGGAGGTTCAGAAAACGTACCTCAGTAATTATTCTTGTAATTCTCTCTGTTTCCAACCATTTTAGCAAAGGTAGAATTAAGCACAGAAGAAATTGGTTATAAGGGAGAAGGGAGAGAAAAAACAGGATCTCCTTTCATTGTCTAGCATGAATTTCTGTGTGATCCATGAAATAAAAATAAGAAAACTTGCTTTCATGAGGAGGATACTTGGTGAAATATAAACCAGCTTGCATGTAAATATAAAAAACAAACCTGATATTAAAATTATGCTTAATCTAAAATGATTTCCATTTAGGGAATTTTTTAGATGCTTTGAGGTATCAAAATATACCTATACATAATTATATAAAAAATTATATGAGTCACAGAGGTAAATTCTGCTTGAACAAACGTAAGAAAGAGATTTGATGTTTTCTTTTCTTACTTTGCAGCCCAGTCTTTCTTTTTAGAACGGAATTCTCATCAATTAGAAAAGTATGTTTCAACAGATTTTTAATTAATTTATTTATTTTTAATTCATGAAAATATAAAGTTTATTATTAAAATAAGTTGAAAAAAGAATCTTCTAAATATATAAAATAATCATAGGATGAGACCATGACAAATATTGTGAAGGTAATTATTTAAAAAACTGAAGTGTAGGTAAAGCTGCCTTAAATAAAGAAAATGAAAAAGTTAACCATCTTTATCAAAGGTATACCTTTTCCACACATCAGTGATTAAAGAGAATCAAAGTTATTTTTCAAGATCATTCTAGACTTAGAGTGATGTTTATAAACTTGTTAGTCCTTTATTTATTTTTAAACTAGTGGAAACAACTCTTTATTTTTTTTTAATTTTTATTTCATATTGCAGTATAGTTGACATACCAGATTTTATTCAATACATTTAGTCCCTGATTTGAAAGATTACTTTTTGGGGAAAAATAAGTCTTATTTTTTACCCAACACGGTATTTCCTTCTTTAAATTGTAGTTCCAATCTGGTGTTCTAATACAGACTTTTCATTCAAATATCTTCCAGTTTCTCAGTACCAATCGTGAAATATCTATGACTGAGAATTTTTAATTTTCTCACTTGTTTTTCTCATTTTCGTTTTTTCTCAATTGTTTACTTTTTAATGTCCCCCCCCTTTTTTTTAACATCTTTATTGGAGTATAATTGCTTTACAATGGTATGTTACTTTCTGCTTTATAACAAAGTGAATCAGCTATACATATACGTATATTTCCCATATCTCCTCCCTCTTGTTTTCCCTCCCACCCTCCCTACCCAACCCTTCTAGGTGGTCACAAAGCACTGAGCTGATCTCCCTGTGCTATGTGGTGGCTTCCCACTAGCTATCTATTTTACATGTGGTAGTGTATATATGTCCATGCCACTCTCTCACTTCGTCCCAGCTTACCCTTCCCCCTCCCCGTGTCCTCAAGTCCATTTTCTACTCCTGAGTCTTTATTCCTGTCCTTCCCCTAGGTTCTTCAGAACCATTTTTTTCCCCTTTGGATTCCATATATATGTGTTAGCATACGGTATTTGTTTTTCTCTTTCTGACTTACTTCACTCTGTATGACAGAATCTAGGTCCATCCACCTCACTACAAATAACACAATTTCGTTTCTTTTTATGGCTGAGTAATATTTCATTGTATACATGTGCCACATCTTCTTTATCCATTCATCTGTCAATGGACACTTAGGTTGCTTCCATGCCCTGGCTACTGTATATAGTGCTGCAGTGAACATTGTGATACATGACTCTTTTTGAATTATGGTTTTCTCAGGGTATATGCCCAGTAATGCGGTTGCTGGGTCATATGGTAGTTCTTTTTTTAGTTTTATAAGGAACCTCCATGCTGTTCTCCATACTGGATGTATCAATTTACATTCCCACCAACAGTGCAAGAGGGTTCCCTTTTCTCCACACCCTCTCCAGCATTTATTGTTTGTAGATTTTTTGATGATGGCCATTCTGACAAGTGTGAGGTGATACCACATTGTAGTTTTGATTTGCATTTCTCTAATGATTAGTGATGTTGAGCATCCTTTCATGTGTTTGTTGGCAATCTGTATATCTTCTTCGGAGAAATGTCTATTTAGTTCTTCTGTCCATTTTTGGATTGGGTTGTTTGTTTTTTTGATATTTAGCTGCATGAGCTGCTTGTAAATTTTGGAGATTAATCCTTTGTCAGTTGCTTCACTTGCAAATATTTTCTCCCATTCTGAGGGCTGTCTTTTTGTCTTGTTTATGGTTTCCTTTGCTGTGCAAAAGCTTTTAAGTTTCATTGGGTCCCATTTGTTTATTTTTGTTCTTATTTCTATTTCTCTAGGAGGTGGGTCAAAAAGAATCTTGCTGTGATTTATGACATAGAGTGTTCTGCCTATGTTTTCCTCTAAGAGTTTTATAGTGTCTGGCCTTACATTTAGTCTTTAATCCATTTTGAGTTTATTTTTGTGTATGGTGTTAGGAAGGAAGTGTTCTAATTTCATTCTTTTACATGTAGCTGTCCAGTTTTCCCGGCACCACTTACTGAAGAGGCTGCCTTTTCTCAATTGTATATTCTTGCCTCCTTAATCAAAAATAAGGTGACCATATGTGCATGGGTTTATCTCTGGGCTTTCTATCTTGTTCCATTGATCTATATTTCTTTTTTTGTGCCAGTACCATACTGTCTGGATTACTGTAGGTTTGTAGTATAACTCTAAAGTCCGGGAGGCTGTTTCCTCCAGCTCCGTTTTTCTTTCTCAAGAATGCTTTGCCTATTCGAGGTCTTTTGTGTTTCCATACAAATTGTGAAATATTTTGTTCTAGTTCTGTGAAAAATGCCATTGATAGTTTGATATGGATTGCATTGAATCTGTAGATTGCTTTGGGTCGTATAGTCATTTTCACAATGTTGATTCTTCCAATCCAAGAACATTGTATATCTCTCCATCTCTTTGTATTATCTGTAATTTCTTTCAACAGTGTCTTATAGTTTTCTGTGTGCAGGTTTTTTGTCTCCTTAGGTAAGTTTAGTCCTAGGTATTTTATTCTTTTTGTTGAAATGGTAAATGGGAGTGTTTCCTTAATTTCTCTTTCAGATTTTTCATCATTAGTGTATAGGAATGCAAGAGATTTCTGTGCATTAGTTTTGTATCCTCCAACTTTACTAAATTCATTCTGGTAGCATCTTTAGGATTCCCTATGTATAGTATCATGTCATCTGCAAACAGTGGGAGTTTTACTTCTTTTTCGATATGGATTCCTTTTGTTTATTTTTCTTCTATGATTTCAGTGGCTAAAACTCCAAAACTATGTTGAATAATAGTGGTGAGAGTGGGCAGCCTTGTCTTGTTCCTGATCTTAGTGGAAATGGTTTCAGTTTTTCACCATTGAGAATGAATTTTCGCTGTGGGTTTGTCATATATGGCCTTTATTAAATTGAGGTAAGTTCCCTCTGTGCCTACTTTCTGGAGGGTTTTCATCATAAGTGGGTGTTGAATTTTGTAGAAAGCTTTTTCTGCATCTATTGAGATGATCATATGGTTTTTATCTTTCAGTTTGTTAATATGGTGTATCACATTGGTTGATTTGTATATACTGAAGAATCCTTGCATTCCTGGGATAAACCCCACTTGATCATGGTGTATGATCCTTTTAATATGCTGTTGGATTCTGTTTACTAGTATTTTGTTGAGGATTTTTACATCTATGTTCATCAGTGATACTGGCCTGTAGTTTTCTTTCTTTGTGACATCTTTGTCTGGTTTTCATATCAGGGTGATGGTGGCCTTGTAGAATGAGTTTGGGAGTGTTCCTCCCTCTGCTATATTTTGGAAGAGTTTGAGAAGGATAGGTGTTAGCTCTTCTCTAAATGTTTGATAGAATTCGTCTGTGAAGCCATCTGGTCCTAGCTTTTGTTTGTTGGAAGATTTTTTATCACAGTATAAATTTCAGTGCTTGTGATTGGTCTGTTTATATTTTCTATTTCTTCCTGATTTAGTCTTGGAAGGTTGTGCTTTTCTAAGAATTTGTCCATTTCTTCCAGGTTGTCCATTTTATTGGCATAGAGTTGCTTGTAGTAATCTCTCATGATCCTTTGTATTTCTGCAGTGTCAGTTGTTACTTCTCCTTTTTCATTTCTAATTCTCTTGATTTGAATCATCTCCCTTTTTTTCTTGATGAGTCTGCCTAATGGTTTATCAAGTTTGTTTATCTTCTCAAAGAACCAGCTTTTAGTTTTATTGATCTTTGCTATTGTTTCCTTCATTTCTTTTTCATTTATTTCTCATCTGATTTTGTTCCTTCTGCTAACTTTGGGGTTTTTTGTTCTTCTTTCTCTACCTGCTTTAGGTGTAAAATTAGGTGTTTTATTTAAGATGTTTCTTGTTTCTTGAGGTAGGATTGTATTGCTATAAACTTCCCTCTTAGTACTGCTTTTGCTGCATCCCATAGGTTTTGTGTTGTGTTTTCATTTTCATTTGTCTCTAGGTATTTTTTAATTTCCTCTTTGATTTCTTCAGTGATCCCTTGGTTATTAAGTAGTGTATTGTTTAACCTCCATGTGTTTGTATTTTTTACCGATTTTTTCCTCTAATTGATATCTAGTCTCATAGCATTGTGGTCAGAAAAGATACTTGATACAATTTCAATTTTCTTAAATTTATCAAGGCTTGATTTGTGACCCAAGATATGGTCTATCCTGGAGAATGTTCCATGAGCACTTGAGAAGAAAATGTATTCTGTTGTTTTAGGATGGAATGTGCTATAAATATCAATTAAGTCCATCTTGTTTAATGTATCATTTAAAGCTTGTGTTTCCTTTTTTATTTTCATTTTGGATGATCTGTCCATTGGTGAAAGTGGGATGTTAAAATCCCCTACTATGATTGTGTTACTGTTGATTTCCCTTTTTATGGCTGCTAGCATTTGCCTTATATATTGACGTGCTCCTATATTGGGTACATAAATATTTACAATTGTTATATCTTCTTCTTGGATTGATCCCTTAATCATTATATAGGACAAATCATTAGAAGGACAAATCCTTCTTTGACTCTTATAATAGTCTTTATTTTAAAGTCTATTTTATCTGATATGAGAATTGCAACTCCAACTTTCTTTTGATTTCCATTTGCATGGAATATCGTTTTCCATCCCCTCACTTTCAGTCTGTATGTGTCCTTAGGTCTGAAGTGGGTCTCTTGTAGACAACCTATATACGGGTCTTGTTTTTGTATCCATTCATCCAGTCTGTGTCTTTTGGTGGGAGCATGTAATCCATTTACATTTAAGGTAATTATCAATATGTATATTCCTATTACCATTTTCTTAATTGTTTTGGGTTTGTTATTATCGGTCATTTCCTTCTATGGTGTTTCCTGCCTAAAGAATTTCCTTAAGCATTTGTTGTAGAGCTGGTTTGGTGGTGCTGAATTCTCTAAGCTTTTGCTTGTCTGTGAAGTTTTAAATTTCTCCATCGAATCTGAATGAGATCCTTGCTGGGTACAGTAATCTTGGTTGTAGGTTTTTCCCTTTCATCATTTTAAATATGTCCTGTCACTCCTTTCTGGCTTGCAGAGTTTCTGCTGAAAGATCAGCTCTTAACCTTATGGGTATTCCCTTGTATGTTATTTCCTGTTTTTCTCTTGCTGTTTTTAATCTTTTTTCTTTGTAATTAATTTTTGAGAGTTTGATTAATATGTGTCTTGGAGTGTTTCTCCTTGGAGTTATCCTGCATGGGACTCTCTGCACTTCCTGGACTTGACTGACTTTTTCCTTTCCCATATTAGGGAAGTTTTCAACTATAATCTCTTCAAATATTTTCTCAGTCCCTTTCTTTTTCTCTTCTTCGTCTGGGACCCCTATAATTCGAATGTTGGTGTGTTTAATATTGTCCCAGATGTCTCTGAGACTGTCCTCAATTCTTTTCATTCTTTTATATTTATTCTGCTCTGCGGTAGTTATTTCCACTATTTTATCTTCCAGGTCACTTAACTGTTCTTCTGCCTCAGTTTTTTGGCTATTGATTCCTTCTAGAGAATTTTTAATTTCATTTATTGTGTTGTTCATCATTATTTGTTTGCTCTTTAGTTCTTCTAGGTCCTTGTTAAACGTTTCTTATATTTTCTCCATTCTATTTCCCAGATTTTGGATCATCTCTACTATTATTACTCTGAATTCTTTTTCAGTTAGACTGCCTATTTCCTCTTCATTTGTTCGGTATGGTGGGTTTTTACCTTGCTCCTTCATCTGCTGTGTGTTTCTCTGTCTTCTCATTTTACTTATCTTACTGTGTTTGGGGTCTCCTTTTCACAGGCTGCAGGTTCATAGGTCCTGTTGTTTTTGGTGTTTGCCCCCAGTGGCTAAGGTTGGTTCAGTGGGTTGTGTAGGCTTCCTGGTGGAGGGGACTGGCTCCTGTGTTCTAGTGGATGAGGACGGATCTTGTCTTTCTGGTGGGCAGGATCGTGTCCGGTGGTGTGTTTTGGGGTGTTTGTGACCTTATTATGATTTTAGGCAACCTATCTGCTAATGGGTGGGGCTGTGTTCCTGTCTTGCTAGTTGTTTGGCATAGGGTGTCCAGCGCTGTAGCTCACTGGTCGTTGAGTGGAGCTGGGTCATAGCGTTGAGATGGAGATCTCTGGGAGAGCTTTTGCCCTTTGATATTATGTGGAGCCGCGAGGTCTCTGGTGGACAAATATCCTGAAATCAGCTCTACCACCTCAGGGGCACAGGCCTGATACCTGGCTAAAGCACCAAGACCCTGTCAGTCACATGGCTCAGAAGAAAAGAGAGTAAAAACAAAGGTAATAAAGAAAAAAGAAAAGAAAGTTATAAAATAAAAAACAATTATTAAAAATTTAAAACGTTATAAAAAAAGGAAAAAAGAAAGAAGAGAGCAGCCAAACCAAAAAACAAATCCACCAGTGATAACAAGCACTAAAAACTATACTAAAAAAAAAAAAGGAACAGACAGACAGAACCTCAGGACAAATGGTAAAAGCAAAGCTATACAGACAAAACCACACAAAGAAGTATACACATACATACTCACTAATAGAGAAAAAGGAAGAAAATATATATATTGTTGCTCCCAAAGTCCACCGCCTCAATTTTTGGATGATTCGTTGTCTATTCAGGTATTCCACAGATGCAGGTACATCAAGTTGATTGTGGAGCTTTAATCCGCTGCTTCTGAGGCTGCTGGGAGAAATTTCCTTTTCTCTTCTTTGTTTGCACAGCTCCCGGGGTTCAGCTTTGGATTTGGCCCCGCCTCTGAGTGTAGGTCGCCTGAGGGTGTCTGTTCTTCGCTCACACAGGACGGGGTTAAAGGAGCAGCTGCTTCGGGGGCTCTGGCTCACTCAGGCCAGGAGGAGGGAGGGGTACGGACGCGGGGCAAGCCTGCGGTGGCAGAGGCCTGCGTGACATTGCACCAGCCTGAGGCACACCGTGCATTCTCCCGGGGAAGTTGTCCCTGGCTTATGGGACCCTGGCAGTGGTGGGCTGCACAGGCTCCTGGGAGGGGCGGTTTGGAAAGTGACCTGTGCTCGCACACAGGCCTCTTGGTGGCGGCAGCAGCAGACTTAACGTTTCATGCCCGTCTCTGGTGTCTGTGCTGATAGCCGTGGCTTGCGCCTGTCTCTGGAGCTTGTTTAGGCGGTACTCTGAATCCCATCTCCTCACGCACCCGGAAACAATGGTCTCTTGCCTCTTCGGCAGCTGCAGACTTTTTCCGGACTCCCTCCTGGCTAGCTGTGGCGCACTAGCCCCCTCAGGCTGTGTTCATGCAGCCAACCCCAGTTCTCTCCCTGGGATCTGAACTCTGAAGCCCGAGCCTCAGCTCCCAGCCCCGCCCACCCCGGCAGGTGAGCAGACAAGCCTCTCGGGCTGGTGAGTGCTGGCCAACACCAAACCTCTGTGCGGGAATCTCTCCGCTTTGCCCTCCGCACCCCTGTGGCTGCGCTCTCCTCCATGGCTCCGAAGCTTCCCCCCTCTGCCACCCGCAGTCTCCACCCGTTAAGAGGCTTCCTAGTGTGTGGAAACATTTCCTCCTTCATGGCTCCCTCCCACTGGTGCGGGTCCCGTCCCTATTCTTTTGTCTCTGTTTTTTCTTTTGCCCTACCCAGGTACGTGGGGAGTTTCTTGCCTTTTGGGAGGTCTGAGGTCTTCTGCCAGCGTTCAGTAGGTGTTCTATAGGAGTTGTTCCACATGTAGATGTATTTCTGATGTATTTGTGGGGAGGAAGGTGATCTCCATGTCTTACTCTTCTGCCATCTTGAAGGTCTCCCCGATAGAATTTCATTTGCAAAGAATCTTATGAAATGCCAGCCGGAAACTAAGAATTTCCTTCACATTAGGTGGCTTTCTGTAAAAAAATCTCTAGCTAGCGAGCTAGCTATCTATCATCCGCGTCTGTGTAATTCAGGCAGTACCAGTGCAGAGTCCCCTCATCCTAGGTAAACAGGATGAGAGCACAGTGTAGTTCTAATGTCCATTTTTAACATCTAAGGCTCATTGCTTGGTAAATTGTTTCATTTAGGCTCCAAATGCATAATTCACAACTAAGCTTCTTTTAGACAGGTAATATCTTCTTTTTGATTGATTACGAGGAATGAATGCAAAGTATTAAGTAAAACGTTAATTGAAATATAAATATTTTAGATTATTAGATAACCATCATAAAGAAGTATTCATATATGAAACTGAAACAATTTTAGTGCAGATATTTTACAGATCATAGCATGCAAAATGTATTTTTGACTCTGTGAAGAATAAAAATATTATCTTCCCAGAAAATCAGAAGTCATTGAGAATTTCGTATATTATGCTGCCTGAGAAGAGGTAAAATCAACTGACATTGTTAAACATTGGCAAAGACAGAAATATCAGCTTGTGCTAATGCAAATTGGCCAGAGTTTGTTGATCTAGATGAACATGGGCAGATGGTTTTCATTAAGTGGTATCATCATTGGTTTCCTATTTAACAGAAATGAAGGACTTTATATTTATGATGGCATACAAGAAATCATGAGAATTAAGCTGTTCAATTTTCTTCTATCACACTTTTCCGTCAAGTAGAGAAACTACTAGTAGATCAACTATTGGGAACTTACATGACACATTGTATTGTGAAAGTTGTCCATTCTGACCATGTTTTATCTTTCCCACAATCATTGCACACTATAGTTTTTACGTTTACAGTGAAGTGTGGTTGAGCCTAGTTTTTAAAAGTCTTAAGTCCTTATCCTTACTAGTAGATAGAGACAGAGGAGGGAGCTGTATTATTTGAAGTTTTTGCGTGTGAAATAAGGGAAACTAATATATGTGAGTGCCTTACATAGAGTTCTCTGGGTGGTCATGAAATCAAGAACACCAGTTCAGGGATAAGAAGTGCTGGGTGGTAACAGAGGTCAGCAAGACAGTCAGAACACATTTCCAAAGACCACAGTGGGGAAAGAAATATAAACAGCTATAGTAGAAATCCAGGAGACATGACCTAAAAGAGAGAAGAGAGAGCATCTAGTGAAACAGGAAGATATACACAATGAGAATTCTGGAAAAGGATATTTTACCTTAAACTGACTCCTAAGTATTTTTTAGTGTGAAAACACCAGATGTGGGCAGTGGCAATTATAATATAAAAGACATGGAAAGTATACAATTAGCATTCTTCAGATAATTTTTTAAACCAATTCCAATTTAAGGTATAAGTATCTAGACTTTGACCAAGTCTGGAAGAGATAATTGCTATTCATAAAATTTCAGAAAAACAATTATTCTAGCATGTACTTTCCAATAACCAACTAGAAGTATCTTTTCTGCTGTTTAGTAAGGTCAGCTCCAAGGAAAGACCATATTGAAAAACAGAAAAGAAAATTTACATTTCAATTTTAAATACGTTTAATTACACTGGAATACCCTCATACAGAAAAAACATGCAAATCAAACTCCTAGCTGTTGCTTAGACAATAACATAGTGATGTAGGTGATACTCCTTTTCCTGAAGGGTAATCATAATAAAATTAACTGATCCTTAACCCAGTGAAATGTGAGTAAGATCATGAGGATGTGATTACATGTCTTTTGTAATAACTTTAATCAAGATGTAACTACACTGCTGAGTGTAACTAAAATTGTATTAAATTATAATTTACTTAAGGAGATTCAAGAGTCCTTAAATTTCCAAAATATAAATAAAATCTAACTAAATATTGAAACTCTGATTTTCAACAGAAACTGTTTTACAGTGTATTAAAAGGATTAGAAGTACTACAATTACCCAACTTAAGCTTGCTCCAGTTAGATATTTTTCTGAAACCAAGAAAACAGTACTGCATAACATCTCTGCATATAACATCCTTATGAGATCAATCTAAATATGCCATATTTAAAATCACTTAAATCTAAGTCTTGGTACCAAAGAACTAGTGAAATTAGAAATGTGAACTATATCGTCCTTTTTCAAGTAATGAATCATCTATTTTTTATAGTAATTTACTTTAAGTTTGCTCTACCATCCATTTCCCCAAATTCTTTTTCTTTTTCCATTTTTGCTCTGAACTCCAAAGGAATTATATAGATCACTCCATATTCCATGAGATTAAACATAAGGAGGAGATTTAATGGGTGATTGGTAGACAGTTATCCTGGTTCCTTTTACAAAATTAGAAGACTTAATTTTTTAAACAGTTGCTACAAATCTTATTCATATTTGAATGTCTTATCTATACCTTGGACATAAAACATATTTTTTCTGATTTCTACAAACTGATTTTTTAGTTTCCTTTGTAACTATTTGTTGACAAAATTAAAAGTTATATATTACAGGAAACTTGAGGAGGAGTAAACATAGTCATTACCTTATATCCTTTCTCAAAAAGATTATAATGACAAGGAAGCTGAGAAAAATACATGTGTAATATTAACAAGCTGTGTTCAAATCCTGATTCTACTGCTAAAATAATTTTAATATCTCTTTACAAGAGAAAATACTTAATGGCGGTTTTAAAATAGAGCGACAAATACTTTGAAAATCTTCACATCAAGAGGTAAGTACCGTGTCTCTTCCCCTTGAAGTCAGACCAGCTTGTGATTGCTTCAGCCAATAGAGTATGGCCAAAGTAATTCTGTGTGAATTTTGAGGTTATGTCATAAAAGGTCATATACCTACTTACTGGAACACTCACTCTTGGAGCCTTCAGTTGCCTTGTAGGAAGCTCAACTACCTTTATGCTTCCATACTCTGAGGAAGCACAAGCTACAAGGAGAGGCCATGTTCAGACACTCTTGGACAACCATTCTGAGCCCAGCCTTTGAGTCATCTGAGCCCAGATGCCAAATATGTAAGCGAAGAAGCTTCCAGGTTATTCTGTTTCCTAACATTCAACTCATCCCTAGCCATCCAGGACTTTGCAGAGGCCCCAGATATTGCAGACCCAAAAAAGTCACTGCCATATTCAAATCCCTGATCTACAAAATTTGTAAGGCTAATAAAATGGGGATTTTTGTTTCATGTCACTAAGTGTGAACAGTTTATTATGCAGCAATAGATAGCAGAAATAATAGCAAATGAAAACGTTTTCTTCCTCCATAATTTGGCAGACTTGTCATAAAGAGGAAAGAAGAGAAAATGTGGCATAATGTGTGGCGTTATACAAACCTGTGTGCCATTTAATAGCTGTGCTCTTTGATAATCAGGATGGAAATTATGGATAATATTCTCACATCATGGGCTTTGTGGAAGGTTAAATGAAACAACATAATTAAAGTATCTGACACAAGCATGCATTTAAAAAACTGTGAAGTTCTTCTTTTATTCCCCTTATTATTAAAAAACACTGCCTTATTAAAGAAGCAGCATTATTGCCATGAGAGAAGGTCAAACTATATAAATTAGAAAGAAATAATTTCTGTTTATAGGAATCAAGAAAAATCTCATTGAGCAGGTGGTAGTTGTAATGCACTATATATACATAATAAAAGTTTCAATTCAGTTTAACAAATACATGGGTATACGATAGGAGGAATATATAGTTTGAAATACAGCAGTGAATAAAAGAGCTGCTTTTCCAGTCCTCATGGAATTTAGAGTCTAGCAGGTAAATGGGAATTTTTAGCATGATGGGTGTTAAAGAGAAGTCCACACTGCTATGGAAATATATAACAGTAAAATGTACCCTAGTCTGAGATCATGGAAGGCCTGCTACTAATTAGAAAATTAATAATTAAGCTGATTTGAAAGATGAATAGATGATAGCTAATAAATATTGGAGGAATGTTCCAAGAAGGAAAAAACAACATGGGTAAAAACCCTGAGGAGAGAGAATACAGAATATCTTAAAGAAAATCAAGAGAGAACTAGTGTATCTGGGTCCTATAGACCAATAAGGGCAAGTGATTGAATAGAGAGACAGGGTCACATGATAAGGGGTGTTTAATGTAATTTTAAGGATTTGGGAATTTCTCTTAGGGACAATGGAAAATTATTGGAAAGGTGGTAAACAAGCAAGTGACTTTGGATTTTTGTTTTACAATATTAGTTAAAGGACTCAGGATCTGTATAACTCTCCACAGTTGAAATATTGAAGATTATCACACCTTTCCTTCTTTTGATGCTTATCATACTCCCTCATGCAGAATGTTTGGGGATATACTTTCTACAGTTCTACAACAGACATAGGATATTTGTTTCATGACTCATACTCTCCTGTCCCAATTAAGAATTTAAGAACTTAAAAATTGTAAAACCATCTTATCACACAGGATTCAACTGGTTACACTATTTAAATGTATCACCATGTTGCTTCATGATTTAAAAAAAAAAATACTAAAAAGTGAGCCTGAGGATTAACCAAGATGGCGGAGTAGAAGGACGTGCTCTCACTCCCTCTTGCGAGAGCACCAGAATCACAACTGGCTGCTGGACAATCATCGACAGGAAGACACTGGACTTCACCAAGGAGGATACCCCACGTCCAAGGACAGAGGAGAAGCCACAGTGAGACGGTAGGAGGGGTGCAATCAGAGTAAAATCAAATCCCATAACTGCTGGGTGGATGACTCACAGACTGGCGAGCGCTTAGACCACAGAAGCCCACCCACTGGAGTGAACGTTCTGAGCCCACGTTAGGCTTCCCAACCTGGGGGTCCGGCAGCGGGAGGAGGAATTCATAGAGAATCAGACTTTGAAGCCTAGTGGGAACTGATTGCAGGACTTCGACAGGACTGGGGGAAACTGAGACCCCACTTTTGGAGGGTGCACACAAAATTGTGTGTGCATCGGGACCCAGGGGAAGGAGAAGTGACCCTAGGGAAGACTAAACCAGACATAACTGCTGGTGTTGGGGGGTCTCCTGCAGAGGCGGGGGCTGGCTCTGTTTCACCGTGGGGACAAGGACACTGGCAGCGGAGGTTCTGGGAAGTGCTCCTTGGCGTGAGCCCTCCCAGAGTCTGCCATTAGCCCCACCAAAGAGCCCAGGTAGGCTCCAGTGTTGGGTTGCCTGAGGCAAAACAACCAACAGGGAGGGAACGCAGCCCCACCCATCAACAGTCAAGTGGATTAAAGTTTTACTGAGCTCTGACACAGCAACAGTCAGCTCTACCCACCACCAGAGCCTCCCATCAAGTCTCTTAGATAGCCTCAACCACCAGAGGGCAGACAGCAGAAGCAAGAAAAACTACAGTCCTGCAGCCTGTGGAACAGAAACCACATTTACAGAAAGATAGACAAGATGAAAAGGCAGAGGGCTATATACCAGATGAAGGAACAAGAAAAAAACCCCAGAAAAACAACTAAATGAAGTGGAGATAGGCAACCTTCCAGAAAAAGAATTCAGAATAATGATAGTGAAGATGATCCAGGATCTCGGAATAAGAATGGAGGCAAAGATTGAGAAGATGCAAGAAATGATTAACAAAGACCTAGAAGAATTAAGGAGCAAACAAACAGAGATGACCAATACAATAACTGAAATGAAAACTACACTAGAAGGAATCAATAGTAGAATAACTGAGGCAGAAGAACGGATAAGTGACCTGGAAGACAGAATGGTGGAATTCACTGCTGCGGAACAGATTAAAGAAAAAAGAATGAAAAGAAATGAAGACAGCCTAAGAGACCTCTGGGACAACATTAAACGCAACAACATTCGCATTATAGGGGTCCCAGAAGGAGAAGAGAGAGAGAAAGGACCAGAGAAAATATTTGAAGAGATTATAGTCGAAAACTGCCCTAACATGGGAAAGGAGATAGCCACCCAAGTCCAGGAAGCGCAGAGAGTCCCATACAGAATAAACCCAAGGAGAAACACGCCGAGACACATAGTAATCAAAGTGGCAAAAACTAAAGACAAAGAAAAATTATTGAAAGCAGCAAGGGAAAAACGACAAATAACATACAAGGGAATTCCCATAAGGTTAACAGCTGATTTCTCAGCAGAAACTCTACAAGCCAGAAGAGAGTGGCATGATATACTTAAAGTGATGAAAGGGAAGAACCTACAACCAATATTACTCTACCCAGCAAGGATCTCGTTCAGATTTGACAGAGAAATCAGAAGCTTTACCGACAAGCAAAAGCTAAGAGAATTCAGCACCACAAAACCAGCTCTACAACAAATACTAAAGGAACTTCTCTAAGTGGGAAACTCAACAGAAGAAAAGGACCTACAAAAACAAACCCAAAACAATTAAGAAAATGGTAATAGAAACATATCAATAATTACCTTAAATGTGAATGGATTAAATGTTCCAACCAAAAGACACAGGCTTGCTGAATGGATACAAAATCAAGATCCATATATATGCTGTCTACAAGAGACCTACTTCAGATCTAGGGACACATACAGACTGAAAGTGAGGGGATGGAAAAATATTCCATGCAAATGGAAATCAAAAGAAAGCTGGAGTAGCAATACTCATGTCAGATAAAATAGACTTTAAAATAAAGAAAGTTATAAGAAACAAGGAAGGACACTACATAATGATCAAGGGATCAATCCAAGAAGAAGATATAACAATTATGAATGTTTATGCCCCAACATAGGAGCACCTCAATACATAAGGCAAATGCTAACAGCTATAAAAGAGGAAATTGACAGTAACATAATAACAGTGGGGGACTTTAACACCTCACTTACACCAATGGACAGATCATCCAGGCAGAAAATTAATAAAGAAACACAAGCATTAAATGACACAATAGACCAGGTAGATTTCATTGATATTTATAGGACATTCCATCTGAAAACAGCAGATTACACTTTCTTCTCAAGTGCATATGGAACATTCTCCAGGATAGAGTACATCTTGGGTCACAAATCAAGCCTGGGTAAATTTAAGAAAATTGAAATCATGTCAAGCATCTTTTTCGACCACAGCACTATGAGATTAGAAATAAATTACAGGGGAAAAAAATGTAAAAAACAGAAACACATGGAGGCTAAACAATATGTTACTAAATAACCAAGAGATCACTGAAGAAATCAAAGAGGAAATTAAAAAATATATATATATATATGTATATATATGATAATATAACCTCTCATACTGCTTTTATTTTATAACATCTGAAAGTCTAAAAGTCTCTTAGTCTGCTTGCTATCTAGTTGATGTTTGTGTATTGGTTTTTGGCACCGTCATAGACTTCAGTTCACATAATCTTACCTATTTGCCCCATAGCAGTTACATCCAGGACACTCAATATAATAAATACTCATCCTATATCTAGGGTCCAGATATTCTACCTACCTCTTTCTGGCCCCATCCCTAGAACTTATTTATACCCATGGTACACTTCCATGAATACAGTGTTCCTTCCTGAAAATAAAATAAAGCAAAATCAGAAAACACCTACTTATTCCTCACTCTCCTGCCTTTCCCCTGTCTTGTCTATTCAGTTTCCTGGGTCTCAGTTATAAGAACTTGATAAACCAACACTTGGAACTATAGTATGGCACTGTTTCCCATGGTGACTGGTGTCAGTTCTTTCCTTTTATCATCTGTTCTAACTTATTCTGACATTATCTTTCTTTTCAGCATACAACCAAAATGCATCAGCATTAGTGTAGAATCTGTAGTTAAACATACACATATTGGCTATGTGAGTTAAAGTAAATTCACCCCATATTAATATTGGCATACAGTATAACATCCAGAGACACAATCTTACAGGATAATTAAAATACTTACCTTTAATATATGAGAATTTGTTTTGAAAAATAAACCCTACACTTGCACACAAAAGTAACATTTACCAAAAAATTTCCAAGTTATTTTCTCAGAGGAATATCTCCTACTACTATCATGAGAGTTGGATGTCAGGAGCAATTTAATTATCTCATACTTTTAGAGAGTTATATCCTTTGCTTAGACAGTAGAAATTAAGGTTTTAAGTCTGGATATAAATACAAAAAGTGGAAGGTTGGCAATATAAGGTTTTACACATAACTAAGAATGCTTATTTTTTTTTATAAAGTTGTTTTGTTTTTAAAGTTGGCTTTATAGCCAATTAGGTTTTGCTGTGTTATGGGACATTTCATATTTAACAATGAGTAAAAAAGTGTTTTCCATATGCTATAGTTTTCAGAGATACTAATGAGCACTTTAGAATCTTATTTAAAAGAAAAATATATATTCCAAAGTAATTTTACATTTTGTAAGAATTATGATTTGTAAATGTACACCTTATATATTAAAGCAAAGTCCAGTCAATACATATGTAAATAATGGAATTAATAATATAAAAATATGAATAACTTGTCAAATAAGGTTGCAAATGGTTAGCAGTCATTTGCTTTTACATGAAAGTCTAATTATAAAAATTGGGGAAAACCAAAAAGTCATCTACTTTTATCTGTCTAAGTGGATTGATTATCTAATCATCTTTTTAAAGTGTTACGTGCTCTCAAATATATTATGAATCGTTCTGAACTAAAAGATAATTTTTATAAAATGAATATGAAGGTTTTGTGTCGATCTTTATTTTTCAACAATGGGAGCAATGTTTCAATCTCAAACACTGGTATCAATAAGCCATTCTTACAAAGGCACTCAAATTTAATGGGATCAGTCTGTGAATCAATTTATACACCAGGGCGGTGTTCTAAAAAAATGATAGAGCCATCAGTCAACAATTAGTGGATGTAATCAGGGAAAGAGACAGTCAAAAGGAGCCCTGCTAAAGCCGCTGTCATCTCAAAGTGACTATGCATATTCCCAGACCACACCCTCTGGAGAGCAATATTGGAGATTTTATACTACAGAGGAAATATACTTCAATAAAATAATCCAGCCAGTCAACAAACAAATAAGTAAACAAACAAACAAGCTCTAGAGGAGTACAGAGAGGACCAATACCCAGATTTGCTATAATATCTTGTCGAAAATGTCCAATTTCTGTCAAAAACTATGAGACATGAAAATAAGAAGGAAAGCATGAATTAAACACCAGGAAAAAAATGTAGGCAACAGAAACTTTCTATGAAAGAAATCAAATGTTGGATTTAACAAAAATCTCAAAGTAGCCATTATAAATATGTTCAAAAACTAAGGGAAAGCATAGTTTTAAAAGGAAAGGAAAGTAAGATGACTATATTTCATCAAAAAGAGATTATCAATAAAGAGAAAATATAAAAAAACCTAAGTGAAAATTCCGCAGTGGAAAAGTACAATAACTAAAGTGAAATTTTTATAAAGGGGTTTCAACAATAGATTTGAACAGCTAGAAGAAGGAATTAGCAAACTTGAAGATAGATAGCTAGAAATTATATAATTTGAAAAACACAGAAAAGAATGAAAAAATAATGAACAGAGACACAAAGAAATTTAGAACAATATTTCGTGCCCAACATACATGTAGTTGGAGTGCCAGAGGAGAGGAAAGAAAGGAGCATGCAAAACATTTGAGGAAATAAGGTTCAGAAATCTCCCCAGTTTGGTGAAAACATTAAATTACACATTCAAGTACCACAGTGAGCTCTAAGTGGAATAAAAAGAAAACGGCCCATAAACAAGCTTACCATACTAAGAATGTTGAAAGCCAAAGACATTGAAAGCAGCAAGGGAATATCTACTAGTCACTTACGAGGGAACCCCAATAAGATTAAAAACTGACTTTTCATCAGAAATTGTGGAGACCAGAAGGTTGTGACTTAACATACTCAAAGTGCTCAAAGGAAAAAAAAGTATCAGCCAAAAATACTACAGTCAACAAAACTCTTTCAAAAATAAAGATAAAAACTTAAAATCCCAGATAAAAATGGAGAGAAGCTGTTTCTAACAGACTCTCTTACAAGAAATAATAAAAGCATTTCTTCAGGCTGAAAGCAAGTGACTCCTGACAGTAACTAGAATTCACACACACACACACACACACACACACACACACACACACACACACAAATATTTAAATAAAGATGACTAAGTGAATATAAAATACAGTATAAATGCATAATTTTTCACCTTCTTTAAACTGATTTTTTTTTAATTGTATAAAGCAATGTGTATGTAATTATATTATTGAACCTATAACATTTAGAACTGTAGTATAATTGCCAATGATATTACAAAGTAAGTGGGTGGGAGCAAAGTTCTACTGGGCTAAGGAAAAGACAACAGATCGTAACTCAAACCTATAGGAACAAAAAAAAAGACAAGAAATAGTAGATAGAAAGGTTAATATTACAAAACTTGCAAATGTATACATGCTCTCATTTCTCAACTTCCTAAAAAGACAAAATTATATCAAGTAATAAAACAATGAATGTTGGGTTTGTAACCCAACATTGTATATAGATGTAATGTGTATAATAATACCACAAAAAAAGAAGAAAAAGTGGGTAGAATTATACAGGAGTAACATTTATATATCTTACTAGAATTGTGATTTATCTTATAGATTCTGATAGCTTGAAATGTGTATAGTAAGCCCTAGAGCAACAATTAAGGAAAAAACTCAGAAAATTATTGAGAAAATATCATTAATGAAATTAAAATATTACATTAGGAAATTCTTAATTCAAAAGAAAACCATAACAGAAGAATAGAAGGATGAAAATGATACAAGGCATATAGGGAAAAAATAAAATGATGGTGTAAATTCAACTATATCAATAATAACATTAAATATAAATAGATTAAATCTCTGCTGAAGGCAGAGATTGTCAGACTAGATGACAAAATAAGATTCATCTACATGCTGTCCACAGGAGACACACTTTATCCAAAGATAAAAATAAATTGAAGAAAAAGTGATGGAAAAAAAAAATCATGAAAACAGCAAGCACAAGAAAACCTAAGTGGCTATAATAATATCAGACAAAATAGATTTTAAAACAAAAAATTTTACAGTGATGAAGAGTAATATTTTATAATAATAAAAGGAGCAATCCATCAGGAAGATATAATAATTTTAAAACATATGTACCTGACATCTAGACACCAAAATACGTGAAGCAAAATCTTTCAGAAGTGAAGAGAGGACTAGACCATCAACAGTATTTGTTGGAGACTATACATTCCCACTTTTAAGAATGGATAGAATAATTAGGCAGTCTATCAACAAAAAAATGGAAGACTTAAGCAAGAGCAACACTGTAAACCAACTAAACCTAAGAAACATTTACAGAAGGTTCAATGTAAAAACAGTAGAGTATACATTCTTCTCAAGTGCACATGGAACATTCTTCTGGAAGACCTTATCCTAGGCTATAAAATAAACTTCAATGAATTTACAAGGATTAAAATCATACAAAGTATGTTCTCATACCAGAATGAAATGAAATAAGACACCAACAGCAGAAAGATGTGGGAAAATCATAAATATGTGGAAATTAAACACCATGCTCCTAAATAGCCAATGAATTAAAGAAGAAATAACAAGAGAAATTAGAAAATATTTTGAGAAGAAAAATGAAGACACAGTGTAACATCTCATATGGGATGCAGCAGAAGCAGTGCTTATGCTTAAAGGGAATTTTATTGTAGTAAATGCCTTTATTAAAATGGAATTTAAAAAAAAGACCTCAAAGCAATAACCTAACAGTCACATTATGAAAGTGGAAAAAGAAGAGTAAATTAAAACAAAGCAAACAGAAGGAAGGAAATAATGAAGGTTAGAGCAGACATCAGTGAAATACAAAATAGATAAACAATTGAGAAACTCAACAAAACCAAAAGCTGGTTCTATAAACAGATTAATAATAATGACTAAGCTTTAGCTACATAGACTAAGAAAAAAATAATATACAAATTATTAATCAGAAATGAAATAAGGGACACTACTTCTTTATAGAAATAATTTAAGGAATTTACAGAAATAAAAATAATTATAAGGGAACACAGACTCCCAGCTTCCAGAACTGTGAGAAATAAATTTCTGTTACTTATAAACTACCCAATCTGTAGTAATTTTTTATAGCAGCCCTAATGGACTGACAGACATGAATTTGGGGGGACCAGGGATGGAATGCTATAGATTGAATGTTTATGTTCCCCCCAAATTCATGTGTTAAAGAAAACCTAATTTCAGCATGGTGGTGTTTGGAGGTAAGGCCTTTGGGAGATGATCAGGTCAGGAGCCAGGAGCCTTCATGAATGTGATTAGTTCCTTTATAAAAGAGACCCCAGAGAGATCCCTTGCTCCTTCTGCCACATGAGGACTCAGTGAAAAGATTAAGTCATGAATTCCAGAAAAGACTACTACTGGAGGAGAATAAATACAATTTTATTTAAATATCAGGTAGGGTAAATTCAATTGACAATGGCCTTATCTCAGTTAATATTGAATAGCAATTTATAAATCCAGAGGGTACCATCATCCTGAATGTGAATAACTTTATTTCATGTATGTGATCCTTAAAATCATTTTTGAAAATCTCATCAGTCTAAGATTGACATAAGATACCTGAAGTTTTAAAATCTCCCCCCTTAATTAGATTTAAATGTGAATGAAGAATTAACAATATAACTAGATATTTCAAATTCCATTTAAATATTTTAAAAACATTCTAAAATATGTAGGTTATGTTTCAAATTAATAAAACTTTTAATCTCATTAATTTAAAATGAGATAGAACCATGAATTAGTCAAGAAAGAAATAAAAGGAATGAAAGTAGGATAAAAGCCTGGAGAGAGGATGGGAGAAATCAACGGAGGAAAGGATGGAGGGCGGGCGGAGGGAGAAAGAAGTGGAAGGAACAAAATCATGAAAGCAGTTAATTGAACTAATGTGAAAATACATCTGTTCTTTCAGAGAACAAGCCCTTTAAAGTGACTGATTAACATGGAGTGCTGCGGGCTATTGCATAACTATTGATTTAATGAATACAGTTGATTGTACTTTTTCAAAAGTTAGAATTGCTAGGATTGTAGGAAGATTAAAAAGCACGGAGTTCATTTTCTTGCCCTTGAGCAGAAATATTCCAATCACTCAGAAACCATAGAATTTATCTCATTTTTTAAATATCCAGAGAAGGAAATCATGCAACTCCCTCCAGAAACATATCTTAGGCTCACAAAGAACAGTGTCGCAGAAGCATAACTTTTAGGTACCCACACAAATAGCTCATTAAGTAATGTTGAAAAGATAGAGATACTCTGGTTTTAAGGTAGCTGTATGCTTACAGATGGGTCTGAAAATGGAGAATTAAGAAGACTGGGCTTGGTGGTGGTAAAGACTTCTTTAAAGTGTAAATTTTAACAGAATAAAAATAATTGACATTATAAGTGAAGTAATATTATGGTAGATACCCCTTTATCAAAGAAAATATGGATTTCAAAGGGAATAAATGTGATGTTTATTCCCTTGACTGAGTCCAAGTCAAATAATCACTATTTAAAGGGATAATGAAAAGTAACAGTAGGTTAAGAAAGAAAAAACAAAAACGCATATCTTCAAATTCTTAACTCTTACCTAAAATACAAAACCTAAGTATTTACTAAGATCCTTGGTTGATTTACCTATATAAATGCACACATATGAAGTTTAAGGACAAACAGCTGCTTTAATTACTTAATTATAATTTAGATAACTGTACAATAAATCTAGATTTACTTTTATGTTGACATGTGGCCATTGTCACTTTCCAGTTAGAGAAAAAGGAAAAGAAAGAATATGGAATCATGCTAGGCACAAGGAAATACTAACAATACTTTCTTTTGTGTACCAAATTTGAAATGCTAATTCCACTGAGAGAAGGCTTTATTCATTCTAACCCATGACAAATTATATAGAATCCTGTTTCATTATTAAAAACAGGCCTTTAAAATATGTTTTTGCTTTACTTTTCAAGTTGTCAACTTTACCATTTTTATGAATAAAGACCTTAATTAAATGACAACCTGAATTTTGGCCTCTCTCACATAACATTTTAAGCAAATTAGTATTGTAATAAATTTTTCATGTGACAAATACTTTAATTGCTTCAAGTGAAATAATTGTTTTGTCCATTCCATTAAATCTTTTAGTTTAAGCTATAGCTTTAAAATTTAATAGAGATGCTCTTATATGGATATTTATTGATTAAATAATATAGTTTCTTTAAAAGATTTCTTCTTTTGACTAAATAACTTAAAAAAGTGCATATCTAGGCCCCAAATCCTCTGGATTATATAGAACTGAAAGAGAATTACTATTTAAAGCTGTAGTATTATGGAATTATAATACCTGTGTAATTATAGTATATATATAATATATAATTATAATACCTGTATACTTGTGCCATAGAGTATGTCTCTTCTTACCAATTTTTATTTCAACAAAAATAACAGGCTATTGCAAATAAATTTGTTTACAACTGACTTCACAGATTTTTATGATCAGATGAATTCTCATTCATATTTATTATCGTTTGACATACATATCTACTTTTAAAAATTTAATAAATATTATATAGGGAGTATATATTTACCTAGTTGAAAACAATTCAGATTTTATTATGACAAACATATTTTTTCCAATAACATTTAAGATGTAAGAAACCTTGTATTTCTTCACTGTTCTGAATAAAATCTATCCCTTGCATTCTTCTGGAATAGTCAGTAATATAACTCCAGCGTTTACTGAAACATCCATCTACTTTATGTAAGCCTTTAACCAAAACCATGAGGACCTGAATTTTTCTGTGATTTTACTATTGTCCAGATTGCAATTGCTTTTGTAGTATTTTAAATAGTAGATGATTGCTATGACCAATTCTATATATTTATTTACTGTCTGTTCTCAGAGATAATATTACATTTTCAAAGAAAATTGATAATTTTGTCAAATTGATCTCGGGTGGCCTCGGCTTGCAGCGGCTTGAACCAGGGTTTCAGTTCCTGGCCAGTGATTGAGATCGGGTCACGGTGATAAGAGCATTGAATCCTAGCCACTAGACCAGTGGACAGTGACAAGGCCCTGGCCCTATGGCTTTGCAGAAAAAGAATTCCCACAAAGATGGAAAGTAGTGAAACAAGTAAAGTATTTATTAGGAGAAAAAAAAAAGAGTACAGTGCGTGTGGATAGACACACGGGTGGGCGCAGAGAGAGAGTCGCACCCTTGTGGCAGTTTGAATCACTTATATGGGGCACTTCTTCCGGGTTTCCTTTGGCCAATCATTTTGATTTGCCTGGTTCAACGTCCATATTTGGTATATCTCAGGATCGTCCCATGTGTGCGCGCATATCTCTTAGCCAAGATGGATTCTACCTAAGAGGTCTATGGGTAGACTTGACATCACTTGGCATCACTCCCCTTTTGACCTCCAGGGAGCCTTTCTGTGCATGTGTAGTCAGGAAGGTCTCCTGACTTCAAGAATGAGGAATCAAATAACAATCATGATGTAGTATGAGAAGGAAAAGAAAATGTATAAAGATTGCTTATTTAAAGAAAATATCTTACAAATATTAACATAAAAGAATCAACAGCCAAACATTAGACTTTTAAAAAGTATTCAGAAAACCAAGGAAGCTAGATATTATATTAATAAACAAACTCAAGTACGTATGATAAGGTAAAATTCATGTTACAAGTGGACTGGATTATTCTTGAAATTTGTACCACTATTGGGCTAGATTTTATTTTCCCATGTTTTGTAGTCATATATAAAAAGAAAAAAGTGTTTTACATAATTTTTAACTTTATGACAAACAACAATGCAATCAAAATGATAAATTACAGCTTACATTTGGCTGGTCTCATTATCAGAGAACACAGGCAGTCATGAGGGTGTGGCTAATGGCAAAGCACATTGACCTTCTAAAGAAGCAGGGACACTCCCCTTTGGGCAATTGTAAAAGAGTGCTGACCTAGCATTGCTGCCTATTCAGAATTTTTCAAGAAAAAGCAATTCTTAAAATGTTTTATGAGATAAAAAAGTTTAAGAAGGGTTACCTATTTCAAAAACAGACAAATACATAAATAATAAAGCAATTAGTGAGGGGAAAAACCTGTATGTAGTGTTCAAGTTACAGGTAATTTATGACTCCTAGATCTTCAAAATCAATGCCTATATAAGGTTGTCTCTGGAACGCAAGACATATTCCTTTTTTCTCATGTCCTGAAATATGAAAAATAGGTCAGCTTCCCCAAAGGCCAAGAATCCCAGTGCTGACACCAATTCCTGATACAATGCATGGCATATTGTGTGGGTTATAAAAAGTCAACTTTATTTGTTCTAGATGAGTTCATAGCTTTAAAATTAAAGTATATTAATTAATTTTAATAATCATATATTTATCTTCTATACCTGTATGAAGAAGTTTCTAATTATTTAACCTTTTTTTCCTTGCATGTATGTCTGTTCTCAGTTGGTAGAACCTTGGAATTTAGGCTCATGGGAAAGCTATTAGAGAGGAATGACTAAAATAGGATTCTAAAAATGGAAGAAGCCTTTTTATACCTACAAAGTTGTCTTTGACACCTACAGAGTTGTACTGATGTCCATAGATACCTGACTGCTGAGTTGCAAAAAGGGGAATGAGGATATCTAACATGAAGTTGACATAACAGCATTAAAATTGTTTTTTTAATTGAAGATTTCTGTCTCTTCACTTTAAGTAATTAATATGTTTAATTTTATATCTACCGTACTACTATTTGCTTGCTATTATTTTGTATTCAATTTTCTTTTCTTTCTTGGCCTCTTTTTGATTAATGAATTATTTTTACTGTTCCGCTTTTCCCTATGTTGTTAATTATGATTTATTTTATTGATTCACTTAGATATTACCATATGCTCCCTTTACAAATTGCAGTTCAAATATTATTACTTTTATCACTCTTCTGATAATGCTAGAATATCAGAACATTTAAATTCCATTTCCCCCTCTCTCCTTTTGCTTTTCATTTCTATGCATCTTTTGTCTACAAATTTATGTGTATCTGACATGATGATTATTCAGTTAAAAACGTTTTGCACTAACAGATTTTGAAAAATAATGCCATGTTTTGAATGATATTTTTAATGTCATTTTAATCTAAAAAACTATAAAAAGTAATATTTATCATTCCAGTTTCAGGCGAAAAATTCACTCATTCTCTCAACACAGCAGTTTCTAGACAAAGAATATTATTTTAAAAACATATTTGAAATATACTCTGTGTATGCATAAACCAAAATTGAAATAAAAAGTAAATATCTTTGTATGATTCTTTAGTCTGTTGTACTCATGCACTATTTTCATGTTTCAAAGAACTCACATTATCTTTATCTTGTCCTAAATGTATTTTTTCTATGCTAAACTTATACAGTATGGTGTGATTTTAAAGCAAAATACCATGAGCTCCCAATATGACAATGGACCACAGAAAGAGTAAGATGAATATTTGAGAATTCCTGGGTGGTTTGGCCAACTGAAGAAGCACACATGATGTACATGTGAAAACAATGGGTTAAGTATCATCTGCTTATGCTGAAAGCAAAGAAAATTAATCATCATGTACTTCTGATTCTGATTTTGAATACCTGATTAAATGCTGGTCCTCAGACTCTCCACAACCTTCAAGATAATGACTCATTCACTGCCAATGTATTAGGGTCAGAATTCTCCCCAGAAACAGAACCAATAGGACATAAGAAATTGGCTCGTGCTATTATGGAGGTTGGCAAACCCAAAATCTATAGAGTTGATATCTCAGTTCCTGTTCAAAGGCCATCAGGTTGCTGTAGAACCAGGAAGATCCAGTGATCCAGCCTGTCAGAACAAGAGAGAATTCTCTCTTCCTTGGAGGAGGGTCAACATTTTGTTCCATTCTGACCTTAAAATAATTGGATGAGACTCACATATATTATGGAGGTCACTCTGCTTTACTCAGTCTACCAATTTAAATATTACTCATCCAAAAACACTCTCACAGAAACATTCAGATGTTTATGTTCATGTCATCAAATTTGGGAAGTTTTCAGCCATTATTTCTTCAGATATTCTCTCTGCTCCCATCTTTCCTTCTTTTGCTTCTGGAATTTTGACAATGTGTGCATTCGTCTCTTTGATGGTGTCCACAGGTCCCTGAGGTTCTGTTCACATTTCTTTAATTTATTTTCTTTTTGTTTCTTAGATTTGATCATTTCCATCATTCTATCTTTAAGTTCACTTGTTCTTTTTTGGTCTGTTCAAATCTGCCTTTGAATATCTCTAGTGGATTTTTCATTTTCATTATTATACTTTTCACCTCCAGAATTTATTTTTAGTTCCTTTTTAGGTTTTCTGTCTCTTTGTCGATGTTTCCATTTTATTCATAAATTGTTTTCTTGACTTTCTCTTTATCTTTCTTTAATGTTTTGAGCATATTTAAGATAGTTGTTTTAAAGTCTTTGTTTAGTAGATCCACCATCAGGTTTTTGTCAGGGACAGTTTCTGTTGATTGATTTTTCTTTTGAATAAGCCATGCTTTCCTGTTTGTTTGTATACCTTGCGATGTTCTGGTTGAGAGCTGGACATCAAATAATGTAGCAGCTTTGGAAGTCAAAGTCTTTCCCTTCCCCAGGATTAGCTGGGTTTTGTTGTTGTTTTCACTTTTTTGATTGTTGTAGGCTGTTTCTGTATCGAGGATCAGTATGAGGTATAATCTCAAGGCCTTCTCAGGTCTTTTCTGAGCCTGCACCTTCCTCTGGGCATGCATGGTTTGTGTTTAATTTCCCCCTAATATGTAGTTGCTTTTGATGTCCTCGTCTTCAATATTTGGCTCCCAAAAGGGTAAAATAAGAAAAATAAAGGCGGGGGGGAACAAAAGGTGCCAGCCCTTTAAATTCAGTGGAAGTCATTTCAGCCACTGAAGGAGGGGCTTGAAACGTGAGTGGAGGTGTGACAACAATGGCTGGCCACTTCTGTGTCTGCATGTCTGTGATCAGAAGCAGCACTGAGGTATCAGAGCACATATCTCCAATATTTGGAAGACAGTGTCCTTTTTGCCCACCCTGGCTTCTGATTTCTGTATGTAAACTGCTCCAGGAACATGTGAACAGGAGCCTGTCATAGAGCTAAGGAGTGAGGGATGGGTAGGTACTACTGTACTAAGATCTGAAATTTATGAAAATTAGCCACAATTTACCATCCAAGCCATGATCTGCAAGTGGTGACCATCAATAGGCTCCAGAGTTCTAAAATAGTTACATCAGACAGATTCTGCCAGTGCAATTGTTGTCTAGTTGGGGAGAAAAATTTCTGGTGCTTCTTACTCTGACACCTTCCCAGAATTTTCTCATCAAGAGAGTTATATTTTTAACACATAACCATTATTACTTTGTTCAGTAAATATACATTTGATTTACCTTTGTAGTTTTATGTGTGTCATTTTACATTCTTTTCTGACAGTAAATTCTCAGTTTGTGTGAAAATGTGTTTACTTTATCATCACTTTTAGGGTGTTTTCACTGAGTATGGAATTATAATTTAATAATTATTTTCTTTCAACACTTTGAGGATATCATTCCATTGTCCATGTCTTCCATTATTTCTACTGAAAAGTCAAATTAATGTCTTACTATTGCTCCTTTTATGTTTTTCCTTCCTCCCTCCCTCCCTTCTTCTTCCTCTTCCTCCTCTTTTTCTTCTTTTTCTTCTTCCTTCTCCTCCTCCTCCTCTTCTTCTCCTTTTCCTCTTCCTGCTCTTCATCCTCGTCCTCTCAATTACAATTTACAGAATGTCCTGAATCTGTGACTTACTGCCTTTTGACAGTTTTTGAAAAAAATCTTTAAATAATGTATCTTCAGATAATGTCTAATGCCATTCACTCTCTTCTTTTTCTCTGAGATTCCAATTACATGTATCTTTGAACTTCTCCTTGTGTCCCACAAGGTTTTAAAACATTTTTGTGTATTTTTCATTCATCCCTCTGTGCTTCAGTCTATATGATTGATATTGATATACCTTCTAGTTAGCTATTTCTGACTTCAGTGGTGTCTAATGTGAAAATTAATAAAGGGAAATCCCACTAAAGTGGAATCAGGAGACCAGAAGGGGGAGCTCTCTGCAGTACCACTCGATGTTGATTACAGGAAGAATTGCCATTTGCAGACAAAAGAATCATCAACAGGAAAGAATCATCAGTTACAGGCCCCAACAGGAAAAGATGTACATTGCATCTCCTACAAGAAATTGACTACACCAGCAGCCCAGCCAATGAGAAACCATTATCACCCTGAACTCTCACATTTCCTCAATGCTCTTTCATTCAAAACAACCCCTCCTGACTTCTTCCTTTTTCTCTATAAAATAATGTTCATCTCCTTTGTTTGTTGGCCTTGCGTATGGCTTTTGCTATAGCTTGCTTGTCCCAAATTGTAATTCCTCTGCTGTTCCTGAATTAACCCATTTTTGCTGGTAAAATAACTCACTGTTTTATTTTTAAGGTCAACACTAATTTTTTGTGAAAGCTATCACTAGATTGTTTGTTACAAATGTTTGATTTTTCAGTTTCAGTATGTCCATTTAATTTTTTGTTATGCAATTCTATGGAAAAAAATCTTTTTTCAATTGTTTTCTCCATATTTTGGTCTCTTGTCTTAAATATAACAATCATAGATCTTTTAAAGACTTTGTCACCAATCTCTAATATCTGGATAATCCTTGGAAATATTTTTCTTTGGGGCCTGATTTTTGTCATGATTTTTGGTCATGTGGCATGTCTGATAGGTTTTTTAAAAATTGACTGTAGTATATTTTGTATAGAAAATATAAAGACCCCAAATGACGTTAAATTCTTCCAGAGAGAATATAATTTTCCCTCTATTAGAGTGATAAAGTAGTAGTCAGTATCTTTTATCTAGTCAGGGACTGTGCTCACTCTCAGCTGGGTTGCTGTTCTGGTAATGCTTATGCTACCTCGACATTTCTGTTAGCTCTTACATGTTCTCAGATTAGAGTCCTGAGTGTTCTTCATGGTCTCTCGGATTTTTGTTTCATAAAAAAGCAAATAACTCTTCTTTGCTTTTCAACATCTTTTCACTTAGGAATTTAGCTTCCTGCTCAAGTTGCACAGCCCAAAACTTCAGCAGATGTCCTAGGGAAAAAAACAGATTATGTAGTGCCTCACCCATGTGTCCTTCAAAAGTTCTGCTGGTTTTTCTGTCCCCAGAAGGGCCATCTTGGGTTCTTTGACTTGTATCTTTATCTAGTAACTGAAATACCTCCAGGGCAATATTAGTGGCTGAGTTCAGATTACCTCTCCATGGCTCATAATTTTCTGCAGCTTTAACCCATTCCTGCTTTTTCTGTTCTCAAAAGGATTATTTCTCTGATTTCTCTGAATGTTTAAAGTAGATTTCATTAGAAGTGCTGACTTACTAATAGCTTCTCAATATCACTCAGAAGCAAAACTGTGTATTTATTGAATTAGCCAATTATTTCTAGAACAACCATATGATAAAAACTATATTGGAGATTTTCAACATGTATGTTAGAAACACATTACATAGATTGTGTATATATAAAATGATAAATATATATCCTAATGATAAAACTTTATGAGTGATACAATCATATCATTCAATTAGAAAGATAGCGTAGAATTGTCAAAGGTTCTTTTGCCATGAGATAATATATTGGAGAATTTGATTTATTCTTAATTTTAAGGAAGATAAGCTGTTATATTAATTTATTAACATTAACTGTCACACTTTGATTCCAGAAACATTTGCTATAATTTTGAAACTGAGAGAAAGTAATTTTTGTTGTTGTTGTTGTTTTGTTTTGTCTCTTTGGCCATGCTGAGCAGCCTGTGGGGTCTTAGTTTCCTGACCAGGGATCGAACCCATGCCCCCTGCAATGGAAGCGTAGAGCCCTAACCACTGGACTGCCAGGGAATTCCCGAGAGAAAGTAATGTTTTTAAATGAGGCCAGGGGGCTTGAGGGGGAATGTCTTACATATTTCTCCAAATAAGCTGAGTACAAGTTTAAAAGGGCATGGAGAGAAAATACCTTATAAATTTCCAGGAAATAAAAATTTAATTTAAAAAAATTCTCTCATTTCATAATGAATGAAAAAGAATTCAGTTCAATAATGTTGAAATATGGACAGTTTCCACAAAGCATAAAGTATAAATTAAAAACAGCATTTAGAAAAATAGATTAGCTCTTTTGGAATGAATTAATTAAAAAATGTTTTACACTTATTCTTTTGTATGAACTTATATTTTAAAATTTAGCAAATACAATCAGCCCTCCATGAAAACATTCAAAATTTGAAAAAAAATATTTTGGAAGACATTAATTCCTAAGACTGCCATTGTAAACATGATTAGCATATATTTTAACTACCTTCTGCTGTGTGAAACTGATGATGTTAGTAGATTTTACTGAGAAAATGTTCTATTTAAAACCTCGAAACTTTCACACATTCAATTTATTAAAGCATTTTTGTTGTTTTAGAGAGAAAAATCAATTTACATTTCCTCTTATTCAAAAAATTCGCAAAGTGATGAGGTAAACTGGATTTTCTTATTTTGCAATACTTTTAACTAGAAAGCATTATTCATTTATGTCTTAATCTAATTCCAGAGAGTTATATTTGCCTATCTTTTAAATACTGTGCAAACTTAACTGAAGATTACTGTTAATCAGTTTCAGCTCACTTTTCAATAAATTAGAAAAATCTAGAAATTAGTTTTTATCCCATATGTTAATTACATTTTGAAGAATGTAGTCCATTCCCTGATATATTAAGTATAACAAAATCTAATTTAATTTGTGAATATTAAAGATGTATACTTGACATCATAAAACATACTTTATTGATATAAATATAGATATAGATAACACTGAGCTCTCATTATGTACCTGGGAGTATCAGGTAGTATTCAAATCTCATTTTGCATATTGAGAAACTAATAGAAATTATATAAGTGAATTGACCAAATTCACAGGTCTAGAAGTGGTGGAGCTAAGACTTGTACCTAGCCATCTGAGTTGTTTAGCAGCCATAATCCTAGTCACCATTATAGGACTTGATCTGTAGCACATCTTCTTCCAGAATATGAACTCTGAGTAAAAGACTCAGGAGGTACGCAGGTAAAGATCAAATTACTGTGTCAATGGTGTTATTGATAGAACAGTTGGAGACCATTACTTAAATATTTGGCAAACATGAACATCTTAATACAAAACCACAGAAGTAAAGGTTTCCTTACTCTTTTGCAGGCAGACCTGGCTGAATGCCAGGTTTCCTCTACAGTGAAGTACAGAATTCCTTCTGGAGATCTTAGATGCCAATTGATTCCTCCTTCCCAGAGCTAGAGTGAGTGAGCGAGCAGAAAATGACTAATGAGTATTGAGATACTCATAATATTCATTTCTCTGCACATGAGGTAAATGATGTTTGCCTTCCCACAAATCCACTATGATGTCATATACAGATGATAGATAGATAGACAGATAATAGATGAGAGATATGTAGAACTATATATCAATAAAAGGTATAAATTAATTAAAATCTTAGGGCATTTTCTAGAAATTTTGTTATATTTTCTTCTTTAGTTTAGGATGCCAACATAATATTTGGGAAATAAAGTTTGTTTTCTAAAATTCTCAATCTGATTTTGTAATTTTTCCATAAACTCAAGTTTTATGTTAAAGCATAATGTGTTTTTGCTCCAGTAACTTCCCAAAATTTTTAAAGTAATAAATATTCAGACATCTTTTAAATGCTAGTTCAAAGTAATGATTTATTTTTTTCATAGTTCTTCCAGCAATTCTGGCAGCTGCTTCTCTCTCTTTTTGCAATTGATAAAATCAGTCTCTAGGCCCAGATGCCAGTGTACCACAGCCAATATCATTGTACACTGTATTTCCTAAAACATCATCTTGTGATAGCACATTCATTTTACATTCATTCTCAAAACCAAAAACTGCAGTTTTCACTGGTTAATTGGTCACTTATTTGAGTAAATAGAATTTTGCCCAAGTCAATACACATAAGATATTTACTTTGTAATCTGATTTTGTTTGAAAGCTATGGCTATCGAGTGACTTGGATTTCAAAGTTTCAAAGCTTATGATCTAGTAGAATTATGGCTCAGTTAACCATGAAGCTTAATTGTTATAATGAAGTACAAGCATACACACCTCAGAGATATTGCAGGTTTGGGTCCAGATCACTGCAATAAAGCAAATACTGCAATATAGTGAGTTACATGAAATTTTTGTTTTCCCAGTGCATATAAAATTATGTTTACACTATATAACATTATGTTTAAAAAAACAATGTATATACCTCAATTAAAAATACTTTATTGCTAAAAAGTGCTAACCATTATCTGAACCCTCAGCGAATTAAAATCTTTTTGCTGGTGGAAGGTCTTGCCTTGATGTTAATGTCTGCTGACTGATCAAGGTGATGCTTAAGGCTGCGGTGGCTGTGGCCATTTCTTGAAATAATACCACAAAGAAGTTTGCTACATAGATTGACTCTTCCTTTCACTTGAGCACTTAGAGGCCATTGTAGGGTTAGTAATTGGCCTCCTTTCAATATTGTTGTGTCTCAGGGAATAGGGAGGCCGGGGGAGAAAAAGAGAGAGAGATGGGGGAATGACCAGTTGGTGGAGCAGTCAGAACACACACAACATTTATAGATTAAGTTCACCATCTTATATGAACACAGTTCATGGCACCCCGAAACAACTGCAATAGTAGCATCAAGATCACTGGTCACACATCACCATAACAAATACAACTAGTAATGAAAATGTTTGAAATACTGCAGGAATTATCAAAATGTGAAAGAGCGAAAGAAAGTGAGCAAATTCTCTTAGAAAATGGTGCCAATAGATGTTTGATGAAGGGTTGCCATATATCTTCAATTTATTAAAAAACAAAACAAAACAAAACAAGGTATCAGCAGACTGCAATATAGTGAACTGCAATATAATGAGGTATGCCTGTACAATCAACATTTCATGGACCATTTTGGGTGTTTCACAATGATTTTGTAGGTCACTTATCCTGCAAAAAAGGTAAACTCTGCAGATGAATTTAAATAGATCATAAATGGACATCAATCTGACAAGTCACAGTTTTTGTTAACATTGGCATGAACTTTCACTTAGAGGAGGAATTAAAGCAGTAGATATAAGGAACCACCAGCTTTGATCATAACCTGGGTCTCTGATCTTTTCAGTCATGGTAAGCAAGGTAAAGGACACAAACAGTTTGAGATTTGGTCAGTACAGAGAATTTGGTCTTTAATGTAAGTTTCCTGGCTCTCTGCTTAATTTATATTATTTCCTGTTAATGGAATTTCTTAACAGAAACATGAGTGAGAACGTTGCTTATAAAATAATTTATAGGCACACCTGTCACATAATATCAGGAGTACTGGAAAAGAGTGATATGCCAACAAGGCAATAGTCCATAAAACTAATTACCTGGATAAGTCATGAAAGAAGACTCTGACCTGGGCATGAGATGTAGATTCCTAACACAGATATGTCTTGAAGTGTGAATCTATGCATTATTACTACTACTGTTGTTCTTGTGACAAGAAAATATTTTTATCAGCAAAAGGCAAAAATTATGAACTGAACTGTTTCAAGAAAATATTTGGCTTTGATTGAAAATACATGCATCACCCTCACCACCTTATCACTCTTATACACAGTTTCTGATCTGTCAGTGATATCCGTTGAATATCCCTCCAAATTAAACCTTAAATCCCCATCTTCAGTTTCCATCTACACAGTCTTTCCTCCAATCCAACAAAGTAGATTCTCAGTGATGCTTTTGTCCCTCTCAACTGTTCATTCCTTATTGCTTTGGTAAAAGGATTGTCCTCCAAGTCCTCCAGTGAAAATATTTTTCTGACAAATCTTCCAGCTTTACATAAGCATATGCAATCTAGCATGCTCAATTCTGAGTCTTTTGTTCCTCTCCATTACAGCAGTTCTAGAATCTCTAATTCACTTAGTTTAGCCCATAAAATTTTCCAGTCTTCCAAGAGACATATGAGTACCATGTTTGTGCCACTTCCCAGGGTTCTTACCAGAGTAATAAATCATGACTTCCAGAAAAGTGCTCTCCTATTGATAAACTTTCCCTTAGCCAACCTCACCTTCTAGCCATTGCTCATTTGATTCAGCATCCTCAGAATATAGCCCTGTATGCTGTGCTCTCCTGGATCCTGCTTGCACACGTAGGTTATACATTTCACTGTTTTCAGGGTACAGTACCTTTTCTTCCATTCTTCCTTTAACAGTCTCAGCACTTTCCTGGCTGCAGCTTAACCTTAGCTATGGGTTTAAATGCTAGAAAGGAAGATAGAGACAGTTTGTGGAAGTCAGAGAATGTATTGTCTTGCATAATTTTCAACTAAGGAGAAGTATCAAAATTTAGTAGATGGGGTAGACTACTTTTACAGGCTTAGGAGAATCTGGGAATTCACAGTTTTCAAGTGCATCAGCTCAGATATCTTAATGACGTATCACAGTGTCTCATTCTTTCCTAATCAAGACCCTGATCTTGGCATAACAGATGTGTCTAGGAGCCTCATTACGCTTATGATTAAGTATCAGGGCTCAGTTTTTTCTGCCTGCTTACTGAAGGGAGATAAGAGTCTCTTTACAGCTGCTAAGTAGGTTCTCTGATAGCCACAATTAATTGTTTACAGGCTTTTTTAGAGCAGTTTTAGGTTCACAACAAAATTGAGAGAAAAGTACAGAGATTACACATATACCCCTGCCTCCACAAAGCCTCCTCCATTATCAACATCACTCACCAGAATGATAACTTTGTTACTAAGGATGAGCCTAAATTGACACATCATTATCACCCAGAGTCCATAGTTTACTTTGGGGTTTACTCTTAGTATTGTACACTGTGGGTTTGGATAAATGTATAATGATGTACATACATCATTACAATATCATACATAGTTTCTTCACTGCCCTAAAAATTCTCTACACTTTGCCTGTTAATCCTTCCCCCTCCATTTCACCCCAGGCAACCACTGATCTTTTAATTATTTCCATAGCTTTGTCTTTTCCAGAATGTCATATACAGTTGACCCTTGAACAACACAAGTTTGAATTGCACAGGTCCACCTAACGTGGATTTTTTTCAATAATAAATACTATACTACTACATGATCCACTGTTGGTTGAATCTGTGGTTGCAAAACCACTGATGGGGAGGAACCATGTATACAGAGGGCCAACTATAAGTTATGTGTGGATTTTCAACCATGTAGAGGGTTGGCAGCCCTAACCCCGACATTGCAAAGTTCAACTGTAGTTGGAATCACATACAGATTGGCTTCTTTCACTTAGTATGCACTTAAGATTTCTCCATGCCTTTTCATGGCTTGATAGCTCATTTCTTTTTAGTGCTAAGTAATATTCCATTGTCTGGATGTACCACAGTTTATTTATCCATTCACCTATTGAAGAATATCTTGGATGCTTCCAAGTTTTGGCAATCATGAATAAAACTACTATAAAATCCATGTGCAGGATTTTTATGTAGACATAAATTTTCAACTACTTCTTTGGGAACATACCAAGGAACATGATTGCTGGATCATATGGTAAGAGTATATTTAACTTTGTAAGAAAACTAAACTGTGTTTCAAAGTGGCTATACCATTTTGCATTCCTAACAGCAATGTATGAGAATTCCCGTTGCTTCATATTCTCATCAGTATGTGGCGTTGTCAGTATTCCAGATTTTGGCCATTCTAGCAAGTGTATAGTGGTATGTTATTGTGGTTTTAATTTGCATTTCCCTAATGACATATGAAGTGAGCATCTTTTCATATGCTTATTTGCCATGTGTATATCTTCTTTCATGGGTTGTCTGTTAAGGTCTTTGGCCCATTTTTTAATTGAGTTGTTTGTTTACTTACTGTTGAGTTTTACACACTTAATTTTTAGATTTATCACAGTCAGCCTTTTATTGTATTTATCTAGAAAATTAAGTGCTCTGAGCAAAAAATATTTAATTCCATTATCCTTATAATTAATATCTCACCCACATTTCTATAACACCTAATACACTCTACTTGCTAATACAATTCCTTTCACCAATATAACATCCCAGTTCATGACTGATGGATATTTTAATACTTGCACTGTTGTTTTTTTTTTTTATGCACAGTGCTGTGATTATCATTGCCAGCCAGCTGGAGGAATATCCAGTTCTGAAAACCCATTTTTACCATCTTCTGAGAATTCCTCCTTGTGTGTAGATACAATTCTCCAAAAACTGCCTTTGTTTCAGACTATGTTTTTCTAGAATGCTTATACAGAAAATAGCCTTTAAAATAGAGATAGTGTCTCCCTCTGGAGCAAAGGGAAAGTTTGTTTACTGTCCACTAATATAAAGATAATGTCTTCCTCTGGCAAAGCCTTGTCAGGCTGTGTGTTTATAAGTTTTGGGTACACTAAACTTTGGTTTCCTTTCCTGTAATGCACATCACTATGAATGCACTACATCATCCGGCATTGTGTAACCCTGTGGTAACTGAGCTTGGGGAATAAACACAAATGTTAATCTGGCTATTATTATTACTCTGGATAATAAACTGCCCTCTGTGTCTGTCATAGTCCTCTTCTGTCTTCTGCCAACATCCATCAAACTTTGGCAAGCTAGATGGGTTTTTTGCAGGTAGGCTAAAAATCGCATAACCTTCACAGTTCTTAACATTGGAACCAGTTTTTAAAGTTCAGATTCCTAGGTAAACAGACTCTGTGATAGAGATGCATACAGGAATTTTGTTGGAAAATAAAATTGGGGGAAAGCCTCTCAGGATCAGCGCTGTGGCAGAGGGGGAGGAAGTATGGTTTATCACAGGAGAAAATTGGGTGTGTTGCAGTCTCAACCAAAGCCTCAGCCAACCTCACTGGGATCTTGGCAGTAAGAATAGCCATGCATACTTTTACCAGTTGGAGAGAAGGGGCCATGACTTCATACTCATGTATTAACTACTCATTGGACATAGGTTGCCCCAGGAGTGTATTAGGACCTTAAGCAACGTGGTTGTATTCAGCTGATAGCAGTTTTCATTGCCAGAGAGAGCACACAGGTGATCTGCTGGAATAATAAGTCATTCAGTCCTTATAGGAGATGCTGGGCGGTATAGCATGGCCTCTACTACAAGGGAAAATCCAGGAAAAATATAAATGGCTCTATTCAGAACCCTGACATCATTGAGCTTCTTAATTCTTCAACCCACAAATCTTTTTTATGTTACATTTTCTTGGATATTGTTATCTACAAGCTGTACATCTAATACACATGCTTAAAATTCTCCCATGTCATTTTATTTTAAATCTCAAGTATTTTAAAGTTTAGTTTAAATATCAACTATTTACTACTATGTTTAACATCTTACATGGGTCACTGCCTTATGACACATGATCCTATTTCTTGCTGACTTTCAATACACTCTTACTACTCCTTTTTATGCTTTAGATTTCAGATTAGATGCCACTTTCTCAGAGATATTAGCTAAAGTGTCTCCTCCATTATTTTCTAATAGTAAACCCTCTTCATTCATTCACAGTATTCATAATGATTTAGAACTGTAGACATATTTAATCACCTGTTTATTTTCTGAATTCCCTAGTAGATTGTGAATTTCAGGAAGACAGAATAAACCGGCTTTGTTCAGTCCTGTTGTAGTAATCACGAGTGCTGTCACACAAATATTGCCAGCTTTCTGCCGTCCATGCCACAGTAATATTGCATTTCCTAGTCCCTTTGTGGTTGTTGTGGCCATGTGATTAATTGTAACCAATGCTCTGGGAGCAGAAGTGATGTGGGTCACTTCTGTGACCGAGCACTTAATTGCCGACATGGGACTCCATAGAGCAATTTTCCCTCTAGCACCACAATGGGTACCGTTTGAGATGAAGGCTGCTCTGTCAGCCTGATTTCCTGCAAAGCTATGATGAGTCATCCCCATCTGGCTACTTTTGATGTGGGTGCTCAGTGGGATTAAACAACAACCTAATGTTATTCTAAACCACTTGGATTGTTTAGTTGTTTGATAACAGAGCATAACCTAGACTACCCTGGATGATGTACTGCCTGATATCACACTAAGCCCAGAGCCTTGTATATAGAATAAACTAGATAATTGTTGATGGAGAGAAAGAATAATGCTGTTTATTTAGTAGTGTATGTGTATTCTTGGATCTGTGGTCCACTTTTTAAATGAGAAATTTCTCACTAATTTTTTCAACATGGATACTGCAAAACCAAAGAGCACCTCCAGAATGCAATGTAAGAAAAAAAAGAACTAATATTTGTTTACCAAAGGAGTCATCTTTTGGGACATTGTGAGAATACAAAACTTCTTTGTTGATTAAAAAATTGGTGGATTAGAAAAGAACAAAATGTTTCCAGCACTTTTGAGGGTGTTATGTCTAATAAAACCTACATGTCTCAGTGCAGGCAGAGAGACTCTATTTGGTTCAGCCTCCTAACGAATAAAAATCCACTAAAGAAATAGTATGAGGTGGTTAGAGGGAAGATTGCACTAGCGCTTTGCCAAAAACTAAGATATAGTCTTTTTACTCTAAATCAGGTATCTAGAATGTTTCCAAAAAATGTGTTCACCAGTGCCAACTGTGCTTCTTCTTATTCCTACCACCTGACAGGTTTGTAAAGTGCCTCTGCTTCAGGAATCCTTGCAGTGCTATAATTCTGTGACGATGCTAGAGGCTTGCCTCAGTTTCTCTTAAAGGACTGTTGTTACCCTACCCAGCTACCTCCATTCCTTTTCTCCTCATCGTCAGGTTGACTCCTAACATTTGTGAACATCTCTCATGGTAAGTCAGAGCTATTTATTTTCTATCAATGACATTTTCAAATATCTATCACATCCAATGTCTGTGGAAAGGTCTATATGAATTTCAAATTATTTACTTTATTCAATGAAGTACAAAGTATTCTTTTCTACCTATTTGAATATTATTACTGAATATGTGTTGTTTCACTCAGTTGCTTTTGTCTTCTTTTAAAACTCATGGAAACAGACATTTCTAAGACTCTCCAAAATTATCTCTTCTCTCATGTCTCTAGACTTTAGCCTGGCAACTCTCTCCTGTATTCCTTTCTTCTTTCTTTCCTTCCTTCCTTTCTGTCTTGCCTTTCTTCTTTCACCATAAATATAAGTCTGAATCCTTCTTTCTGTCATTTTGGTACGGGATTGGTGATGATGACAAGATTAGATAAGAGGGTTTGGCTTCAGTTGCTTTTTACTCTTTTTTTCTTTTTAAGCATTCAGATATAGTCCTTTTTGAAATGATACAAATGTTCCTTCATAATCCTTATATTTTTTTCAAACTTCTCCAAAAATTGAATCAGAGTTGTGAAAAGGGTGGTTTTGTTGATTCATCACAATCAGACTCAAGTATGGTGAGGTCCTTGAGTGTGACCATATACCACCATGTTGTCAGTATTATAGACTCCACTTGATGATTTCCTAATATAACTTAACACTTAACACCTATTGTTTTAAAATATATTTAAACTCAATGTTACTGTACATATACAAAGATTTCACCACTTTTGTTCCGCTGATATCCACTAACAGATTGGGGAAAACATTTTATTATGAAGAATCTAAAGAACTAAGGAATAGTTATGAATCACGGAAGAGATATAAAATTAACTCTATAGTCTTATTGCTGAAACAGATTTGCTAGGTTATAATTACTTTTAATCCTTCCATTGAAGTTATCATGACTTAATGAAAATCAAATTTTGTGATATCAATGCCACATTTTGAATCTCTCCCTTAATACTCAGTTTTAGTGTTGATAATGAATGCATTTGTTCAAGACTAGAAAATTACGGGTTGGAGATAGGCAGATGAGTATAATGAGAAAATCTGTTTTGCAATTATGATGGAAGGCAAACGCGTCAAAGATTAAGAAAGACATTTTTGGGGAAAAAGTAACTGTGCTTAGTTTAAGTTATATTATTAATAAATAATTATTCATACCATACTTTTATTCTCTGTACTGTGAATGTAGGTCAAAGAAGCTAATTATTGAGCATTACAAAGATATCACAAAGATAAAATATTTGAATTCTCAGAGATTATCAGTGTACTTTCGATGAAAAGTAAAGCATAATTTATTATCTCAAATTCCCAGAAGTGTTGTGACAAAAACTGTTGGACACATCAACTATCCAGGAGATTGCTTATTAAAACTGACGTGGTCTATTTAAAACATGATTCTTTCCTTCTTATACCTATGAGTTAAATATATATGTCAATACTAATTTTTAATGAATTGTAGCATTTGGCAGCTACTGTCACAACTTTCACATTCAACAGTAAAAGTTTATCCTATTAATTGTAGATTTATATTAGACTAATATTAGCATATAAATTTTTAAACTAACTTTTATTTTATGACTCCTTTAATTTAACATGAGGCCAGCTTTTTGTTTTAAATGCTAAACCAAGTTTAATATGTTAATTTGTCTTAAAGTACTATTTTTCTAACTAGCTAAGAATACTTTATAATTCTTTAGCCAAACTTAGATAGATGAATATTGCCAGAAGTCATTTTCAGGTTACTGCTGGTGAAGCTCCCCTTCACAGTACAAGCTCAGTAGCAATACAATAGTTTCCACTTATCCATGGGGAATATGTTCCAAGAACCCCAATGGATGCCTGAAACCATGGATAGAACAAAACCCTTGGGACTTCCCTGGGTCCAGTGATTAAGACACCATGCTTCCACTGCAGGGCGTGCACATTCAATCCCTGGTCTGGGAACTAAGATCCCGCATGCCACATGGTGTGGCCAAAAAAAGAAAAAAACAAAAAACCCTATATACACTATGATTTTTTCTTATACATGCATACCTATGATAAAGTTTAATTTATAGTCACAGTAGGAGAATATCCAAATTGCCAGCATCACTACTCTTGCAGTTGGGGCCACTATTAAGTAAAATAAGGGTTACTTGAACACAAGCCCTGCAATACCTTGACAATCTGACGACCATGCCTACAAAGTGACTAATGGTTGGGTAGTGTATGTGGACACATTGGACAAAGGGATGATTCACATCCTGGGTGGGACAGAGAGGGAAGGTGCAAGATTCCATCATACTACTCAGAACAGCATGCACATTAAAACTTAAAAATTTTTTATTTCTGGAATTTTCCATGTAATAATTTTGGAGCATGGTTGACTGTAGGAAATTGAAACCATGGAAAGCAAACCGTGGGTAAGGGGACACTACTGTGTATAATTTTATCTCCCAATAGGATTTGACTGTACTTTCTTATTTATTTGAAAATGATAAAATATAATATCTGAATAATGTTCTTAGCAAAGCCCATGTATCTTTTCATAATTTATAATCCTGAATAATTATATTTTACCTTCTTTTTTCTGTAAGGTTAGTATTAACCCTTATTGGAAAAGCAGAGTACTGTAATAACTGCCTCACCCACCCCCATAGAAAGAAAATCAAAACAAATTCAAACTAACAACACCACAACACAACACAATTTGGTTGGGAATATATTCAGATTATGTCAATGAAAGCCAAGACTCTCAAGATAAACTCATTTTCTTTTCTCCTTTCTGCATTTTACTAACTTTTTAAAAGACAATCTTAACTAATGGTGCTGCAGTATTCTTAGGACATATGCAGGGAAGGTAAGAGAAATATGAGGTGCTAGGTTCAATGATATCTCACCCTAGCAGAGGAAATTTTAATTGTCAGCTGTGATAGAGGCAGGCAGCTGGACCTGGCCTTAAGGCTATAACCCTCCCAGAAAAAAGCCTAAGGTAAACCTTGTAGTTAGAAAGTACAAACCAAAAAGAAACACTGAAAAACTCTCTTTTTGTTCCTGTGATCAGCCATCACAAGGTTTTGTAATGATTGGCAGCACTATCTGGGCTGTCGGTGACACCCATAAGCACTACCACAATAGGAAGTGAACCTGGACTTGGTCTCACTGTTTCCAAGTATATGCAAATACATGGATCTTCAGAAATTTCTGGGAATGAGGGCTGCTTATCCAGTTACTCTCAGGTGAATCATTTGACCTTTCTTTTTTAATCTAGTCCCTATGGATATGGAATGAAGGTAAAAATTGAAGACTCGAAATAAAAGACTGTAACATGAGTTATTTCAGTATTTCTCATTTTATTTCAATAGGTATCGGTAAATTAAAGCTTTTTCAATTTCCCCCACTAGTCCCACCAAAATTTCTGAAATGGTGGAATTTAAATACAAGTTAGAGAGTTCTTTAGTGCATAAACTCAGAGGTATACATTGACCCAAAATAATAACCCTCTAAATATATATATATTTATTTTTAAAATAGTACCTAAGCATGAACAGGTTGGCATTCAGTTTCCATCTAATGGAATATTACACAGAAAAATTCCAGAACTACCTATGGGATGTAGACATGACATTTTCAATCTTTTAACCTCAATTCCATCTTCTTTAAAATGGGGGGCTTCAACTAGATGATTCTCTAAAGCATCTGCTTAATCTAAGGTATGAAATGATTTGAGCGAATTTTCTAGTATAAAAAAACTGAGATAACAAAGTGCTCTGAGTATTTGAAATCATTGTCTTATTTTATGCACACACTCACTTATCTTCCATTCCACTTTTCACGTCTTATTACTGCTAATAATAGCCAAAATGTTTTGAATGTTTACTATGTTCCAACCATTGTTCTGAAAACATTACATGGCTTATTTTGTAATTCTTACAACAGCTCTGAGGGAGATGTTTTTGTTATTACTATTACGGCCATTTTACAGATGAAGGAGAGAAAGTTCAATTGGCTTGTCATCACAGAGCTAGTAAGTGGTAAAAGAGATAGTTAATAAGCTCACTCTAAAAGACACACCATTAGCACTTACAATGCTGTCTCCTGCCAAGGTTGACTAAACAAAAGCAAGCACCAAGCTGTTATGCACACCCATTGCCTTTACCAAAGTCCATTCCTTTAGAGATTCTGTCTGTAAAAGGTAAGAGTAAGCAACAAAGTGAAATATTAGGATGGAAGAGTCAGAGGAAAATAGAAATATACAATTTTGTCTTAAAACATAAAAAATAAAATTCCAAGAATAGATGGTGGACAACAATGTCAAATGATTCAGTTTTTGAATAGGACATAAGATTCCAAAGGTCTGGTAATTAGAAATTGTTGGTGGCTTTAGAGTGAGAAGGTTCACCAGTGTAACTGATAAGGAAGGAGATTAAAGTCAGTCGACTAGCATATACAAAGGGGAGCAAGAACATAGGGAAAGCCTATGTTTATTTAAGATATTTATACAGAGAGGGGAAGGAGAGAAGTGAAATTTATTAGGGCTAATTGTAAACCATTTGACTTATTTTTTTCTTTTTAAAATGGAAGTAATCTAAAAGAAAGTAACCAACCTGGAAGAAAATTTTAAGACAGATCCTTGAAGAAGTACAAAGAAAAGGTCTTTGGAGGGGGAAAAAAAAATCAGTTTTTTTTTCTCAGAGTCAGTAAAAAAGGAGATAAAGCAAAAAGAGGATGGGGGAGCATAAAACTGTTAGGAGAGAGGTTCACACCCGAATGCTTCTGTTTCCTTGGGGAAGTTGGCTAGGTCAGCTGCTGAAGATGAACTTAAGATGGGGTTGGAGAGTAGAGTTAATTTGTGCATCTCATTGTCTAGGGCAGGCACAGAGGAAATGTGTTCCTCGGGTCTTTTCCTTCAGATCTCATGTATTTAAATTTCTTATTTTTGTATTAGAATTGATGTTAGGAAGCAAAATACTTGAGGATAAATTTATAACACCATATGAGTTAGCATATTATTTAATTATGAAAATCAGAGAGCAGAGAAGTGACAAAGTTGAGAGCAGCATATTGAAAAGGTGAGAAAAAAAGGTTAGATATATCCTCAGAATAACATTCAAGGAATTCAGAGCTGGATAGAATTTAGTATTTAATAATCACTTATTTAACACCTATGGATACAGCAGTTTTGAAAATTTGTGGGAAATAGGGATATAAAGAGAGAAAACATTAACACTTGTTCATTGAAAAGCTACAATATAGAAACTACTTTGACAGAATCTTGGAAGTTAAAAAAAAGGAATAAAATCATGACTTTGCCCTCAAATAGATGGTAATTTGTATCCATTTATTTATTAATATTTTATACTGGAGCAAATCAGTACTATTGATAATACTATTAAAAGTAATGCAGAATTTTAATATAAAAGAGGTCTTTTTTCCAACTTAAGTCACAGGGATGGAGGCTACTTAGACCTTGAATTAGTCAACAAATATGTTATAGGGCATTTTCACCAAAAGGTGAGCACCATACTAAGGTCAGTGGAAAGCACAAGTAGAGGATTGTCTTCCTACCATTTTAAGTTCACTCTTCAGTCCATTTCCTGGAAGATGTGAACTTAGACCTTGAAGGAGAGGTTGAATTTGGATATATAGAAGGGGGAGGAGTATTCTAGTTGAAGGAAATGTTATAAACAAAGTTATAGCTGTGGGAAATTATTTAGGCCCACGGAGTTGATTTAATGCAGTTTAAATATGTTGGAGGACAGGATGTGAGAAGGTAAATTGATGCCAGATTGAAAGATGTGTTAAAGAGTTTGGACATTTTAGAGTATGAGTTTTAATGGATTTTTGAGCAAAGTATGATAGCATTAGAAGTGTGTTTCAAGCATTATTCTCTTTGTCTTCTCTGACCTACCCTTCTCCCAAAGTAAAGCTAAGTTAAATGAACATTTTAGCAACAAGTACTTATATCTATCACAGTATTTACCCATGATACTATAATTACCTGTTTACCTATGGAATTCTACCACTGAATTTTAAACTGCTAAAAAGCAAAGACTAATTTTTACTTATCTCCGATTTCTAAGTACCCAGTGCAGTGCCCAGCATATTTCAGAGTTCAATATATTTTAAATTAAATGAAGATTTATCTATATGTAAGATAGATATTAAATTCAACAGAAGTGTGAAAGAATGGGAATGAGTAGTGTCGACAAAAAATTTATCAGTCAATCTAAGAAAGAATTGTAAAATTTTATTTGAGCCAAATTTGAGAATAATAACCCAGGAAGACCATTTCAGAAGGGTCTGAGAACTGTTCCACACTTTTAGAAGTCAAGACACAGTTTATATAAATTTTTTTGAGACAGAGGGCTGTATGTCAGATAATGTACTATTGACAGTTTACATAATCCAGATCTAAGCGCCATTGTGGTGGGTCATGTGACCCCTTACATGATCAAGAAGGAATGTTATCTTTTTTAAAGAGTTGTCTGGTTGATCCTGGGAGAATGTTGCTCTTTATGTTTGAGCAGGTATTCCTGCTGATGGGGAAGGTTTGGTCAATGCATAATGCTGGTACACAATGTATAGTGGAGAGAGAGAGGAAGCCAAAGGGCAGAGAATTTTTAGGTTTAAATTTTTCTTGTCTTGACATAAAATATGAACTTTATTTCACAGTAGGAAAAAAGTATTTGTCTCTAGGATGGTAACTTTTATTGTTCTCCAGTTTACATCATACCTCTAGGGTACAAATTTATTGTTAGCTCTTTCCTCTGTTTACAACTAGGTAAGAAAAAGCTATATATGGTGTTCAGTCAACCTTTCTACAGTTCTACTTTGGAATTTGAGGCTAATGTCATATCTAATTATTATTTTTTGGATGTTCTTCCTACTTTTATATGGCTAAGATGACAGTTTCGGGGGTATCTCTGAGGTAGCTCTTCCTTATGACCAAGATGGCCTTAACATTTCCCTCAGCTTGACTAAATGTTAAATAGACTTCTTCGTGCCTCTACGTCCCTGAACTCCTTCCCACTCCAGTTCTTAGAGTATCCAGATAGCATAACCAGAGAGGTTTCTCTCCTTCTTTTTCTTGGAGCATTTACTTAAGAAAACTTAGTACATCTACTTCATTGTCAATTCTTCTCTGCCCCTTTGAAATGTAGGTTTTTGTTTTTGTTTTTTAAAGTCTCTTGCCAGTTTTACAACTTAGAACCATCTTTCTCAGGGACATGGGAGGCATCCCTTTGAAATGTAATCATCAAGGAAGATACTACTCTGACCTCCCAGTCTCTGTGAGAGGTCAGGAGCCTAACTTCAGTGATGCCTTGCTCCGGGTTACAAAATTTTCTCCTGTCATAAAGAGAGGAGGAAGTTTACTTTCTCTTTGGGTAAGTCCAATTAGCAATTTCAGGTATCCTACAATTCCTCCAACCCCAGATCTTAAAAATTCTCCCACTCTTTGTTTCAGCAGAGCTGAGCTCAGACTATGCACGGATCTCTCTCTCCTAGTGCGCTCACCTTGAAAAAAGTCTTTCTTCCCTGTTTAACTTTGTTGCAATTTTTGCTGTGACTTTTACCTGGAGTAAGTGACATACACCGTGTTTATTGAAGCTTTGGGACCAACCCTTTCACTTCTCCCTTGACTCCTCATTTACACTCTCATCCATCATACCTTCCCTTGTCTTGAATTGGTAAAACACCATATTATCTTTGAGAATGGGTTGGAAGTAGGAAAATTTAACCTTTCTGCTGGCTTTTATTCTAGTCTATATGGACGTGACAGTTCAAGAAGAAAGGGCTTCTTTAAGTAACTCAACAAACCTCTATATGTGTTTAGATTTAAAGCCTTGTGGGTGATGAAATATTCCTTTGTACCTCTTCACCTTGTTTCTCAATAAAATTTCCATTAGTAACTCAGGAAACAAAGCTAGATATTAGAGGGCAGAGATTAAGTATCCTTAATCCTTGGCCTATTACATATCATTTTATTTAGTCACAACTATAATGAACCCCAAATTTCTTATAATTCAACATTAATCAAAGAAAATCTGCCTTAGGGTTATGGGGGTAAAATAAAAATGCAACAGATATTTTAAAAATCAAATCAAAATGATTTTTCAAAATATGCAATGTGAGTAAAAGAGTTAAGGGTTATTTTTTCCTTCTCTAAAGAACACAGTAGAGTTGTGGAGACAGGACAAAGAAATACTTGAATGTCTAATGGTTGATCTCCATGATTTGAAACAACAGCTTGTAAATATCCATTCATAACACAAACATTTTTCTATGTATAAATGCTAGAGGTGATCAGAAGTTAACCAATTCATTTAAACTGGGGTGGATTGCATACAATCATAAGAAAAATATTGGATTTATTTTGGCTTAGGACAAAAAGCAAGAATTAGATAAATGGAGTATTACCAAGTTATAGTATATTAGGGACAAAACTGAAGTGGGTCAGGGGAATAGTGAACAGAATATTTCAGTTGCAACAAGACTACCATAGTGAAAATCAGCAGCCAAAGTGAAGCAAGAGAATTCTGAAGAAGGAAAAGAATGAGGACAAACAAATGCAGAGTTAGAAGAACTGAAGAGGGTGAAGATAAAATTCTCTGGGTACCACAGCAAGTAATGACTTCCCAGACAGTTTTAGAGAGTAAATTATTGTTCTTATTCTCCAATGTGTTTTATTCAGAGTATACCTCCAGTTAAATATAAAGACATAAAATGATATCATAGATTCATAATGATGGTATAATTCTACTCAAACTCCCAGATCCCCTAATTTTAATTTTTATATATTTTATAGGTTTGTGATATTTTTATCTAAGGAAAAATGGAATTTGTGCCAAGGGCCAATTATTATAAGGAATAGAGTAGCTTTATGAAAAGCAGTTTCTAGAGCAGATATGACACAACTGCCCCTTCCTTCTCTAGCCCCATTCTCAAGAAACTCAAAAGGCTTTCAGAGCTTTTGCATCAGATTTCTGAGAGATGGCTAGGATTTTTGAAGAGTTGGTTATGGAGGAGCCATAAAAATACTATTCTGTGGATGTTTATATTATCCTAGTCTTAACTTCAGACTTGGATAGCTTGTTAAATAAAAATTGCTTGGTTTTCCTGTTTATCTTAGTGTAAAATGTGCAAAATTTATTCTAACAGCCTTGTCCTCAGGTTGGCAATTATTGTTTTACTTATATTTTTAGGTATCAAACCTCTAAATATGCTATTAAAAATGAAAATTCTTTCATGACTGTTCTCTGAAGCTTTTCTTCATCAATGTCAGAAAATATATGAGGTCTGAAACTTGACTTTTGAAGAATCAGGGGTTGTTGCTATCAAAATCAGGTTATGACCCAGGACAGCCACCACCAGAGAACACTCACATAATAGCATTGTAAGACCCGATGCTACAAGGATCTGGGAAGGGCAACTAGCCATAGGCACTACTATTTGGTTCAGAGAAGCACCAATTAATTTTCTGCTCTCTGATCCACTTGAAGAACTCAGCTGGAAACCAAATAAAGCCAGCTTTTAAAAAATCTAACATTTGAGTTATTTTATGTGTTCTTTCAAGTAGACTATATTTTAGACTCTAGAAGTAAGGGTCATAACTCTTGTATCCCTCTCTCTCTTCATAGAGTTAGAGTTTGTCAAAGATGTTAAAAATAAAATCAGTGTGAAAGCTCTATGAGGGTTATGAGGAGGGTGAGGAAAAAGTAAAGAAGGACTAAGGCACTACCTTTAGATAAGAGTAATAATAACAATAATGATAATGATGAAGATGAAACTTTCTTTTCATCTTCTTTGCTTCCCAATATTGCTTTTAAGAATCAAATTTGTATGTAACTTAAATTTCAGTGAGGATAACTATTAAAAAAATTAATCTACAGACTTTGAGTAAGGAACTGATGGAATTAAGCATTGATTTAAGAATTGATTTTGCATACCTACAAAAATCCCAACAATCTCTCCATTTCCTAAATCCCTATCAAATATAGTACTATATACATGACCTTCCTCATTCTGTTAGAAATATACATAAACTTTATCACACATTGATAGTTATATCTGAGAACACTTCCCAGAAATTAAATTATTGCCCTAATCTCAGATATAATTTTGTGTTTCTTCCAAATTCCAAGTTTTCATCTTTTCAAGTCTAAGTGTCTCCAGAACTCTTACTCAATAAAAATTTTCTAGCACTGCCATATGTTCATATTTTTTTCTTTCTTGATTCTTTTTTGAGAGCCAGAGAGTTTTCAAGCATTGTGTGTGCATGTGTATGTGAGTAATGTGTGTCTGTGTCTGTGTTTAGCTCCCATAGAAATATATTTTTTTAAATATATAAAGAGACTTTCTCTCCTTGCCTTGATGGAATGATTGGCACCAGATTTACATTCTCTTTATCAGCTAGGAAACTGAACAGCACATATAAACAAGTGCTTTCAGGCTTTCAGACAGACAGTGGATAAAAGACATTACACAACTGTGATTCTTGGGATTAGGAAGAAGTTCTACAACATCACTGGCTTTCTGCCTGGAGGTACTTCTATTCTGTAGCATAGGGAGGGGAAATCCAGACATAGAGAAGGGAAATGAATAACATTGTGATCTTACTGAGTTGGGGAAACAGAAAATAAAGTTGAAGGAGGTTGAAGTGGCTAGAATTTACAGATCACAGTACCAAGAAAATAAAGCAAAGCAGAGAATGAAGTCCAGAAATCTGAATGGAGTAGCCTTGATTTTTTGTTGAATCCTAGACTGTAAATTCAGAGGGAGAACCTCCATAAGGTCAATGGAAAACTAAAAAGTTATAAGGTGAGCAACGCCCAACACTCACACAGGATGGTGTAGGCATTTGAATTCCAACAAAGCAGACTGAGAAAAAATGTTAAATACTAAGATAATTCAGTAGGATCTGTAGAAAGATTATAATCTCATAGTAAGATTAAACTTTCCCTAGAGGAAAAGCTATGGCCCCTCTATAACAAACCTCCAAAATAAGGCTTTGAAACGCTGGGGCTAATCCACAAGGAACTGGCTGTCTAAATAAAAATCGACACATTTTAAAGGAAGAAAATACATCCAGACATTCAACAGCATAACATTCACCAAGTCTAGCACTCAATAAATTATACAGATATACCTGGAAAATCCCCAATATTTAGAAATTAAACAACATATTTTGAATAACTCGTTTATGATAAAATGTCTTGGCAAATAAACAATATAAGGGGACTTGATTAACTTGATAAAGGGACGCTGCTAAAAACTGACAAGTATAGTTCCTCTCACAACTTCAAGTTAACATTAGCTGTCCTAGCATGTACAATAAGGCAAGAAAAAGAAGTACAAGGCACAAAGCTTAGAAACGAAGAAGAAAGGCCTCAATTCATAGAAAACAAGATCACTCTTGCAGGTTGGATTGCCTGCAGACTCTGAGATGGAGACTAGCAGGTAGGGATTTTATTTAGAAACATCTCTGTAATCAATATCTGTGGTGGGGAGGATAAAGAAACAATATTGGGTAGAGGGAGAAGCCATGCTGAGATACAAAATCAACAAAGCTTCAAGTAACCCCATGGGATCTGTGGAGTTAGAATGCCACTTTAGAGTTGGGACAACGTAGACAAACTTTTATACTGATCCAGGAAGGGATTGATCTTTGGGCAAATTTGCTGCCTTGGACTGAGGCACTCTCTGAAAGAGTGAAAGCTGCACACTGACTACCAAGAGCATTCCCAGCATCTGGGTGAGAAGTCTTTCACTGAAGCATGATATGGCAGCAACACACAGTAACCACAGTAATTAAATGTATATAACATCCAAAATAATCTATTAAAAATTACTAGAAATAAGAAATGTGAATTTACTAGGTAAAGGGATACATGATTTATATACAATAATAAAATGTGTTACTTTATACTAGCAATGAATAATTAGAAACTAAAATTAAAAAATATAATTTACAATACCATCCAAGTTAGGGAATGCTTAGGTATTAATTTAGCAAACTATGTACAAGACCTCTACACTGAAACTATACATCTGTGTTGGGAGAAATTAAAGAACTACTAGTAAATAAACATGTCATGTGCACAGACTGGGACTCATATTAAGTTGTCAATTCTCCCCTAAATGATGTATAAATTCAGTACAGGACCAATAAAAATCCCAGAAGACTTTATTTTATAGAATTTGACAAATGATTGTGAAATCTGTATAGCAATGTAAATGTCATAGAATAGTCAAAACAATTCTAAAGAAGAAAAACAAATTTGGAAGATTTCACTGCCTGATATAAAAACGTAGTTTAAAGCTATAGTAATAAAGAGAATCTAATCTTGGCATAGGAAGAGACAAATAGATGAGCAGAATAGAATAAAAAGCTTGAAATAGACAGATGCATATATGGTAGTTGGGTTTTAACAAAAATGCTGACATAATAAAATGGGGAAATAATAGTTGCTTCTACAAGTGATACTGGAACAATTAGATAGAGGTATGGAGAAAAGTGAATCTCAATGTTTATCTCACAAAATTTAAATTGATATGAACTTTAACCCTAAATACAAGCCCTAAAACTATTAAATTTCCAGATAAAAACATAAGAAAAAATCTTTTTACCTTGAGCTTGGCAAGCATTTCTTAGGACACAGAAAAGAAAAACCTAAAATAAAAACTTGATAAATTGGACTTAAACGCAATTAGAAAACTTCTGCTCTGAAAAACATCATTATGAAAGTAAAAAGACAAGGCACTAACAGGGAAACTTATTTACAGCATAAGTATCTGACATAGTACGTGTATCCAGAATATATATAAAAAACTTATAATTCAATAATAAAACAATCAATTTTTTAAAAATATGCCAACAGCTTGAATAGACACTTAACAATAAAATATTTACAAATGACCAATAAGCACATTAAAGGATGCTTAACAATATGTCATCAGGAAAATACAAATGAAAACCACAGTGAGATACTAGTACACACCAAGAAGGTTGAAGTAAAGGTCCAAATTGAAAGTAAGCATCTAGAAATGTTTAGAGCACTCTGACAAAATAATTTCATGTCTGTTGAATCTAATGCTAACAAAATAGAGCCTGTATTGTAGAGGTTTTCCACTTAAATAGTAGTTTATTTTTGATAATTCATAATGTATCAGTTTTGAGAGACTGAAATTTTTTTAATGGTCCTTTACCACAGATATTTTGAGAAGCATTGCTCTAACTAATTGAAATTCAAAGTATTTGACCCATAGCAGTATACCAGCAAGATGACCACATGGAAATAGCGAGGAAGCTAAAGAAGTGTATGCTGTAGATATTTCTGTAATGTTTCTCACTTCCCTTTGGATTGCCCATGAAGACAGAAAGCACAAATAATTGCTTTGACTATCATGTTTCCCCCATATGTTATTACAATGTATGCATACCACGAGAGGTGAAAAGATTACAGAAAATGTGTATGTCTAATTCCCTGTGAGAGGAAGTTTAGAAACAGAAAATATGGCTAACCTTTGCATTGATGCAAATATGGAGACCAAATTTCATGCTGCTACTCCAGATGGCCACAACTTTCCAAAGCCTGACACACAAGTGTCAGGCTTACCCTTATAAAATGCTAAGTTAGTACATCAGTTGCTTAGCTTTAAATTAACAAAATATCTTCTTTATGTGCTGTGATGATCAGACCTTCAATAACTGAAAAAAGAGCAACATAAACCAAAATAATGCATTGATTATGAAGTCTGGGCCTTTTAGCCAAAGGGAGTTGTGAATTGAGAATGTGCAGGCTTGTTTCTTTCCAATGTAAAGCTAAAACAAGTCCATTTGTTCAGGGCTACAATTTCAGTTATTAGATATTTTGTAGTGAAGGGGGCAACATCAATTTTACACATACACACAAAACCTCCCACAAATGGCAGTGTGCTCTGCTAGCATATGTTCAACTTAATGAAGTATTGTGATCAATGTTATTATATATTCTTTCTTTCTATTGCATGTAGACTAAAATGACATGGAAAACTAAGGAGAAATAGAGAATTGTTGTATCTCCAACTAGTTTTATTAAGTGATCAACAACCAGTAGAAGAAATGAAGTCTAATAATTATTTAGAATAAGTAACTTCATGTAAGGATTTATGGTTTAAATGATCCCTGTGCCCTAAACTCTTAGCATAGAAGGATGTGAAAAACACTGTATTGTTTCCATGTCTAGTAAAGATCCATCAGACTTAGGAGGGTATGTTTGTAGAGCTCTTTGGAAACTTTCTAAATATAGAAAACTTAATCTCAAAAAACTTTCTTGAACCTTGCTTTGCTAATAGATTCTATGTGAAAAGAAATTAATATATAACAGTTTGCTTTGGAAAACCTTTGTGATTATCCCCCCAATCTTTCTCTTCCACCAAAGAAATTAAACTGTGACTCAGTGTAGTAGTAAAAGTTTTCTGAAGAGACAGGCATGGCAGTTAGCTTTAAAATAGTTTTTGTTCTTTTTGTATGCCCGTCAGTGACTTATTTCCTATAGAGCAGTGAATGGAAAATCTAATACTTCTCCCAAATGTTTAATTGAAAATTCATATTCATAAAGTGGTAAAGTGTTTGTATAAAGGTAAACTTTCTGGAAAGATGTAAACCAGCATATATAGGTAAGTGTGTAATTTTTCTGCATTTATTAGTTCTTACTGTTTTGCAGTGGGAGTTGTTATTTGGCCATTATAGTATTGTATTAATTTTTTTGAGTAAAATTTCTTGTTATAAAGCACTATAATTGATTTCATTTAATTATAGAAGTATCTGTTTTTCTTCACAAAGACATTGGATAACACTGAAGGTATTAAATTATATCAGTAACTCAAAGACCTTTGCTTGTTTATAGACAATACTTCACTCTGTGGGAGATTTTAGTGTAATTAATAATCATCAGTCATCCATGCTTCCTCTGTATCTGTTGTCCTCTTCTCTTCCACAGAGATAATCATAGTACTTGCTGCAAAAAACTGTTGGGAGAATTAAATGAGCTTTAAAAAAAATGCGTGGAACATAATAAGGGCTGCATAAATGTTTGCTGGTATTATTATTATTATCATTCAAGCTATGAACAAAGTATCTTTAGCTTCCTCTTCACTTTTTATCATATCATTTTGCTCTTCTTTTCTTATTTCAATGAACCTTGATTCCATGTTCTAATTCTCTGAACCATGTGACTTTTTGGTTTTCTATTTATTTTACAGTTTAAAATAATTATTGATTCTTTGAAAAAATGACAATGATAAATTGATATATTTTAACATAAGTATAACATTATTTCTGGAAAAGTAATTATATTTTCTGAAATCAAAAATTGGTTTTCCAGATTTATTGAGGAATAAATGACAAATATAATTGTATATATTTAAAGTGTACAATATGATGATTTAACATACATATACATTGTGGCTGCTTTGAATCTGGTTTCCTGTGTTGTGTGTGTGTGTGTGTGAGTGTGTGTGTGTGTGTGTTATATTTCATTATTTGTATATCTCCAATTTCTGTGTTTTGTTTAGGAAATGGGTGGGTAATTGTAATTTTCATGCAGGCCCACATAGCTTGCATTCAATATGTAATTGTTCTAGAAAGTGAGTTCCTGTACACAAAGATGAGGAGTTTCTTAATCAAAAGCTCTGGGGATAGTAAAAACAGAGGAACACAAACAGAAGAATAAGCCAAATTGATACTAAATCAGGAAACCAGATTTAGTGTACAGGAACTCACTTTCTAGAACAGTTACATACTGAATGCAAGCTATGTGGGCCTGCATGAAAATTACAATTACCCACCCATTTCCTAAACAAAACACAGAAATTGGAGATATACAAATAATGAAATATAACACACACACACACACAACACACACAGTTATATTTCTGATCCAATTTAATGTATAATTATTGAGTGGGTATTATGTGCTCAAAACATGTGTTGGTAGGGAAAGAGGTAAGAAGGCTTGAGGCAGAGAGCTGCTTGGAATATTTGAGGATGGTCAGCTAGTTTGCTGCTCTTTAGAGAAATTTAGGCCCTTGTGAAGCATAGCGCACTCACCCTGGATTCTGACAAGCTTTCCTTGGCCTGTGTCGGGGGAATGACTGTCCTTGTGTCAGTAGACTGAGTGGAAATGGGGAGTGATTACTGTTCTAAAGTGGACACTGGAGGAGGGTCCATTAGGTCATGGCTCTTCCAGAGTGTGTGCCTTTGCCAGTGTCCTGCTCCTGTGGTGTGTGGCAGTCAAGAGTGCCCAGTGGCCAGCAGCTTCCCTGGCACCTTCGTGGATGATTTTGTAGCAGATTGCCTTCAGTGAGATACCTCCCATGAATAACTTTCCCTAGCCCCATAGAGGATGCATTTCCAGCAAATTTGGCCAACCAGCACAATGATGGCTTCTGTGCCATCTAGTGAGTCAAAGCTGTGCCCTCTCCAACACAGTCAGAATCTCTGCCCTGGGGTGGGTGCCTCTTCCTTGGGTGCTCTACCTCAGTGCCAGGGTTGTAGCTGTTCCTTATAGCTGGTCTTCCTATATGCTTTAGAGTCCCTTGAATTGCTCTTACTAGTCAATCTCTTGTTACTCCAGTCCTGGTTGTAGTTAAATATTGCTTATATTAAGCTTTTCTTGTTCAAATTACTGTGTGATTTCCATCTCATGATTGGACTGACTGATAGAAGACACCTTAAAGTATTGTCAGGAAAAATTGTGAAAGACTCTGAAATAGGCAAAAAAGATTACTTAGTATCTAGTGCACCCTTCTGTGTTATCTGTGCCTTTCATTTTCTTTGAACATTTTTATGTTTTGTCAAGCTATAGAAAAATGATAGTAGTGGAAATGATTCTTGTTCACAGAAATGCAAATTAATTTTATCCAGTGCAGATACGGTTGATGCCTCCCCTCCAAAACAGCTTTATATATATGTTAACACATTTATTTCAATATCCCTGACTGCCTACATATGTGGGCAGTTTGAATCTGTTGTAATATCCTCTGGTTCCATCTTTAATTAATGAACTAAATATAATCTTTGGTATCTGTTAAAAAATATGTTGGTAAAAATAGCACTTACTACATGAAATGTCTGTGAAAATTAAATGAGGAATTGGGTGTGATGACACACATGCACAGCCTCTCCCGTCATCAACATCCCCCACCAAAGTGGTACATTTATTATAACTGATGAACCTTCATTGACATAACATTATCACCCCAGTCCATAACTACATGAGGGTTGATTCTTGGTGTCGTATACTTTGAGTTTGGACAAATTTATAGTGACGTATATCTGCCATTATAACATCATACAGAATTGTTTCAGTGCCCTAAAAATTTTCTGGGTTTCTCCTATTCATTGCTCCCTCCCACTTAAGCCCCAGCTACCACTAATCATATTACTGTCTCCATAGTTTTTGCCTTTTTCAGAATACCACATAGTTGGAACCGTATAATATGTAGCCTTCTCACATTGGCTTCTTTTACTTAGTAATATGCACTCAAGTTTCCTCCTTGTCTTTTCATGACTTGAAAGCTAATTTCTTTTTAGTGTTGAACAATATTGTGGAAATTGAAAAACTGATTCTAAAATTTATATAAATAGGCAAATAACCTAAAATAGCCAATTTTTAAAGATAAATATGAAGTTCTTACACTATCTGAATTCAATAATTAGTCAACCTTCAGTGAATAGTACAGTATGGCATTGGCTTAAAGGTAAGCAAGTACATCAATGGAACAGAATATAGTTCAGAAATAGGTCGACATGTATATAGACAACTGATTTTCAAGAAAGATGCAAAGGCAATTTGGTGGAGAATGGAAAGATTAAACGAGTGGTGCTGGAACTATTGGAAATCCATATGCAAACCCAAACCAGAACAAAACAAAAGAAAATAAACTTTGATTCAAACCTTGAATTATAATCAAATATTAACCCCAAATGGATCCTTTTCTGTTTTTTAGCATATTCACTAATAATCTTTCTTTTTTAAAATTTTAATTTCTATTAGACTACTAAGGGAAGCAATGGAGACAATTCAGTTTAAAAGATTTTCCAAAGTTCCTTATTAATTTTAGGCCTGTTTGTACCCATGCCTTATGGCTGAGATGCATAAATTTAGTAAATGCACAGAAGGGAATGAGAATCTATACCCGGATATTATGTAAGACTTATTTTGGTATGAGCATACCAGGCAATTGAATTCACTTTAATAGTTTTTAAAATAATTTTTCATTTTTACTTACTCTAAATTAGTTTATTATTTTACTAAATTGCTAGTTGATCATAGTTTAAAAAAAAGATTGCTTGAAAGAATTAATTTCAGATTTTATATATAGAATGGCTCTTTTTTGACAGGAGAAGAAACACTCTTGGATGAGGCCTTTGATCTTTACAGTCCCTCAAAGGATAATGCCTGCCCACTGAAGTAAATGATAACCCTTTCCTTCTGTGAGCACAAGGAAAGTGCAATTTCCATTGAGATTCCTTGTTTGTTCACCTTGAAGTTGATTGTTTGGGATCCATTTCCCTATGAAAATAACATTGTCTCCCAAAGGGAACCAGCAATAGAAGTTTACTAACCATTACCCCACACAGAGAAGAATGTGTACACTATCTTCTGGAATTGCTTAACAAAGACACGTACAGAGAGACAGCTTCTTTTACTTTTATCCTAAATAGTGCTATCCATTTTATTTTAGTACTTTTTGGTCAATGCTGTAAATCTCATGTTTATTCATGGTTGGATATAGTTCCTGGACCTATTATTTTAGGGCACACTACCTCTATGTTGTCCTTGATCATCTTTGTATCCAGCCCCAGAACCTAGCATGGTATCTGAAATATACTTGGTGCTCAATAAATATTCAATAATTTTTTTAAATGGTCAATTCTGGAAGGAGTTCAATGAAAGAGCTACTTTTCTATACTGGTGGTAGACAGTAATTTCTGAAGGGCATTTTGCCGAAAAGTATCAGTAATTCAAAAGATTTATATCTTTTATCTACTAATTTATCTTTTGGAACCATATCCAAAAGAAATAATCAGAACAATGCAAAGATGTACACATAAATAACTTCAATATAGCTATGTTTATAATAGAATACACAAACAAATGCTAGTATAATCTAAGAGGCATAGTATATAAGAGAATGGGTAAGTAAATTATTCCAAAACTATAAAATGGAAGAATATGCTTCTCTTGAAAAGATATTTATAGTTTATTTATTTTTTCAGTTTCAAAATGTCCTCTTACCTATTCTTTTTCACACTTCGGGCTTTCATTATTTTTTATATCTATATATATACATATTTATACATTAATCTCTCCATATATAATATATATGTATATGTATGTGTGTATAAATATATATATATATTTTTTTTTTTTTTTGATAGGAGTAAAGTTTACCTTTTTCTTTGCTTTGGTTTTGGTTTTGTGTTTTTTTGCCAAATTTTCTTTGGATGAGATTAATTCCATCTGGGTTACTATTTGCCTCAAAAAGCATCTCTTCTCTGTTTACCTGGAGACTCTTAATCTTTTTGACACCGAGTGGGAGGACTGGGTGTACATGCTTTATTTTTATGAGTCAGCAGTTCTCTCCCTGAGGAGAGTAAAGAAAGGAGACGGGGGCTTGTTTCAGCAGTCAACAGTTGGAAAACTTCAATTTAGCACATTTTCTCTCTGATTTTGTTGAAACTATTTTACCAGTGTTATCATAAGAATTACCCTAACCTTAGATTTCTGTTTATACTTCAGCTTTGGGTATTCCCATCTAATTCATGGAGAACACTGGTAACAATGAGACACTACTGTAGGACTTTTGTCTGTGTTACTCAGCACATATTTTTTCTGCATTGCCATGTCACTTCTGATTACAAATGTGAAATTGTAAAGACTTACACTTTCCTTAAAGGACTTTGCCTTCTTAGTTTACAACCAGAATCAGGATAAAGAAAGTATAACTGCATGATGAAATTTCTTCACCTCCAATCCAGCCAGCATGATTGAGCCAGCTGGGGTAGTATTAGCCCATTTTGTAACTTACTTTAGCTCTAACGCCAGCCTCTAGGTGGAAAAATATTAGTGGTGTCCTTAAAAGTGTATACTTCTTACATAAATCACTGCTAATAATTCTCTGCAACAAAAGAATATCGTGCCGGCTCCCTATGATTTGTTCCAATTTGTTTCTCTTTGGTCCATGGTATATTGTATTTAGCTGATAGTTCACAGACTTTGTTCTATAAGTTACGGGCTCTAGTTCTAGTAGAAATTAATATTCTATTTTTTTAAATTCTTTAGAAAAGAGAATCTGTTTCGTCTATCTCAGGTTAAATGTCCTTAAGTCCAAGCAGCCATGATTCACATATGTTGAATTCATCTACAAACATGTTTGGAGGGGCTCTATTTCTAGGTAAGGAGCAGTTCTTATGGAAAAAGTAAACAAATCAAAAAAATTAAATCATTGAGAAATGGATATACATTCAGAAATTTTTTACTAAAATCAATTAATTTCATTTTAGATAGTTGAGACACTTCACCTAATTCATTATCAATCAATCCCAAATTCAAAAGGACTTATCATAGTGAAAATTGTTTTCCTTAATTGCATATATAATCTATCAAAGCAAATATTGCACCAGACAAAATTAGACAGGCAAGAAAGACTTTATTCAACGCTATTGCAATAGGAGAGAAAAGACAGAGTTGGGTACAGGCTGAACTCTGCTGACAAAAAGGGAGGGGGGTTTTTGTTCTTTTTTTTTTTTTTCATCACTGGGGTGAGCTAGTGGAAAAGTACTGGAACATTAGGATGGAAGTTGATCAATGGGATATGTGATATTAAGTTATTGCTGAGTTTGCAACTGTTTTTCTCTATGATTAGGCCATCTGTGTTTGCTAATTGGCACCAATCAAAGTCAGGCTCCTACTCTCCACAGAGACTGAGAGATACAGCTTCTATATTTCTGGATAATTACATTTCAAAGGGATGGCTCTCAGGTCCTTGAGAAAGAAATTCCTGGGTTGTACAACTGGCTAGAGCCTTTAAAAGAGATTTACATATATCACAAAGTGTTAGAGAAAGAATTTACAATGATAAGTTCACTAAAGTAAAGCTGAGAGAAACATTAAGGCCATCTTGGTCAAATCTTAGGTAAATAAAAATACTTTTAACTTCTCCCAATTCATTGTTATTTAGCCTATGCTAATTCTTATTGAATACCATCTTTTAAAGTAATGTCAAAACATCTTTTGTTTTCAAAACGTGTTAAAAGATGCTAAGTTCATGAGTTAGCTTTGAAAAACAAGTCTGTAAGTTTCAATGCCACTTTTTTCTCTGTAGAATTGTTTGAATTACTCAGTTATGGTAGAAACACAGGGGTGACAATGACATGGGTGAAAATTAGTCTTGTGTTCAAATCACTACTGAAGTACTTACTTACTTACCATCTTTGCTGGTTGGGGAAATTTCTCCAAGTGTCATTTTCCTTATTTGAAAAATGAAGGACATATTTACCTTGTAGAACTTTTATAAAGTATAATGAGATAATTTGTGTAAGGGGTCTAAATGAATAGAATATGTTCATAGTATGAACTCAATAAATATGTATATTATTATTACAATATTTGTGGGGAAAATTGTAATCCTTGAGTTGTAAATAATTAAGATTTGCAAGAACTCTCTGAGGGAAATTTAACAGAGAATAGGATGCCTGTAGCTTCCACCTTGGATCTGATGAGTTGACCCTATCATGACAGAGCTGCTGAGTGCATTGCATTTACTTAAATTCTGTGGTCTTGTCTGCCAGCTCCACAAGAAATAGTTAACATTCTAGAACAGAGAGTTCAAATATGGACAGGGATATTCTTGCAAAGAAAGGTAAAGTCTTGGTATAAGTCAAAGGAGTATGGCTAAAGCAGAAAAATAAGGTAAAAGATATGGGCCATATAGGCTATACTTCTTTTGTTTTTAATTTTTCTATTGATATCTATACGCTGTGAAGAAATCTACAGGTAAGAATTATATAAGGAACATTGGGGGACTTTCAAGATGGTGGAGGAGTAAGATGTGGAGATCACTGTCCTCCCCACAAATACAGCAAAAATACATCTGAATGTGTAACAACCCCTACAGAACACCTACTGAACGCTGGCAGAAGACCTCGGACTTCCCAAAAGGCAAGAAACTCGCCACGTACCTGGGTAGGGCAAAAGAAAAAGGAAAAAACAGACAAAAGAATAGGGATGGGACCTGCACCTCTGGGAGGGAGCTGTGAAGGAGGAAAAGCTTCCACGCACTAGGAAGCCCCTTCGCTGGTGGAGACAGGGAGTGGGTGGGGGTGAAGCTTCAGAGCCACGGAGGAGAGCGCAGCAACAGGGGTGTGGAGGGCAAAGTGGAGAGATTCCCGCACAGAAGATCAGTGCTGACCAGCACTCACGAGCCTGGGAGGTTTGTCTGCTCACCCACTGGGGTGGTTGGGGGCTGGGAGCTGAGGCTTGGGCTTCAGAGGTCAGACCCCAGGGAGAGGACTGGGGTTGACTGTGTGAACACAGCCTGAAGGGGGCTAGTGCTCCACAGCTAGCTGGGAGGGAGTCCGGGAAAATGTCTGGAACTGTGTAAGAGTCAAGAGACCATTGTTTTGGGGTACGTGAGGAGAGGGGATTCAGAGCACTGCCTAAAACGAGATTCAGAGATGGGCATGAGCCGCGGCTATCAGCGTGGACACCAGAGACGGGCATGAAATGCTAAGGCTGCTGCTGCAGCCACCAAAAATCCTGTGTGCAAGCACAGGTCACTATCCACACCTCCCCTCCCGGAAGCCTGTGCAGCCTGCCACTGCCAGGGTCCCATGAATCAGGGACAACTTCCTGGGAGAACAAATGGCACGCCTCAGGCTAGTGCAACATCATGCTGGCCTCTATCAATGCAGGCTTACCCTGCATTCCGTGCCCCTCCCTCCTCCCAGCGTGAGTGAGCCAGAGCCCTCTAATCAACCGCTTCTTTAACCACCTCCTGTCTGGGAGAAGAACAGATACCAGAGGGCCACCTACATGCACAAGCAGGGCAAAATCCAAAGCTGAACCCCAGGAGCTGTGCGAACAAAGAAGAAAAAAGGAAATCTGTCTATGCAGCCTAAGGAGCAGAGGATTAAGTCTCCACAATCAACTTGATGTACCTGCATCTGTGGAATACCCGAATAGACAATGACTCATCCCAAAATTGAGGCGGTAGACTTTGGGAGCAACTGTAGACTTGAGGTTTGCTTTCTGCATCTAATTTGCTCCTGGTTTTATGTTTATCTTAGTTTACTATTTAGAGCTTATTATCATTGGTAGATTTGTTTATTGATTTAGTTGCTCTCTTTTTATATACATATATATAATTTTTTTCCTTTTTCTCTTTTTGTGAGTGTGTATGTGTATGCTTCTTTGTGTGATTTTGTCTATATAGCTTTGCTTTTACCATTTGTCCTAGAGATCTGTCTGTCCTTTTTTTTTTTTTTTAGTATAGTTTTTAGAGCTTGTTATCATTGCTGGATCTGTTTATTGGTTTGATTGCTCTCTTCTTTCTTTTTTTTAATTACTATTTTATTTTAATGATTTTTTTATTTTAATAAATTTTTTATTTTTTTAATTTTATTTTATTCTTTCTTTCTCTCTCTCTCTCTTCTTTTATTTTCTTTCTTTCTTTCTTTCTTTCTTTCTTTCTTTCTTTCTTTCTTTCTTTCTTTCCTTCTTTCTTTCTTTCCTTCTTTCCTTCCTTCCTTTCTTTCTTCCTCCCTTTTCTTCTGAGCCGTGTGGCTGACAGGGTCTTGTTGCTCTGGCCAGGTGTCAGGCCTGAGCCTCTGAGGTGGGAGAGCCGAGTTCAGGACATTGCTCCACCAGAGACCTCCTGGCCCCATGGAATATCAATGGGCAAGAGCTCTCCCAGAGATCTCTGCCATAACGCTAAGACCCAGCTCCACTCAACAACCAGCAGGCTCCAGTGCTGGACACCCCATGCCAAAAAACTAGCAAGACAGGCACACAACCCCACCCATTAGCAGAGAGGCTGCCTAAAATCATAATAAGGTTACAGACACCCCAAAACAAACCACCGGGTGTGGCCCACCAGAAAGACCAGATCCAGATTCATCCACCAGAACACAGGCACCAGTCCCCTCCACCAGGAGGCCTACACAACCCACTTAACCAAGCTTACCCACTGGGGACAGACACCACAAACAATGGGAACTACAAACATGCAGCTGCGAAAAGGAGACCCCAAACACAGTTAGGTTATGCAAAATGAGAAGACAGAGAAGTACACAGCAGATGAAGGAGAAAGATAAAAACCCACCAGACCAAACAAATGAAGAGGATATAGGTAGTCTACCTGAAAAAGAATTTAGAGTAATGATAGTAAAGATGATCCAAAATCTTGGAAATAGAATGGAAAAAATACAAGAAAGTTTTAACAAGGACCTAGAAGAACAAAAGAGCAAACAAACAATGATGAACAATAAAATAAATGAAATTAAAAATTCTCTAGAAGGAATCAATAGCAGAATAACTGAGGCAGAGGAACGGATAATTGACCTGGAAGAAAAATAGTGGAAATAACTACCACAGAACAGAATAAAGAAAAAAGAATGAAAAGACTTGAGGACAGTCTCAGAGACCTCTGGGTCAAACTTAAACACACCAACATTCGCATTATAGGGGTCCTAGAGGAAAAAGAGAAAAAGAAAGGGTCTGAGAAAATATTTGAAGAGATTATAGTTGAAAACTTCCCTAATATGGGAAAAGAAATAGTGAATCAAGTCCAGGAAGCACAGAGAGTCCCATAGAGGAAAACTCCAAGGAGAAACACGTCAAGACACAGATTAATCAAACTATCAAAAATTAAATACAAAGAAAAAATATTAAAAGCAGCAAGGGAAAAGCAACAAATAACACATAAGGGAATCCCCATAAGGTTAACAGTTGATCTTTCAGCAGAAGTTCTGTAAGCCAGAAGGGTGTGGCAGGACATATTTAAAGTGATGAAAGGGAAAAACCCACAACCAAGGTTACTCTACCCAGCAAAGATCTCATTCAGATTCGCTAGAGAAATTAAAACCTTTACAGATAAGCAAAAGCTTAGAGAATTCAGCACCAGCAAACCAGCTTTACAACAAATGCTAGGCAGGAAACACAGGAGAAGGAAAACACCTCCAATAAGAAACCCAAAACAATTAAGAAAATGGTAATAGGAATATACATCTCGATAATTACCTTAAATGTAAATGGATTAAATGCTCCCACCAAAAGATATCAACTGGCTGAATGGGTTAAAAAACAAGACCCATATATATGCTGTCTACAAGAGACCAACTTCAGACCTAGGGACACATATGGACTGAAAGTGAGGGGTTGGAAAAAGATATTCCATGCAAAAGAAAATCAAAAGAAAGCTGGACTAGCAATTCTCATATCAGACAAAATAGACTTAAAGACTATTACAAGAGAAAAAGAGGACACAACATAATGATCAAGGGATCAATCCAAGAAGAAGATATAACAATTTTAAGTATTTATGCACCCAACATACGAGTACCACAATCCATAAGGCAAATGCTAGCAGCCATAAAAGGGGAAATCAACAGTAACAGAATCATAGTAGATGACTTTACAATCACAGTTTCACCAATGGACAGATCATCCAAAATGAAAATAAATAAGGAAACACAAGCTTTAAATGACACATTAGACAAGATGGACTTAATTGATATTTATAGGACATTCCATCCAAAAAAAAACAGAATACACTTTCTACTCAAGTGCTCATGGAACATTCTCCAGGAGAGATCGTACCTTGGGTCACAAATCAAGCCTTGGTAAATTTAAGAAAATTGAAATTGTATCAAGTATCTTTTCTGACCACAATGCTATGAGACTAGATATCAATTACAGGAAAAAATGTGTAAAAAATACAAACACATGGAGGCTAAACAATGCACTACTTAATAACCAAGAGTTCACTGAAGAAATCAAAGAGGAAATAAAAGAATACCTAGAAACACGTGACAATGAAAACACGATGTCCCAAAACCTATGGGATGCAGCGAAAGCAGTTCTAAGAGGGAAGTTTATAGCAATACAATCCTACCTCAAGAAACAAGAAACACCTCAAATAAACAACCAAAAACAATTAGAAGAAGAAGAAGAACAACAACAACAACAAAAAGTTATCAGAAGGAAAGAAATCATAATGATCAGAAGTAAATGAAAAAGAAATGAAGAAAACAATAGGAAAGATCAATAAAACTAAAAGCTGGTTCTTTGAGAAGATAAATAAAATTGATAAACCATTAGGCAGACTCATCAAGAAAAAAAAGGAGAAGACACTCAAATCAATAGAATTAGAAATGAAAAAGGAGAAGTAACAACTGACACTGCAGAAATACAAAGGATCATGAGAGATTACTAGAAGCAACTCTATGCCAATAAAATGGACAACCTGGAAGAAATGGACAAATTCTTAGAAAAGCACAACTTTTCGAGACTACAACAGGAAGAAATAGGGAATATAAACAGACCAATCACAAGCACTGAAATTGAAACTGTCATTAAAAACCTTCCAGCAAACAAAAGCTCAGGACCAGATGGCTTCACAGGCAAATTCTATCAAACATTTAGAGAAGAGCTAACACCTATGCTTCTCAAACTCTTCCAAAATACAGCAGAGAGAAGAACACTCCCAAACTCATTCTGCGAGGCCACCATCACCCTGATACCAAAACCAGACAAAGATGTCACAAAAAAAGAAAACTACAGACCAATATCACTGGAAGATAGATGCAAAAATCCTTAACAAAATACTAGCGAACAGACTCCAACAGCACATTAAAAGGATCATACACCATGATCAAGTAGGATTTATCCAAGGAATGCAAGGATTCTTCGATATATGGAAATCAATCAATATAATAAACCATATTAACAAATTGAATGAGAAAAACCATATGATCTTCTCAATAGATGCAGAAAAAGCTTTTGACAAAATTCAACACCCATTTATGATAAAAACCCTCCAGAAAGTAGGCATAGGGAGAACTTACCTCAACATAATAAGGTCCATATATGACAAACCCACAGGCAACATCATTCTCAATGTTGAAAAACTAAAAACATTTCCACTAAGATCAGGAACAAGACAAGGTTGCCCACTCTCACCACTATTTTTCAACATCGTTTTGGAAGTTTTAGCCACAGCAATCAGAGAAGAAAAAGAAATGAAAGGAAGCCAAATTGGAAAAGAAGAAGTAAACCTGTCACTGTTTGCAGATGACATGATACTATACATAGAGAATCCTATAGATGCTACCCGAAAACTACTAGAGGTAATCAATGAATTTGGTAATGTGTTAGGATACAAAATTAATTCACAGAAATCTCTTGCATTCCTATACACGAATGATGAAAAATCTGAAAGAGCAATTGAGGAAACACTCCCACTTACCATTGCAACAAAAAGAATAAAATACCTAGGACTAAACCTACCTAAGGAAACAAAAGACCTGTATGCAGACAATAATAAGACACTGATGAAAGAGTTTAAAGATGATACAAACAGATGGAGAGATATAACATGTCCTTGGATTGGAAGAATCAACATTGTGAAAATGACTCTACTACCCAAAGCAATCTACAGATTCAATGCAATCCCTATCAAACTACCAATGGCATTGTTCACAGAAATAGAACAAAAAATTTCACAATTTGTATGGAAACACAAAAGACCCTGAATAACCAAAGCCATCTTGAGAAAGAAAATAGGAGCTGGAGGAATCAGGCTGCCTGACTTCAGATTCTCCTACAAAGCTACAGTAATCAACACAGTATGGTACTGGCAAAAAAACAAATATAGATCAATGGTACAGGATAGAAAGCCCAGAGATAAACCCATGCACGTATGGTCACCTTATCTTTGATAAAAGAGGCAAGAATATACAATGAAGAAAAGACAGCCTCTTCAATAAGTGATGCTGGCAAAACTGGGCAGTTACATGTAAAAGAATGAAATTAGAACACTCCCTAACACCATACACAAAAATAAACTCAAAATGGATTAAATACCTAAATTTAAGGCCAGACGCTATAAGACTCTTAGAGGAAAACATAGGCAGAACACACTGTGACATAAATTGCAGCAAGATCCTTTTTTACCCATCTCCTAGAAAAAGGGAAATAAAAGCAAAAATAAACAAATGGGACCTAATGAAACTTAAAAGCTTTTGCACAGCAAAGGAAACCATAAACAAGACAAAAGGACAACCCTCAGAATGGGAGAAAATATTTGCAAATGAAGCAACTGACAAAGGATTAATCTCCAAAATATACAAGCAGCTCATGCAGCTCAATATCAAAAAAACAAACAACCCAATCTAAAAATGTGTAGAAGACATAAATAGACATTTCTCCAAAGAAGATATACAGATTGCCAACAAACACGTGAAAGGATGCTCAACATCACTAATCATTAGAGAAATGCAAATCAAAACTACAATGAGGTATCACCTCACACCAGTTAGAATGGCCATTAACAAAAAATCTACAAACAATAAATGCTGGAGAGGGTGTGGAGAAAAGGGAACACTCTTGCACTGTTGGTGTGAATGTAAATTGATACAGCCCCTATGGAGAACATGTATGGAGGTTCCTTAAAAAACTAAAAATAGAACTACCATATGACCCAGCAATCCCACTACTGGGCATATACCCTGAGAAAACCATAATTCAAAAACAGTCATGTTCCACAATGTTCATTGCAGCTCTATTTACAATGGCCAGGACATGAAAGCAACCTAAGTGTCCATCGACAGATGAATGGATAAAGAAGATGTGGCACATATATACAATGGAATATTACTCAGCCATAAAAAGAAATGAAATTGAGTTATTTGTAGTGAGATGGACGGAGTTAGAGACTCTCATACAGAGTGAAGTAAGTCAGAAAGAGAAAAACAAATACTGTATGCTAACACATATATATGGAATGTAAAGGAAAAAAAGAGGTTCTGAAGAACCTAGGGACAGGACAGGACAGGAATAAAGACGCAGACATAGAGAATGGACTTGAGGACACAGGGAGCTGGGACAAAGTGAGAGAGTGGCATGGACATATATACATTATTAAATGAAAAATAGATAGCTAGTGGGAAGCAGCAACATAGCACAGGGAGATCAGCTCGGTGCTTTGTGATCACCTAGAGGGGTGGGATAGGGAGGGTGGGAGGGAAATGCAAGAGGAGGAGATATGGGGATATATGTACATGTATAGTTGATTCACTTTGTTATATAGCAGAAACTAACACACCATTGTAAAGCAATTATACTCCAATAAAGATGTTAAAAAAAAAATTCCATAAGAATTTTTTTTTTTTTTTTGGCCAGGGTACAAAGTGGATCCATATTTTAAAAGCTTACATTTGGGGGCTTTTATGGACTGAATTGTGTCTCTTCGAAATTCATATGTTGGTCCCTTAACCCCCAGTATAATGGTATTTGGGCTGCAGTATTTGGGAGACATTTAGGTTTAGATGAGATCATGAGGGTAGAGCCCTCATGACCTCCTGGGATTAGTACCTTGTAAGCAGAGGAAGAGACAGTAGTATTCTCTCTCTGTGACATAAGGACTCAGCTAGCAGATGGCCATCTCCAAGCAGAAAGAGAGCTCTCACACCAGGACTCAGCTATGTTGGCATCCTGATCTTGGACTTCCAGCCTCCAGAACTTGGAGAAAATTAATTTCTGTTTAAAATCTGTGCTATTTTATTCAGCCCACACTGACTAAGGCAGAGCCCATCCTAGATTACCAAAAACTTAGAAAAAATGCAAAGAGCTTCTTTCTAAAGAATCTTCTGAAAAATAAATCTCTGTGAAAATAAACCCTAAATGATCTCAAAATGAGTGTTCAGAAAAATGGATTCGCTTCCTCTTCATAAAATTCACTTGCCAGTGATGGAGTCCAGGGCACATTACCCCCAAATTTGGGAACATTGCACTTTGAATAAATTAAGCCAAAGGAGTTTGAGAAAATGGCAGAAGCAGGAAGATCACTCTGATATCCCCCGCCATCCACACCCCTCCCCAACTTCTTCCCTGAAATAAGTCACAAAACCTAATGTGAGAAATGCCCTCCCTATACTCGGAAGAAAGGTGCATCCTTATATCCAAATACTAAGGGATGCTGAGAAGAATCCTTACAAACAAACTTGCTGAGTTTCCCCCAGTTTACTACATTTCCTCATACTCTTTAATTTCTCATAATTTCTACACAACTGTCCACACTTCATCCAATTTAGCATAAAAGTACTCAAGCTTACCTGTTTTTTTCAGGTCATTTCCTTATGAAGTCTCCTGTGTCACATAAAATTTAAATAAATTTGTATGCTTTTCACCTGTTAGGCTGTCTTTGTCAGTTCAATTTTTAGACCCGGTCAAGGACCCTAAGAGGATTGGGGACAACTTTTTCCTTCCCTACACCAGTTATTTAGGAGGAAATGGATTTCTATAAAGTAGATTTTACTCCAAGACAAAGTAATCCACTGGTGTTTGAAATCCAAGCATTTGAAATACCCTTTCTTGCAACTTTCTTTTCTTGAATCTACTCTTGAAGCCAAACCTATCTTTAAACATATTGGTTAACTCCTCAAATTTTCTTCAACAAATGCTGCATTTCTTTAGCTTTAGGGGTTCCTTGACCTATTATAATGCAAACAAGTTTTTAAAAGTTAACATTATGAGTCAATAGTTCATTCATTGCACATTTTATTTATTTGTTTATTCAATAAACTTTCACTAAGCCCTTATTGTCTCCCAGGCAGTGCTCTAGGAGTAGGGGACACAGTCCGGAGCAAAGCAGACCCAAAGGCCAACCTTTTGGAGTTTATACTGTTTAAGTAGCTCACAGTCCTAGTTTCAGTTGGACAGTTAAAAGACCTATAAGAACCAGAAAATGAGAGAAACAGACACCTAGAATATATAGATCATTAAATGCTCAAAGCTAACTTCACTTATTGGGAAACTTTCAGAGCTTGTGCTGCTTAGTGGATGTGTCTTAGTATCTTCTCTTCTCCCGTTTTGCTTTCTCTCTCTGGAAATTGAAGGGTTGGGAACCTCCCACTTCTAAAATGTACAGAATCTGTTAAGAGTTTGTAAAGGAATGGGTCTCAGCACAATGCCAAAGACTATATTACAGAGACACATTCTGAAAGGGAGATACATCTTCCTTTAAAATGTGAACATCTCCTCTGATTTATCCTTCATGATTTTATATCACAAGGCCACTTTATACGTAGTTCCCAAGGTCTAATTGAAGATCTGTTCACCAGAAGAAAGAAGGCAATTAAGGACAGCAGGACCCCGTTCACTTACATTCTACTTGTGTCTAATTATGGAAAAGTTGTGCTATTTAGTTTATATTTTCAGATGCTCCTGAAAACCTTTTTGGTTGTGCAGGTAAGCATCTTTCAGAAAAACATACCGTCCCCTGAGATGCTTGCAAATATCACATCTGTTGTAGAACACACAGAAGACAGAACTGTGTGCTCTAATTAGAGAGGAAAATTGAAATATATCAGTGGATCGCTAAGAGTGACTGATGCAAATAGTTGGAGGAAAATGGCTCTTTCTGATTTGAAACTATGCTTTCTACACTATTGGTATCCACATAATAGGTAAATCAAGTCATGACTTTACTCCTCCATGACTGTAAATTAACAGTGAGTAAATGGCAAGACATTAGAATTGTACTGTTCCATAAGCATAAGTATAAATGTTAATCTGAATCTCTTGAGTTTGCAAAATTTGGCTGGAAATACTGTTAAAACATACTTTCTCAAGAGAATGTTCTTTGCTTCCAGCCTCCAAAAAAACTGCAAATACAACAGCAGCAGCTTTTCATTGCAGCATTTTGGAGCTGTCCCCATCCAGCAGGAAATGGGATATATGCAAAGGTCTGCAAAACTAAAAAAAAAAAAAATACTGCTGTTTTAAAATAAAGTTCAACAAACTTTGGTTTAACTTCTTGCAAAGGTCGCATCAGGATTAGTTTAAATTTCAGGTCAAGAGGCAGCTTGCTTCCTATTTGATCTGCAGCAATTGAAGCATATCTAATAGAAGCACTATTTTAAACACAAAGGTTAAACACTGTTGCATTTTGACAAAGGTTAAATGCCTATTTACTGAAGTTAATGACTTAATAGCATTTTGAATACCATTCTTTATATAAAGGTTAATCTCATATTTTTAACTTCATGTTTCCTTTCTTAAAAGGAAATACTCATTAGGACCCAAACAATTATCTAATTGTTAATTTGTTTTGATCTTATTTATAGTTCTTCAACCAGAGTATTATCTGTTTTGATTGCAAGAGATTTTTTAAAGCATTCAAGAAGAAAAATGCTTAAAGAGAGAAATCAGGTTATTAGAGAATTACTGCTTTCAAAGAGTCCAAAGGAAAGGAATGAAGATTTTAGAAAGATATCTATTGCAAAGATATAATCTATTGTGGGATCGTATACTTGCCAAGGATGTACATGAGACCAGTCAATTTCTATTTTTTGTAAAAGCAAATAGTAGATTTCTATTTGTTGTAAAAACAAATAATTTTCTGGGCTCAATAGAAAAATCACAATCAGATGATCATACTGTCAACTGAAAAAAGTGCACATTGTGAGTGTTGTGAGTTAAGTTTTATTTGGGGCAAATTGAGGACTATGGGCCGGGAGACAGCGTTTCAGATAGCTCTGAGAAACCACTCCAAAAAGGTCGGGGGGAGTTCAGTGTTATATATGAATTTAGTGAAGGGGGGATACGTGCAGTCAAGTGCACATTTTGGCAGAGGCTTGCTGCTCGTCACGGGGAGCAGATGTCACCATTAATGATTTTAATGCTTTGTAGATATGGGGAGATAAAAGAATTGGGCTCATAAAATCTTCTCCTGAAAATAACTATCTAACGGCCTGGTCTGCCAGTTTTTCCCAGAGCACAGAGCACCTCATTCCTGATCTCCACCCTGAACTTCTTTCAGGGTGTGTTGAAGGTCAGTGGCTGCAGTGGTTGTTGACTTATTCCTTGTTGAGGCAGATGGCAAGTACCAATTTTTAGTTGGCAATACTTATTAGAAGATGTAAAATAAATTTACTACACAAGAGAAAGGCTCCTAGTCAATTTGGCGTTTACTTTGGATGACATTTTTAGTTACTATGATTCCAATAGTTTAATGGGTGTAGTGCATTTATTAGAAAAAAATATGCTAAAGTATATTGTCCATCCTTTTTTCAATATCTCTAAATGACTAAAAACACGTCACCTTACTTACTACTCAGAAATTAAACTTAAAATTCAGACATTGCAAATGGGTGCCGAGTTTTGAAGATGGTATACATTTGGGGAAAATACTCATATTTTCTGGTGCTATAGATTTATTGCTTTACAGGTAAAATATCAAACTTTGATGAAACATTTCAAATTCAATCACATGTACTATTAAGAGTAGCACAGTTGTGGCAAAGTTTGTTACCCAAAAACTGGGTTTGCCTTTTGGTGTGTGCCAAGCCAATAGACACAACCAAGCCAAAGATCAGGAGAAGGAAGGATTTATTATGACTTGCAGCAAGTAAGGAGAACACCAGGCCTCTTTCCCAAAGCAGTGTCTCCCTGAACTGCAAAATTGGGGACGTTTCAAGCTAAGGGTACATGCGTATTCATGAAGGGGCTTGAGCAGAATTCGGGCAAAGATCAACAGAGTCCAGGCTTTAGTTGATGGATGTCAGGAGGGTCAACATCATCATTCCATGCTCCACCTGGGTGGGGGGCCTTAGTTCCTGCAGAACTGTATATCCCTTGAGGGGAACTAGGACTCTGCTTTATCACTGAACTATTGTTTGCCTTTTCTCTGCTCTTGCGTCCCTTTGTTCTTTTAAGATCATTAATTACTGAGACCTGTTCAAGGGCAAGCATTGGGGCCAGGCTGAGATCACAAAATGGCTTAGGCCAAAATGGATTCTTTTATGTCAAGAAAGCCATTCCTGATTCTCTTTCTCTGGAGACCCCCTAACCTATCTGCTTACAAGTTTGTGCATATTACATGTAATTTATTTCAAGGTTATGGTATAGATGACAGAAAGTGAAGGAGGACAATATCAGAAAAACGATTGTGAGAACGCCCCTCCTTTTAAAGGAGAGAGCTCAGTCAGGCAAAGGAATGCCATCTGATCTGTCAGAAGGTGAAATTCAGTGAAGAGTGAAAGCCAAATTTCACTTTTGAATGAGGTAAACAAATGGGATAATGTAAATGGAGCCATACAGGGAACAAAGGATAGTGTGCTAAACTCATGACTAGTTCAAAAAGAATCTGAGGGTAAATCTAGGACTTCTTGGGATAAGGAAGTGGATAAAATCAACTGGTTCAATGTCCCAATAGATCCATGCACCATTTTGTATTTTACTGGTTTCATTGCTGTTCTGAAAGTGTTCTGTGTTTATTTCTCCATGATAATTCTTTCTCTTTTATTTTAGTATTCCCCACCCCCACCCCCAACTTCAGTTTAGTGTTTCTTGGGAAATGTTACTTTAAGTTTTAATTATATAAACCTGGTGTCTCCTGTCCATTAGGCCTGCATTTTGGTATTGGTCACCAAAACTCTTTCAGGTGACAATGACCGAAGACAAAGTAGAATGTATAAAAGGGCAAGAGATTATTGGAGGCCGTTTGCAACATTATTCTCATTTTGTGACTGTAAAACATTTTAAAGATGTTATTGTACTTTAGCTTTAAGAAAATGCAAATTTCCCATTTCATAGTGATTCTGAATTGGTAGAAAATATGAAGAAATTGTTGAGCTAAGCAGATTATGGTTGGTTTTCTGGCTATGACCAATGGGTACACTATCTATAAAAATCTAATTACTAAAAGATTTAATTCAAGGGATATATAAAGTTTCCTCCAGTTTGAAAAGATTGTTCATACAACATTAAAGGAAAGATGAATAAATCATTTGGTTCAAATGAGGAGAAATACTTTAAAATTAACTTATTAACCTTGTTATGTTTAACATGGTTAAGGGGAGGGGAATATTTCCCCCTCTACCCTTCTTGAGTTCTTGTATCTGGACTAATAATAAAACTGACACAAGATAGATTAACAGGTTGTATGGTCAGGCCACTCAAGATGGCAGCTCTCTTGCTCTCTATCCATCCCCTGCCTGACCAGTGCCTGCTGCACCTACACTCTACTCACGTGACTGACCTTCCGACAACTTGCCCCAGGCCCCAGCTAGTAATTGTTCTATCAAAGGGGCGGTGAGGGGCGTGCCCCTCTGCTGGTCTCCCTGGTAACCGATGAGCCAACCTGACTTAATTCCCCCTACAACTGGCAATCTCCCCTTCCCCCAGGGAACCAAAGACTGTCACCTTGTCCTGCCCGCAGTCTACCTCACACTGTGGGGTGTCAGGACCTTGCTTCAGACATGTAAGCTCCCCTATCCATTAGATCATCTATGTCTCTGTTGCTGACTCCGGGCTCTTTGGTCTTAAAGCTGGGCAAGCACAGGCCTTGTCAGCCTGTGGGGTGCAGCCCAACAATGGGAGAAAAATAAACAAATTTTAATTCAGGTGCCTGGAGGTACCATAGAAATGGGACCTAAGAAGTGGCCAAAGCAGGCAGCTTTTTTACTTTTCAGGCTAAGAAACAATAAATTTGTGAGGAATTGACAGGACAAAGAAATTTAGCTTTTGGGTGCTCAATTAGTGAAGAATCTAAACAGAATTTAGGCTTGGGGTATAATTAAAGAAGTAACAAAGTTGTTGATATAGGCTTCTTGGCCCGAATGCCCTGTCTCAGGCGATAAGAGTGTCCATTTACCTCCAGATGCACGAAGTGCACTTTTCACATTAGAGATTTATTTCCTGCTTTCAGGGAGACGGAAAGGAGGGTCAGAGTGTCTTATGTTGGCTGTTTTTAAGTAATTTTAATTCAAAATAGTCAATATGCCATTGAGGAACCTTTTGGGGCGGCTTACCCTGGGCTGGGCTCCAACAGGGACAAACTGTCACAGCTTTCAAGTCATATCAATAGGTAACTCTCCTAAGTGCATCTACTGATATAATTTATAAACTAATACAGTATTATTATTATTACTATTATTTTAAATTAGTTTAAAGCAAGAGATATAAATTAATAAATCAAGTATCAGGAATATTTACCTAAAACATGGGCTAAAATTCATATTATATAGTATTATAATTATTTTTAAAGGTAAAACAATATTTCTTTCAATAATTAAGCTTTTTATGTACCTAGTAATATTTTGGATATTATCATTTAATTAAAAATTAGAATGCATTGAGTAATCATAAATGTGTTATTTAAATGGAAAATCAAAAATGGAAACTGAGTCATAAGAGTCATCTATGCATATAGGAAAGTTTCCATTCACACAACAAATATTTATGGAATTCATAATTTCCGATATCAAGGAAAATAGTATTTTTGAACAACTGTTATACTTTCATGTGGCACTTATCTCAGAAATAATTTTTAGTCTCTACTTGGGTATGATAGTATTTGGTTAAAGAATAATTATTTTATCTGAATTATGTAAAAGCAAATTGCATCTATGTAGTGATGATTTACAGAAGCTACAGCTTCCATTCCAGCAAATGCAAGATTTCAACTGGATCAGTTTTGGTACCACATGAAATTCTCGCACCCATTATAATTTATTATTCAAAATTGTTGAGAATTATTTGGACAAAGGCCATCAAAGTCATTGACATTCAGTTCAAGAAACAAAGTCATTCAAGGAGTAATCATGAAATTTGTAGTTTGCAAACCAAAATAAACTTCTCACTTTCTCACTAATTATTTTCTGTTGATATAGGAAATGCTCCCTGAGTAGATGACATTTACATTAAGACCTGAAGGATGATAATGAGATAAAGGAGCAAGGGCACATTAGAAATAGAAAACGGCTTGGTACAGAAGAATAGAAAGGAAGCCATTTCAAATAAAGGACACCGAATGAGGTAGAAATGCAGAGTCATGGGCTTCGAAAATTGGCCAACAAATTAATCACAAAGGTGAAGGTGAGGATTTTGAGTTTTATTCCAAATCCAATGGGAATCCAATTTTATTATAGTAAATGACAAAGTTATAGCAATTAGAGGCTAAGAGGAAACAGACCATATCTAGATGTTCTAAAAGTTTCAAAGTTTCCTGTTACTATAAAGCAAGACAATAAAATATTTTACGGATTAGATTAAATTCATTAGAATAAAACTTGAAGAGCAATAACTGTAGAGTTTTAGTGTAGAAAGTAATCACTTTTAGATACAGATATTCATAGTAGTACAGAACTGGAAGAAACCATATAACATAATTTAATTCATCTATAAATGAAGAAACTGAAGTCTGAAGGAGTTAAATGTATGTTTTCCTTTGTATTTTAAAAAATTCCAGACGATAACTTTACCTAAATTAAATTATGTAAACTTGCGTATCAAAATTTAATTAGTTTAAAAGAGTTTAAATGCATGTTTAAATACTCAAAGTTATGGAGAAGAGATTTTTATGAAAATTAAAGAATACATACGCCTTCCACTCATGAGTTTACACTACAGTTTAACTTTTTCCCGTTCATATCCCATTGATTATTATGATTCAATTTTATCTGTAATAAGTATTCAGGTAAGCACTGTTAGAGGGAAGCAGATGCAGTCTCTGCAAGGAATCAATTTTGCATCGAGGTATTAATGTGGAGAGATTTGGGGAGCCATACAGTTAGAGTTGTTGCTGATATATATTTGAATTTTGGGAGACAAATGTATCTACACAAAAGAATAATAGTAGGCAAGATATGAAAGGTAATTAGAAATGTAAAACACAGAACAATAGAGTCTGAAGAATCAAGGGAAGCAACATTTTCCGGGGTAGGAATCGTCAAGAAATGATCTCTGGAGTTTTCAATTGAAAAATCAGAAAGTATATCAGCACTTGACATCCCTGCATTATAAAGTCACTGTAACTGCCAAAAACAAACGAATTTGAAAAAAAACATTAAAATCAAAAATAAAACTCTAAGTAAATCTACTTATGACTGCTCTTGTGAAAAAGCCATCTAATTATTTTGTAGGATAGATTGTATGTAATGATACTCTTTTATTTGTACTTGTAAGCCAAAGATTTCTAACACATTTTTGTTTTAGTTTAAATCTATCAATGGAAATAAATGGAATGATAATTTCATCAGACTTCCAAGTATATTTTCTAATAATTCAAAGTTTAGTTTATTTTCTCTTATAAATGGATCAAGTTATTTACTCATTTATTCTATATTATTATAGGTCTACTGATTCAGGTACCGTAGATTCAATGCAGACCTGAAGTCTGTATTTAGAGAGCTTATACCCTAGTGAAAGAAACAAGACATAGATAAAAATCACAAAATAAATAAGTTGTGATGATGGCTATAAAGCAGAAGTATGGTGTGTTACAAAAGGTTTAGCAGTGATCATTGAGTCTATATGCGGGATGAAAGGTATATTTGGTTTAAGGCTCCTAGGTTTTTAATGACTCTCCAGCCAGGTTTTATTAAACAGACTTGCCAACCAGTACATGACTTCTGAAAAGTTGATAAAATGTTTAAATTTGTATATTGAATCTGCAGTTCTGTGGAAAATTTTATAAACAAAGTTGATTACAAAAGCAGGTATAGATATACATAACTTGAAGGACACAAAAAGAAATCTAATCTCCAATACTCTACATCAATTGTTTACTTCATTCATTGTAATATGATATGATATACAATATATATTATTTTATTATGTCATATAATGACACACAAAATATAACATAACAAAAATTAAATATTACTTTGACACATGATTCATGTTTTCTTTCGATTTCAGATTGCAAATTTGCCTTTGATTTATTAGTTTTAGGATGTATTTGCATGTTTCCTCCTAGCTAATTCTGCTATGTGGAGCAGGCTCATGCATGGTGGAATCAATGTCTTGCCATATTCATAAAAGAATAAAGAGATAGATATGGACATAGATGTAGATATAGACTAGACATAGACATAGCTATAGATATGTACTATGTATGTGTATATGTTTATCTATGTATGTAGTTATATACACACGCATAAACACGTATCTTCCTTATGCTTGGTTTATTAGGTCTGTCACAGTGTCAGGCAATATTAGATTTGTGGTATAACTGTAATTTTACTAAGTCATATAAGCAACTACTAAGTAGCTTGATCTCTTAGGGTTGCTCAGATTGATCTGGGAATTTTTTCTGAGTATTTGCCTTACCATCTAAGCATTGAAATTAAAACTGAAATTTTACTCCAGCTTCCCTTTGGGGTCAGGGAGAATTGGTGATAACCTATGATTTTGGTTCAAATTCTAACTTTACGGTTAATTAGCTGTGTGGGTCATTACTCTTGGCATTTACAGGCATACCTTAGAGATATTTCAGGTTCAGTTCCAGACCACTGCAATAAAGGGAATATTGCAATAAAGCAAGTCACAGGAATTTTTTGTTTCCCAGTGCATATAAAAGTTATGTTAACACTATACTGTAGTCTATTAAGTTTGCAATAACATTATGTCTAAAATATGTACATTCCTTAATTTAAAAATGCAAAACAAAAAACCTCTTCCAACAGTAACATCAAAGATCACCAATCACAGATCACCATAACAAACATAATAATAGTGGAAAATTTTGAAATATTTCATCATTCAACAAAATGTGACACAGAGACCACAAAGCGAGCTAATGCTGTTGGAAAAGTGACACCAATAGACTTGCTGTATGCAAGGTGCCACAAACCTTCAATTTATAAAAAATGCAATACCTGTGAAGTGCAATAAAATGAGGTGTGCCTATGATCTCTCTCAGCCTCACATTAAAATTGGAAATGTGAGGTGGAATTCTATAAAACCATTCGGATTCTCTTCCAACAATAAAATTCTCCAATTATTTTCCTCATCTTAAATGTTTCAAAACTGGTCAGAGGGAGGTCTTGCTCTGACTGAATCACTACTTGTTATGGAGCCAGGCGATCTTTAGACACAGGATATATTGGAGATATATCCAGCTGACTCGATCCCTGAGTTCAGCTAAAATACATTAAACATGTATTCTGTGTTTTTAATCTTTCTTGAAAGCAAACTAGCAGGCAAAAAATATATTCATTCCTTATCAGCTTAGCCCAAAATGTAAGAAGCAAAATCCCCTATCCTAAATAAACATTTGGTATACAAATGAATGTGACAGGCTTACAATAAGGGGGAAATAGTGCCGCTGAGAAACTGGAACTCATTTCTTGCCAAAGTATAGATTGCAGTCTGTTGCCATAAAACTAAATTAAATAAAATGCAAGCAAAAATAATGATAAATTGCACAGATATCAGAGTGCTGCATAATTAAACTTCTAATTTTTTTGAAACTTTATTTTGGAAGAAAAGAAAAAAATGTCTATTTTATGGGATATATTGACACTAAAAGAGACTACTAAGATTCAGGCATCTTTTTTAATTGAAGAAAAGCCAAATAATAGAACCAAAATGCACTGTACTATGACTAAATCCATTTTAAGTGGAATGAGCATGTCTGCATACATATGAATTATAAATGAATAAATCATAAACATTGGAAGGTCAGTAAAATGCTTCCATGCTAATATTTTCTATTAGGATGAATACAATTTATAAACAAGCATTTATTTCAGTTCTCCTGAAATATAAATTTGTCCAGATTTACTGTGTTTGCCCTCCCCTTAAATCAGTCATTCACAACTGGGAACGATTTTGCCCACCAGGGAACATTTGGCGATGTCTGGAGATTTTTTTTTTTCACGACTGGGCAGGGGCAGGGGGAGGGTGTTGCTACTGTCATTGATTGGGTAGAGGTCTAGGACGCTGCCACACAATGCCCAGGAAAGCCTCCTCAGCAACAAAGAACTATCTAGTTCAAAACATCACAGTCCTGAGCCTGAGAAACCCTGACTTAGATAAAATATTACCCCACCATCCATTTCACTTAAAGTATGGATTTTGAAAGCTAAATTTATTCAATTTTATAATGTAGAATGAAGAAAACAAGAAAATGGAAGCAATTTTTAAAAAATTAAGATCGAAACTTATGTAAATTTTAAAAAAATCAATGACAAAACTCCAGTTGTATAGCTGTTTATTCTCAAATTGCATTGAATCTTTTTTGGTTTACTATAACTCTGACTGTAGTCTAGCTTGATCACTGTCACTTAAATAGAATCAAGATACTAATGGCCATATACTAAACTACATATACTCATCCAAACCTAAAATTGGTTAGAGCAGACTTCCAAAATTAAGAAATATTAGAAAATAGCACAATTAAAATACAAATAATAAAACTAGATAGACTGCATGAAGAAGAAAAAGATATATTTTTGATTTATTTTACCTAAAGAATAAGATAGTATCCTATCTTTGCAGTAGACTAATAACAAGATATTGAGTTGCCTTATACTACAAGATTCTGGTTATAAATGTTGACACAAATATTTTAAGAGTAATTTAGTAATCTAAAGTACACACATATTATTACAAAAGTAATAGATGTTTACCAGGAAAGTGGAAAATACAAAAAGCACAAAAGTTGAAAATAAAAATTTTCCATAATTGTGATCATAATATTTTATAAAATGATTCTCTTCCCTCATCATTTCCAACAAACATTTTAATAAAGATTGCATTGCATTCCATCACATGAATTTACCTTAATATAAGTAACCATTCCCTTATTAATATATTCATTCACTTGACAAATATTTGAACTTTTACTATCTACCAGGAATTCACTGGAGATGGGTTAGGAGGCAAACAAAATAAATTTCCTACCCTTATATTTTGAACCTATATGTTATTGCAGAAGACAGGTGTGTATATGTGTGTGTCAAGAAGTGATAAATGCTATGAATAAAATGAAGAAGGGTTATGTGGACATAAAATTATAATCAAGGGTGAATGGCTGCTTTCCCAGGATGAGCAGGGAAAGAGTCTTTGAGGAGGCAACATTTGGAGAGAGGCCTTCTTGAAAGCATCTCTCTCAAGTGAGAACGATTTACTCTCAGCTGCCAAAAAAACATCAAATTCAAAAGCCCTGAGATGAGACCATGCTTGGTGTTATCAAGGAAAGATAAGTAGACCAGAGTGACGAGTGACGGGAGCACAGGAAGGTAACCAGGGGCTTGGTCAGATGAGGGTGTGAAGGCTGAGGTTGGGAGATTGGACTTTAAGTGGGATGGGAAGCTACTGGAGGGGATGAAATGATACAATTATATTGTAAATAGACCACTCTGCTTGCTATGTGCAAAGAACATGGGAAGGAGACTAGAGTAGCTGTGTGGAACCAGTTAGGATGTTACTGCAGTTGTCCCACAAACATGAGAATGACCTGCACTGGGGTAATACTGGAGGAACAGAATAGCAGAATTGGGACATAACTTAAAATGGAGCCAGTAGGCATTGTTCACGACTTTGGTGATTGATGAGAGAGAGAGAGAACAAAAATGATGCAATTTTAGCAGTTTGAAATATTTCTTGGGTGACGATCCTTTTTCATAAATCTTCTTACCCATCTTTAATAATTTATTAAGGGTAATTACTTATAACTTGAATGATTGAATTTCAGATATGCACATTTCACATTTTAAAGCCTATTAATATAGTAGGTAGTATGTTTCTTTTAAACAAATACCTCATAATCAGAGCTTGTTAAAAGGTAAACTGAGGCATACTAAAATTTTTAAGACTTTATTTGAGCATCTATCCATTCCAATCAGGCAGTGCCAAATCAGAAGTGGTTAGGAGCGCTCCACTGACAGAAGCTCGGGAGAGACTTGTCTAGAGAAAAGACAGAAGAAAAGTGAGGAACTTACTGATTGGCTATAGCTTAAAGCCTAGTTGGCTGTTTGTGATTGGCTGTCCTTAGGTTTTGATTTGGTAACCTGGAGGCATTTACTCGCTTGGATTTTGGTTTGCTTATGTGGGCCACCTTGGCCTTAGACCCCCCTCAGTCAAATGGCCTCCTTGTTTAATTAGTTTAGCAAGCTAAATACGGGGGGATAATTATTTTTCATCATTATTACATCATTACATTATTAAATTTTTCCATAATTAGCTTGTTTGTGAGAAAATAAGCACTAATATACAACCAGCAGTGTATCAGAATATCATTTTCCTAAACACTCACCAACATTGCCTATTGCATTCTTCTACTGACATTTTTACAGGAAGAAATTCAATGATATTATGTTTTTCACCTATGTATTAGCCTTTTATATTTCTGTTTTAGTGAATTGCATATTTATGTCATTTGTTTCTACTTACCTCAAAAACTGATCAATATTTTTGTGTACAAAATATATTTAGCCTTTATGGTATGTTGTAAATATTTTTCCAGGTTTTTATTTACATTTAGATTTTTCATTCCTCTTCTGTTATAAAAATGTTTTACTTACTGTTTGAAAAATCAATTGAATTTACCTGTAATAGATTCTTACTATGTTTTTATAGTACCAAAGAACTCCATTCAAAGAACAAATACTTGTTTTTGTATTTGTATACAAATACAAATAGTTATCAAAAAGATAAATGTGGAATCACATTGAGTAAGTATACTTACTCAATGTGATTCCACATTTATCTTTTTGATAACTAGTTTCCTCTAATTTCTTGGTGATGTGTTCTTAATCCTTAAACTTCTATTCATTCATCTACTATTCTATCAATATAAATACTTACTGATAATCAAACAAATACCAGGCACTGTGCTAGGGACCAGGGAAAATATCATATGTGAAAACAGAAATGGTGTCATTCCTTGTGAATTTATGCTATAATAAGTAGAAATAGTTATCAGATAATCACTAAAATGCACAGTAAATTCCAACAGCCATATGTTACAATGGAGAGGAATCAGTCTCTAGGCCAGGATATAATATAATGGATAGATTAAGCTCTTCAGGAGAGGTTAGGAAAGTTATTTCTATGACACAAAGAAGCTAAAATCTGAAGGATGTATGTATGTAAGTCAGTGTAGGGGTTTAAAGGAACATTCAAACAGGAAAAAATATTTATTCAAAGACTTAACATCAAAAAGGAACACTTAGCATTCAAGGGACTGAAGGAATTCCAACTATTTAAGCAGTAAGGTAGAAATTTAAAATCATTCTTCTTCCAAATAGTAAATAATTTTTCCAGAATGAATAACTAAATAATCTGTCCATTCCCCACCTTAATTATATACAACTATTTTTATATTTAGATCTAGGTCTCAGAATATTTGTGTCTCAAGAAACTAAGCTTTTAGTCTGTCCTTTCATGAATACCAGATACCTTTAATCACTTGGCTTCTACAATATTACTAAATGCATTTGAAATGAAATGCTATTTTTGAATTATGCAAATGAGGCAACATTTTCTAATCACTTGTAATTTTTTTCAGTGTCAACAGTTGTCTCTTCCTTTGTACCAGATGATTGAATCATTTAGCTACTGCATGTGTGATAATGTGTCCTACACTATAATGAAACTGTGGAAACCAGTAAAGTCAAAGAAACACATGCTATTTATGAACAACTATCTCAAATGAAGCTTTGCTTTTATATGTGCTTAAATTATTATAATAACAGTAAAGATGCCAATTACATTTTGAACATTTGCACACTATGATCTACTGTAATAAAAGCATTGCATGTGTATCATTTAATCTTTACAAATCCAACAAAGCATAGACATAATTTACTCCATTTCATTAATAAGAAAATTAAGTCTCAGTGACTAATCCACAGTCACACATAACTAATAAGGGTTGTGTTCAGGATTCCAGTTCAGAACCACCTTTATTTCAAAAGTCACATATTTAAGTCCAATGCTTTATAGTTGGGAATTCAGTTAGGTTTGGCAGATTAAGTTAAACCTCTAAATTTCCTCGTGTATTGGTATATTTTAAGTCTTCAAACCATATAGATTATGTTGGAAAGAAAATCTGTTTTGGCATAAATAGTATTAAGCACCCACTCCTGACATTTCAATGTATTGGATAAAGATTCAGTCCTGAATCATTTGATCAACTTGGCCTTGAATGCTGAATTGTACTTACATGGTCAATATTGCTTGCTCCTTTAGTCACAGATTTTTATTCTAGAACTCCAACTAAAAAAATATAAGAATTGAGGATTACATTTCTTGAGAAGGACCATTTATATATACCTGTCTATATTGTCTCCCTTTGAGGCCTAGAGCAATTTTAGACTAAATTATACCTTTTTAAACTTCAAAAGTTGTGTATAGTAATAAACATTTATTTCTGTGAGTGGATACTACTCGAATAATGAATACATATGTGGAATCACTGGATTCTAATACCTCACATGAAAACAGTTGTGGCAGAGAATGCTGTGTAGTTTAAGATCCCTCAGGGGTGAATAATTTTAAATCAATGACTTCAGATATTGTGCTTCTGAAATATAGCCTCTCACAGGAGTTTCTTGGCAACACTGGTAAACATTATGCCATCTGTGTAATTGCTCTGTGTACTTTCATTCCTTTAACTTAAAAGGCAGTGTTGGGGGGAAGGACGATATTAGAAATGGATTACTCTGAAAGCAATTGACAAAATTTATCTGTCATATATATATATATATATATATATATATATATATATATATATATGTCAGATTAACAGTTAGACATTAGACTCTGGACATTTCCGTAGCTAAAACACATTAGACTTTATTTCCTTCTCATAAGTGAATGCGTAGCTTCCCTTCACAAAGTAATTTAGGTACTCTAGCTCCATCTGTGTCATGACTCCATTATTCATTTGCTTCCCATTGCAATCTGCATCTTTTTGGAGGAAATATAGTGAATGCTGTGGTGTGCCCCACTCCTCGGACTCAAGTACTCATTTCTTCACTCTTGAGGGCAGAAAGCTGAGTGCCTCTTCAATTATCCTTGGCTGAAGAAGCTGTCTTTCCCAAGGTTACTCTTCTCCTCAGAGGCTGTCCACAACAAATAACCGGTCAATACAGAGTTACAAAGATCCGTCCCATTGCCTCAAGTGTTGCTGTCTCTTAAAGGCCATTCTAGCCTTGAACTCACTGTGACGTTGGCTGAGGCCTCTACTGCAGATGCATTCTTCTGTTGCCGAGAGAAGTGTTTAGCTACTCTCTCTTTTCAGTACTGCTTCCTTCACTTCCCTACAGGTATTGTTCTTGAGTATTCTCCAAAATAAACCGCCTGTATTCAAACATGTCTGTCTCCTATGGAAACAGATTACAAGAGAAGAGAGAGAAAGTGTGGAAGGCACACCCCTGTTTCTTAAAACTCCCTAGCCTGGAAGCCACATGTATCACTTTCATTCACATTGCAATAGCTAGAACTAGTCCCTTGACTATATGTAGATATAAGACTACTGAGAAATATACTGCTTTCCTGGAGTATCTACAAAAGAGGAGGGAATAGTAATCACTGCCAGAGTGGTTATGTGAATAGTAACTTTTAGAAGCTAGGGGACTCAGAATGAAATTGGATTTAAATTGTTAAGATGCTTCAAGTACAAAAATGAGATATCCTTTTTACTTATGCTTACATTCAAACCAACTATAGACATAACAGAATTATATTCTGTTTCTAGGAATATCCTTTATTTTTAAATAAATTCAAAATAAATATTTTCTTGTCAAAGGTAATTTGTACACACCATTCATTCATCTCACAAGTATATTTAAACTACCTACTATGCACTGTGTTAGACAGTAGGATCATATATGAAAAAACAAATTCATACCCATATAATATTCATATTATATTGGTGAAAATGGATAAGTAGTTCTATACTGTTGGGGTAAGTTTTATGATGAAGTCTAGATTAAGAGCCATGGGATTAAAAGGAGTGGTATCCAGAAAACTACTAGAGCTAATCAATTAATTTGGTAAAGTAGCAGGATACAAAATTAATGCACAGAAATCTCTTGCATTCCTATACACTAATGATGAAAAATCTGAAAGTGAAATTAAGAAAACACTCCCATTTACCATTGCAACAAAAAGAACAAAATATCTAGGAATAAACGTACCTAAGGAGACAAAAGACCTGTATGCAGAAAATTATAAGACACTGATGAAATAAATTAAAGATGTTACAAATAGATGGAGAGATATACCATGTTCTTGGATTGGAAGAATCAACATTGTGAAAATGACTGTACTACCCAAAGCAATCTACAGATTCAATGCAATCCCTATCAAACTACAATGCAATCCCTATCAAACTACCACTGGCATTTTTCACAGAACTAGAACAAAAAATTTCACAATTTGTATGGAAACACAAAAGACCCCGAATAGCCAAAGCAATCTTGAGAACGAAAAATGGAGCTGGGGGAATCAGGCTCCCTGACTTCAGACTATATTAGAAAGCTACAGTAATCAAGACAGTTTGGTACTGGCACAAAAACAGAAACATACATCAATGGAACAGGATAGAAAGCCCAGAGATAAACCCACACACCTATGGTCACCTTATCTTTGATAAAGGAGGCAAGCATATACAGTGGAGAAAAGACAGCCTCTTCAATAAGTGGTGCTGGGAAAACTGGACAGGTACATGTAAAAGTAGGAAATTAGAACACTCCCTAACACCATACACAAAAATAAACTCAAAATGGATTAAAGACCTAAATGTAAGGCCAGACACTATCAAACTCTTAGAGGAAAACATAGGCAGAACACTCTATGACATAAATCACAGCAAGATCCTTTTTGACCCAGCTCCTAGAGAAATGGAAATAAAAACACAAGTAAACAAATGGGACCTAATGAAACTTAAAAGCTTTTGCACAGCAAAGGAAACCATAAACAAGACCAAAAGACAACCCTCAGAATGGGAGAAAATATTTGCAAATGAAGCAACTGACAAAGGATTGATCTCCAAGATTTACAAGCAGCTCATGCAGCTCAATAACAAAAAAACGAACAACCCAATCCAAAAATGGGCAGAAGACCTAAATCGACATTTCTCCAAAGAAGATATACTGATTGCCAACAAATGCATGAAAGAATGCTCAACATCATTAATCATTAGAGAAATGCAAATCAAAACTACAATGAGATATCATCTCACACCGGTCAGAATGGCCATCATCAAAAAATCTAGAAACAATAAATGCTGGAGAGGGTGTGGAGGAAAGGGAACCCTCTTGCACTGTTGGTGAGAATGTAAATTGATACAGCCACTATGGAGAACAGTATGGAGGTTCCTTAAAAAACTACAAATAGAACTACCATACGACCCAGCAATCCCACTACTGGGCATATACCCTGAGAAAACCATAGGTCAAAAAGAGTCATGTACCAAAATGTTCATTGCAGCTCTATTTACAATAGCCAGGACATGGAAGCAACCTAAGTGCCCATCATCAGATGAATGGATAAAGAAGATGTGGCACATATATACAATGGAATATTACTCAGCCATAAAAAGAAACAAAATGGAGGTATTTGTAGTGAGGTGGATGAACCTAGAGTCTGTCATACAGAGTGAAGTAAGTCAGAAAGAGAAAAACAAATACAGTATGCTAACACGTATATATGGAATCTAAGGAGAAAAAAAAAAAAGGTCATGAAGAACCGAGTGGCAAGACGGGAATAAAGACACAGACCTACTGGAGAATGGACTTGAGGATATGGGGAGGGGGAAGGGTAAGATGTGACAGGGTGAGAGAGTGGCATGGACATATATACACTACCAAATGTAAAATAGATAGCTAGTGGGAAGCAGCCGCATAGCACAGGGAGATCAGCTCGGTGCTTTGTGACCACCTAGAGGGGTGGGATAGGGAGGGTGGGAGGGAGGGAGACGCAAGAGGGAAGACATATGGGAACATATGTGTATGTATAACTGATTTACTTTGTTATAAAGCAGAAACTAACACACCATTGTAAAGCAATTATACTCCAATAAAGATGTTAAAAAAAAAAAAAAGGAGTGGTATCAAAATAATTTTGGAGAAACCAAGGAAGTTTCATCAGCACAGCCATTGTGTATGTTTGTTCACATTGTAGGTAGATGAAAAATACCCCCTTCAGTTATGCAGAGTACATCCAGGAAAGCTATACTAAGAGCCTCTATCTAGAAGATTATACAACATGAACTATGTTTTTATTCATAGTCACTAGCCCAGACAAGTAGTGGAAAAAAACTTTTCTCAATTACATGTGTATGAATCCTGTCACATGGTATGCATTCCATGTATAGTTGAGGAATGCATGTATGCATAAAGTAATAAGTGTATTATCACAACATTTATTCAACATTAAGCAGGCACATTCATGAACTGCAATAATTTGATTGTATGACTAGAGCAACATTAAGATTATTCAGTGGAAAGTATTACATCAAAAGGGAAATTTAGAAATGCAGAAGTGGCAGCAAATTTAGCCAGAAGACATTTTTAGAAAGGCTCATTAGTTATAGTGATTAACCAAATCTTGTGAAAAGAAAAAGATAAAACAGAGAGAACTGGGAAATGATTTGCATTCTTGCAACTACAAAAGGAATATTGCCAAGAGTTAACACCTGTCCTTCTCAAATTATTCCAAAAATTGCAGAGAAAGGAATGCTTCTGAACTCATTCCACAAGGCCAGCATAATCCTAATACCAAAACCTGTTAAAGATATCACAAAAATAAAATTACAAGCCAATATAACTGATGAACATTGATGCAAAAATACTCAACAAAATATTAACAAACCAAATTCAACAATATAGTAAAAGAATCATACACCATGATCAAGTGGGATTTGTCTCAGGGATACAAGGATGGTTCAATATCAGCAAATTAATCAGTGTGATACACCACATTAACAAATTGAAGCATAAAAATTAGTTGATTACCTCAATAGATGCATAAAAGTCTTTTGACAAAATTCAACTTCCATTTATGATTTAAAAACTCTCAAAAAGAAGGGTTTTAAGGGAATATACCTCAATATAGTAAAGGCCATGTATGATAAGCTCACAGTTAACATCATACTCAATGGTGAAAAGCTGAAATCATTTCCTTTAAGATCAGGAAAAGACAAGGATGTCCACCTTCATCACCTTTATTCAACATAGTACTGAAAGTCCTAGCCACAGTAATCAGACAAGGAAAGGAAATGAAAGGAATCCAAATTGGAAAGGAAGAAGTAAAACTGTCACTCTTTGTAGATGACATAATACTATATACAGAAAATCCTTAGACACTACCAAAAAGCTACTAGAGATCATAAATGAATTCAGTAAAGTTGCAGGGTACAAAATGAATATACAGAAATCTGTTGTATGCCAACAGTGAACTATTAGAAAGAGAAATTTAAAAAACAATCCCATTTAAGATCACATCAAAAAGAATAAAATACCTTGGAAAAAATCTAACTAAGGAGGTAAAAGACCTGTACTCTGAAAACTATAAGACATTGATGAAAGACGTTGAAGACAACACAAACAGATGGAAAGATATACCTTGTTCATGGATTGGAAGAATTAATATTGTTAAAATGGCCAGACTACCCAACACAATCTACAACTTAAATGCAATCCCTATCAAAATACCAATGACATTTTTCACAGAACTAGAACAAATAATTCTAAAATTTGTATAGAAACACAAACGACCCCAAATATCCTGTGGAATCATCAGAATGAAGAGCAGAACTGAAGGAATCATGGCCCCTGACTTCAGACTACACTACACAGCTACAGTAATCAAAATAGCATGGTATTTGCACAATAAAGGACATGTAGACCAATGGAACAGAATAGGGAGGCCAGAAATGAACTCACACTTACATGTGCGATTAATCTATGACAAAGGAGGCAAGAATATACAATGAGGAAAAGACAACCTCTTCAATAAATGGTATGGGAAAACTGGACATCTATATGCAAAAGAATCAAACTGGGCTAGTCTCTCACACTATGCACAAAAATAAATTCAAAATGGATTAAAGACTTAAGTGTAATACCTGGAACCATAAATCTTCTAGAAGAAAACATACTCTCTTTGACACTAGACTTAGTAATTTTTTGTGGGGAGGGGGGGATATATCTCTTCAGGAGAGGGAAACAAAAGCAAAGGTAAACAAATGGGACTACAACAAACTAAAAAGCTTTTGTGCAGTGAAGGAAATCATCAAAACATAAAAAGGAAGCATAAAGAATGGGAGAAGGTATTTGCAAATGGTATGTCTGATAAGGGGTTAATATCCAAAAAAAAAAAAAAAACCTCATACAACTCAGCATCAAAAAACAAACAAACAACCCAATTAAAAAATGGGCAGAGGATCTGAATTGACATTTTTCCAAAGAAGACATAAAGATGGGCAACAGGCAAATGAAAAGATGTTCCACGTCATAGGGAAATGCAAATCAAAACCACAATGAGATATCACCTCACACCTGTCAGGATGGCTATTATCCAAAAGACAACAATAACAAGTGTTGGCAAGGATGTGGAGAAAAGGAAACCATCTGGCACTGTTGGTGGGAATGTAAACTGGTGTAGCCACTGTGGAAAACACTTTAGAGTTCTTCAAAAAATTAAAAATAGAACTACCATATGATCCAGCAATTCTACTCCTGGATATTTACCCAAAGAAAACAAAAACAGTAATTAGAAAGGATATATGCATCCCTATGTTCATTGCGGCATTATTTACAATAGTCAACATATGGAAGCAACCCAAGTGCCCATCAATAGATGAATGAATAAAGAAGGTGTGGAATATATATACAATGAAATATTACTCAGCCATAAAAAGAATGAAATCTGCCATTTGTGACAACATGGATGAACCTAGAGGATATTATGCTAAGTGAAGTTAGTCAGACAGAGAAAGACAAATACTGTATAATTTCACTTATATATGGAGTCTAAAAAACAAAACAAACAAATGTAACAAAACAGAAACAGAGTTAAAGATACAGAGAATAAACAGATGATTGCCAGAGGGGAGGAAGGTGGGTAGAGGAAAGAAATAGGTACAAACTTCCAGTTGCAAAAGAAATTAATCACAGGTATGAAATATACAATGTGGGGAGTATAGTCAATAATTATGTATATCTTTGTATGATGCTATATTGTAATTAGATTTATTGTGGTAATCATTTAAAAATGTATAGAAATACCAAATCACTATGTTGTGTAACAGGAACTGACATAGTGTTGTAGGTCAATTATACTTCAAAAACAAAAACAGAAACAAACAAACTCATAGAAAAAGAGATCAGATTTGTGGTTACCAGAGGTGGGAAATAGAGGGAGCAGAAATGTGATGAAAGCTGTCAAATGGTACAAACTTCCAGTTATAAGATAAATAAGTATCAGGGGTGTAATGTGCAACATGATAAATGTAATTAACACAGATGCATATTACATATAAAAGTAAGTTGTTAAGAGAGTAAATCCTAAGAGTTCTCATCACACACACACACACACACACACAAATTTTCTCTAATTTTTTCTCCATATGAGATGATGGATGCTCACTAAACTTACTGTGATAATTGCTTCATGATGTATGTAATCAGATCATTATGCTGTGCACCTTAAACTTATACAGTGCTGTATGTCAATTACATCTCAATAAAACTGAAAGGAAAAAAAGGCGTAGTGCCAACAGGCCAATTTATTTATCAAAAACCAATCAGACACTCGTGTTATGTTCTAGGGTGAATCAAACAGAGTCTCTGACCTCAAGGATCTTATATTTCACTGGGGGAAACATCATACAAATGTTTTATGTGTATGTAATATGTAGCATGAAATGAAATAAAGCAAGTAGAAAGAGATATTGATAATTAATTTATTTATGTTTTTAATAAGATGCACCTATGAAGAGGTGACATTTGACCAGAGAACTGACAGAAGCAAGGGAAGGAGCAATTTGGATATCTGGGGAAAGAGAGAACAGTAAGCAAAAAGGCCCTGCTAGAGAGCATGTTGAGTATATTGAAGGAATAAGAAAGAGAAGAGGCAGTGTGGATAGAGTCTCGTGACAGCTGGATTTGCTGTGTCTTTTGTCACAATGCCTGGGCTCTCATAAAATAATAAATAGCAAAGGCAAATACAAGTACATTCTCTTACTTGTAGCATTAAACCATGCCCCAGTATGACATTGAAATGGCCTTATATTCAAGTTTTGGATACTTTTTAATAACAATTACATACCACAAGGAACCACACTGTATAAAACATGACTTGTGTTTATTTTTAATACTATAAAATATTTAATGTCTCTACTTTTAACTATTTATTTTGCAAAATTATTTGAACATCAAACTTTGTTTTTGCTACTGTCAATTCTGGTGGTATATAATAAAACTCTTTTGACTTTTTAATTGAATTTTGAAAAGTTTGAAAATATGAACATGTGCGGAAGGAACTGTTAAACATGATGATGAAAACTGAATAGACTTAGACTTCAGATAGATTTATGGACTTTGAGGACAGGTAACTTGCAGGTGTTTTAAGAAGATAGAAAAACTTTAATCTGAAATATTTAAACCCTGAATTATGATAGGAAAGTTAGCTTAAGAGGAATCTAATGCAGACTCAAGCCATGTATCAGTAGTCTACAGACAACAAAATGTAGAAATTTGGGCCAAGAAAAGACAAACCAAACAAGCATTAATTCTGTGAAAAAACAAAGAAATATCTTGAACATAATGACAAAGAACAACACATCATGCAATTCATGTTAAATAATATTTGATAGAGGATATAAAAAAGCATTTTTCATTCCCTTAGAAAGAACCACCCCCTCACACACACACACAAACCTGCACACACACATGCATGCACAAATGAATAGCAGTGAACTTAAATCTGTGGAAACATTTGCTTTGTTTGCCATTTTTTCTCCTCTACAAAATGTCCATTTTTATTTCACCTAGTCACCTACATGAAAAACTCAGGAAAAACACCATAACGAAATCAAATCTACTTCATTAAATCCATGGGAACAAAGTTTAAAATTTATGATAGATTAACAATGTAGGGAAAAAAACCCAACTAGGCAATATTCTTAAGAATCTTCATGTATTATATGTATGTCCCTCTGATTTTCAGCAGATAATATAAAATTTATCATTTGAATTGTAAATCTCATAAAAATCTTTAACTGGATAAAATATATACATATTTATTTTTATCTAATAGTAAGACAAAAGCACCCCAAAGCATACAGTCTGGTAAACAGAAAGAAACCATGTTCTTACTGATGCGTGGAAAGTTCCTACATGTAAATTTCTATGTGTGAAGAGCTGAGAAACTTTGTTCTAAGAGAGAAGCTAGGAGAATTCTCTTGAAGCTGCATTTGAAGATCATGAACATTTTTACTTAGATTAATTGAATTGGCTTGGGAGTGGATGGATGATAGGGATGTGATCATCCCTATCATATCCCTGCCCCCCGCCAGAGCCACTCTTTGGCAGTGCCACTTTGCTAGACACATAAATCAAATGGCATTATGTGGCATGCATTTATAATAAGGAGATGAAAAAAATCGTTTCTATTTTCTAGAAGTTTAGTAACTGAGTGAAATAGAGAATTTAAAAATAACATGAAAATTTCTCAGTTGTAAAAATGCAAAATGTACAATAGCTTCAAACCAAATGGTCCTGGAATATAAGGGAAGCCTTTATTTTTAATATTCCTCTTCTGCTTTTTCTCTGTCGCTCATTCTTCTGTTTCTCTTCGCTTGATTTCCTGCAGATATTTGAACATTTTTTAGGATTTCATCCTAATTTGTTTATAGTGTTTCCTAGTATCTCACTTTGTATAAATCTCTTAGTAGTTACTCTAGGTATTAAAAATCATATATGAAATTTATCACTATCAGCTGGTATTGAAGTTTTGGCAGTTCGACTGAAATGTAGAAACCTTACTTCTATTAGGCCACTTTATCCTTCCCCTTTTCAAATTTTAATTGTCTTAAATATTTGTCTATATTCATTGAGCACCACATCAGATGGTATTATAATTGTTGCTTCCACTTTCAAATGTGACTTTATAAAACTCATGAAAATTAGAATTGTCTATTATATGTACCTTTACTTTTACACATATTTTATTTTTCCTTTCTGAAATTTCAATCTTTCTTCTGTTATCATTTCCTTTCTTTTAAGAGAACTTCTCCTAGCCATTCTTTAGGTTAGTTTTGCTAAAATAAATTCTCTTAGTTTTACTTCATCTGACAATGGTTCTATTTTCTCTTCATTCCTGAAGAATATTTTCACTGGATATAGGATTTCTGGTTGACAATTCTTTTCTTTTACTTGAAAGCTATTGAGCCATTTCCTCCTGGACTTTATGGTTTCAGATGAGAAATCTGTTGTCATTTAAATTGGTGTTTCTCTGTAAGTAATGTATCGTTTCTCTCTGGATGCTTCCAGACTTTTCTTTCTCCTTAGATTTCATAAGTTTAATTATGAAGTGTCTTGGTATGGATTTCTTTTGTAGGTTTATGGCTTTTTACCAGTTTGGGAAGTTTTCAGCAATTCTTTCTTCAAATACTTTTTTGACCCTATTCTCTTTCTTTTCCTCCTGTAACTCCAGTGATATGAATGTAAGCTCTTTTGTTACTGTCACACAGGCCCCTGGAATGCTACTGTTTTCCAGTTCTGTAATTTCCACTTGATTCTTCTTAAAAATTCTATTTCTTTACTGAGATTTTCCATTTTGGGGTTTTGTTTTAAAAGAATTCCCAATGGATTATTAAAGCGTTTTCATGATGGCTGCTGAAAAATACTTGTTGGATTATTCCAACAGCTGATTTATCTCAGTGTTGGTGTCTGCTGATTGTCCTTTCCCACTCATGTTTTCCTGGTTCTTTGTATGACAGATGATATACTGGACATTTTGGATTTTATATTATGAGTCTCTGGATCCTATTTAATCTTTCCTAGCAGGTAGTCCACCTGTTGAGGTGGACCACTAGAGCCCGGTAGGTTGTATGTCCAGCCTGCCATTACGTCCCACCAATGCTATCTTGGCAAAAGTGGAGCACTTATGCACACCTCTTCATTTCAGGTGGGTAGGATAGAAGTACAGCTCCCCCAGGCCTTGCTGACACTTCCTTGGTAAAAACAGATCATTGATGACCACTGCTTTATTGCCTCTGATTAGGGATATAAGCTCAGTTCCCTGCTATGCACCTCTGACACCAGGAGAAGAAAGTAGACTGTCACCCACTTCACTTTCCACCACCTTGTCTACCTCATTGACACCTGGTGGGAGTAGAGACTCTGCTCTTCATTGCGTCTTGCTGACTCCAAGCAACAGGGAGTATTGGAGTACTGGCTCTGATTTGCACTGTATCATTCATTCTTGTTGCTGTCAGATGGATATAGAGGCTCAGCTCCCCAGTGGGCCTCATTGATACCAAGAATTGTGGGGGGAAATAGAGAGCTTGCAAGCTCTAATTTCATTGTATTGCTCAATCTCACTGATGCTGAGTGGGATAGATGCTCAGCCTGCCACTGGATCCTTTGAAACTACCCTTGCTGAGGGTATCAGCGTACTTCCTGCTTCTGCCAGGTGGGGAAGAAGAGCAACTCAATTCCTGGCCCACCATTACTATATTGGAAGGAAAATTGCATCACTGTCACCTACTTCCAAAGGGCATGGGAAGGCCCTTTGTTCAGCCTGGCTGACGCTCACAGATAGGGGAATCGGAGCACTATTGCCTACTTACATATGTCTTGAAAGGTAGGGTGGAAGATAACTCTCTTTTCTGACCCACAAAAACTGTGTAAGTGTGCGTAAAGGTGACGAATCTTTTTTCTGTTTTTGTCTGGCTGAATAATGGGTGGTGATATGGGCTGAATATTTGTGTTCCGCTCAAAGCCATATGTAGAAACCCTAACCTGCAATGTGATGTTATTTGGAGGTGGGGCGTTTGGGAGGTACTTATTCATGAGGGTGGAGCTCTCATGATTGGATTAGTGCCCTTATAAGAAGAGACACCAGAGAGCTTCTTCTCTCTCTGCTCTCTGTCATGTGAGGACATAGCAAGAATATGGCCACCTGCAGACTCAGAAGTGGGTCCTCACCAGAACTGAAACATGCTGGCACTCTGATCTTGAGCTTCACAACTTCCAGAACTGTCAAGAAATATATTTCTGTTGTTTAAGCCACCCAGTCTATGATAATTTGTTATAGTAGCCTGGAGTAAGACAGGTGAGTATTGACAAAAGGGTTTTTTTCATTTGGTCAGATCATTCCCTTTATTGTGGCTGAGGAAATAAGCTCTACTTAAGCTTTTGTTTATCTCTGCCTGTTGGTGGTTTTGGATTAGATGTTTCTGCAGCATCCTGTTCAGAAGATATGTGATAAAATAAGGAAATTCAGAGTCTCACCACTGTCTTGTTCCTCAGGTTCCATGGTCCATAGGCAATCTGACTTCTTCCCATCTTTGAAGTTTTTCCTTGCTGGTTTGTTGTTATATCCAGGGAGTTTTAGTTATGAGATGGAGGACCTGAGAGATACAACACCATTCTGTCTTGGCAGAACTTCACTTTTAAAAAGCAACTATCTATTAAACAGTGGGATCAAAGGCAGAGTAAGAGTTTTCAAAGTCAATATCATAGATGACATCCAAACAGGGACATAGCATCTTTAAAGACATCAAGAGAATAAATATTATTGTGTGCCAGGAGACCTTTTATAATCATGGCAGCTGGGCAGCACTGTTACCCAGGAGACCATGGCAGTAAGCAGGAGCCACATCAGTAAGAGCCTTATATGCCCAGGTGAGGATTTTGAATTTCTTCCTTTGTGGACAGGAATCTCTGAAGTGAAGATTTAGTTTTGTAACCACAATAGGTTTCATTGTGATGTGGACAATGCAGAATCAAAGAAGTCAAGAGGCAAAAGTATCTGATGGTAAGGTATCAGGGGATGGTGGTAAGAACGGTAAAACATTTTGAGTTTAAGATATATTTGGGAAGAAAAATTTAAAAATTAGGTTGTAGAGGACTAGAAGAATGGATTTGGGAAAATGAGGGAGGAGGAAGCATTAAGGATGCCTTCAGTGTTTCTGGCTTACTATGTTTGGCTGGATGAATTAACTGGCCTCACAAATACAGAATAGATATCAAATGAAGGGACTAGTAATGAAGAGATTAAGGTGCAAATTACTCTTCAACTTCTATAGCGTTACCCGTATATTGGCAAGTCATATCTTTTTCTCTGTGCTTCGTCTCACCCACTCATGTTTAAATTCTGAAAAATGAAGTCCTAGCTTTATTCATCTTCCACACTTGTTACTTCTAGTTCTTCTACCTTAATATCAACCCTCATTACCTTTTCATGGTCTGTTATAATCACTTCTTATCTTCTCTCTATATATAGGGTCCCATCATCATATTCTTGCCCTCAGAGCAAGATTTCTAAAGAAGATATTGGATCACCTTCCTTTCCTACAAAATATTTTCTATAGATCCCCAATGTACACAGATTATACTGCACATTTCTCATTCTTTTTGATGTTTAGAAACATTTATTATTGGGAAAATATTGAAGTATGCACATCAGGCTGTTAACATAAGTTTCCTTACATGGAATTAAATGAAAGAGGTGAAAGTAGGCCAAGATAATTACTGTTTTTTTTAATTATTTCATTTGTTACAAAGGGAGTGCATGACTTTGATAACGAAATTATAAAAGAATTAAAAGAAACTTTGGGGGCTTGTTTTCTATTCTGTTAGTTATCTATTGCCACAATAATGCTGCAAACAATCACCAAACTTCAGTAAAATATACAGTAAGTCCCCTACATACGAACCTTCAAGTTACGAACTGTCAAAGATGCGCACATGCATCTGGTTCCAGCAAGGAACCAGAACCGGTGCCATCAATGTCAGGCATGAGTGAAACTGTAGCTTACCCTCCATCTCCTGTTGCTGAGATCCTTCAGCACTACCATCTCCAACCTCCTCTCCCTCCTCTAGTCAGTAACCCTTCTTGCCTGTTCACTCGATGCCAGCCCCTGTATGCCAGCTGTTGTACTGTACTACTGTACTTTTCAAGGTACTATACTGTAAGATTAAAAATGTTTTCTCTTTTTTTGTGTTTGTTGGGTTTTATGTATTATTTGTATGAAAAGTACTATAAACCTATTACAGTACAGTACTATATAGCCGATTGTGTTAGTTGGGTAGCTAGGCTAACTTTGTTGGATTTATGAACAAATTGGACTTATAAACACACTCTCAGAATGGAACTCATTCATATGTAGGGGACTTACTGTAACAATAAACTTTTATTGAACTCATGAGTCTGCAGTCCAGCAAACAAGCTAGTGCAGCCAGTTCTTGTCATGGCTGGGCTCATGCACACATTTGGCATTAGCCACAGATCTACTCATTTAGAGTGATTTCAACTGAGATGACAGAGGGCTCATCTCTGCTCCACATCATAGATCCCACAGGTTAGTCCAAATGAGTCTGTTCTCATAATAAAGTCTGAGGAATAAGACTGCAAGCAGAAATAAGCAAGTGCCTCCTCTTGCCTCTGCATTTGCTAACATCCTGATGGTCACTAAAGTCACAAAGCTGAGCCCAGAGTCTTGGAATGCAGCAGAACATGCCACACAGTGTTGCCAAGTTACATGGCAGAGGAAATGGATACATGGAGAGGAGATGAATTGAAGGCATGCAGGCAATCAACTTGAAAGAACCATGGAACTAAGTAACCATGCACTCCTCTATTTTATTTCTCCATCTGACAGGTATGCATTCATCCTTAGTTCTAGATGCTATGAGTTCAGCAATGGTTAAAATAAAATCCCAGGGACTTCCCTGGTGGCACAGTTGTTAGGAATCTGCCTACCAATGCAGGGGACATAGGTTCGAGCCCTGGTCCGAGAAGATCCCACATGCTGCAGAGCAACTAAGCCCGTGCACCACAACTACTGAGCCTGTGCTCTAGAGCCCGCGAGCCACAACTACTGAAGCCCGTACACCTAGAGCCCCTGCTCTGCAACGAGCAGAAGGCCCCGCTCGCCGCAACTAGAGAAAGCCTGCACATAGCAACGAAGACCCAACGCAGCCAAAAATACATAAATAAATTTATTAAAAAAATAATAATAATAAAATAAAATCTCAGTCCTTACTTCCTAGTGAAAGAGAGAGACAGTAAATGAGTAAAATACATATAAATTCAAATTTTAAGGTGTGATATGAGTGATAAACCTGGGTAAGTAGACACAGATGGGTGGATCAAGTAGGTGGTCAGGACAAGATTTCTGGGGGAGTGAAATATAAAGACTGAAGTAAAGAATCAGAATAAGGCAATGCAAAGCTTTGGGGAAAGTGTCTTCCAGACAGATGGAAGAACATGTGGGAGGCATCTGGGGCTAGAACAAGAATGGGAGTATTTTCCAACCTTAGCAAGTCAGTCTGCCTGTAGTGCAGTGAGTGAGGAAGGCAGTGGGAGGAGGGGAGACAAGAGGGCTAGTGAGGTCACATCACTGGGACTCTAGAGTCCTGGAGGAGTACAGATTTATTTAGAGTGTGCTAAGAAGTTGACGGGGAACAAATATGTCACCTCAAATTATGCTACTATGGCATACTGATTTTTTTTTTTTGTTTTCTGCTGCCCTGCTCAGCTTGCAGGATCTTACTTCCCTCACCTGGGATTAAACCTGTGTCTCCTGCAGTGGAAGCGTGGAATCTTAACCTCTGGACTGCCAGGGAAGTCCCGACATACTGATTATTTTGAATTAAAGTTAGTTGAGAAACAGCCAGTACAAAGACCCTTCTTTGTCTCCCTGAAAGCAGTAAATAAATCTCCCATGTGAAAGGTCCCTCCTTGTACCAGGAGGAAGAGACATCCTTATCACCAGAGATAGGGAATTTAGGGCCAAAAAGGCTATATAAACACACCTTCTTACTTCCACATTAATTTACTACCTCAAGCCCAAACTTCTTTGTCTTGTCAATTCTTCACAAACAATTGTTTCTTTGTCTAAAAGATATAAAACCTGCCTGCTTTGGTTACTTCCTTGAGTCTCATATTTTTAATGGGACTCTCATACATATGAAATGAAATTTCTTTTTCTCCCATTAAACTGTCTTACGTCAGTTTAATTATTAGACCATCCAGAAAACCTAGAATGAAAGAAGGGAAAAGTTTTCCTCCCCTACAAAGTCATTTGAACTTTGAAAGTAAGGCGAATTTAAATTTTTATGAGAACTCTAGGGATACATATCCTTCTCCAAACATAAAAAGATATATGTTTATCTTCATTTTACATTTGAGTAAAATGAAGCTAAAATATGTTAACATAATTTTTTATTAGAGAGTTCTCACAGTCTATTCTGAATTAATAGTCAATATGATGGTGTTGAAAATACCAAGGAATAAGTTTTAAAATAAATAATTAAAAATGTTTAATCATCTTTAAAGAATGCTATTACTAGAGCAGATGGAGGAGAGGTGAAATTTTTACAGTAATATATAGGATGATGTATCTTGGAATAGAAATGCTGCAACTCATGAGTTGAGCATTTGTTTAATCAAAATGCACTGAACATAAGAAGTTCACTGTGTACTACAATGCTGTTGACAAGATATAAAAGATTCTCTCATGATTTTTATAGGTGGGCAGGTTTATTTGGCAGAAATATAAATGAGGTGTCCTCCAAAAATGGTGACAAAGATCAAGTCATTTGACAGTGCAGTAAAAGGAAACATAAATTCTTTTGAAAGACTTAACAAATCTGAGAATATTTTCAATAATCCAACTTGTGATAATAAAGAAGAGGTTGAGACATACCTAGCAAATAATAAATTAATTAGGAAGGGAAGGTGACCATGGAACATTCTACCTCTTATGAAAGATTATGGTATTTAGGGCTAGATTGAATTTTGATAAATAATACGATCACCTATTCCTGCTTCGTGAGGGAATCTGAAACAATCCGAATTCATTAACATGATACAGTCCCTCTGTCAGCACTAGTGAATTCTGGCTGTATGCCAATTTTTGCATTAGGAAAAAAAAATCACAGATGTTTTAGTAAATTTATAACTTAGCATAGACCTTGGACAGTAAATTCTTTTACTGGCATCCTAGATTATGATGCCTTAACTCTGACACTATAAAACTAAGGCCTTAATACCCTTATAGCTCCATTCCCACACTTTGAAAGGTATTGTATATTTTAATTCTAAAAGGTCAATTTGGTAAGAACCCTTCACTCCTTATCACTGAAACCAAGTCTCCCTAAAACTGAGTTCTTCTGCTGAGTTTATGATTAACCTCTGTATCCAAAACTTTACTCCCTTTCTTTTCCTGAACATGTTCCCCTCAAGATTGAGGAGTATCAAAGAAATGGAGGGATTGAGACTATATACAAACCCCTGTGTCCTTGTCCTTTGAAGAAAAACTCTTTTGCTTTAGTCTCCCAGGCCTCCCTTCAGTCTCAAAGGTCTGACTCAAGAGTTAATGATAAGGAAATGTGAAGATGTAGAAACAAAGAATAGCTGTTGGGCTGGGAAATTGGTAACAGTTTAGGCTATAAATCTGCCACAAAGCAGAATCACTGAACTCACAGTTTCTTGAAAGATACAGATAAAGGCCTAACACACATTCCTAAGTTGTTTCTACAGGAAGCAGAATCTCCCAGATGAAAACTGATGATCACAAGAACATAGACCCTAGACTGGTTGAAACCAGAAGGTTGATGATGCTTGAAACTTCACCTTGATACCAGCCAGTCTGAGAACTGTGCATGAGCTGATCAAACACTCTGCAACCCCCTCACACTGACTTTAAAACTCCTTCCCTGAAAGCCGTTGGGGAGTTCAGGTCTTTTGAGCATGAGCTGCCCATTCTCCTTGCTTGGCACCTTGTGATAAACACTGTCCTTTCCTTCTTCACAACCTGGTGTCAGTAGATTGGCTTTACTGCACAGGCGAGTGGACCCAAGTTTTGTTCAGTAAAATCACGTCCAATCTTCAGGCTTGCAACATTGTCTACACAGTACTGAGAATAAGGAACTATTGTCAAAAGTTTATTTTTTCCAAAGATCATCATATTTTTGGCTATAGTTCCCTGATGTGTTAAACCTAGTGGTTTAAAAGAAAAAGCATCTTGTGTCTCAGAGTTCTGGGGGTTGACTGGATTCAGCTCTGCAGTCCTTCTGCTGGTTTCACTTGATGTCTCAGGCAATAGAAGTCAGCTGTGAAAATGCGGGTTAAAAAATTAAGAATTTAATAACAGCAGCAGCAGGGCAGTTAACCAAGTGTAGCACCCATCTAAATGCAGGCCCTTCTGAGCACCAGGCCTGGTGGGACTGCACAGGTCAAATGCACATGTTACCAGCTCTGGATGTTGGCAAAGTCCTGAGCCATATTTGGGCTTAAAGGTGATGGGATGCTAGGATAGTTGAACCTCATTCACTCCCTCCTCACGTAGTCCAGGACTTCTCTTCTCCACGTGGCCTATACACATTGTCTTTCCATGTGGTCTCTCCAGCAAGATCAAAGAACTTCTCACATGGCAGCTCAGCACTTCCAGTAACAAGCATTCAAAGGGAAAGGAAGAGAAAGCTACGAGGTTTCTGAAAAGCTAGTGCCGGGATTATCATTGTTATTGTGTTCAGTTGGTTAATGGAGTCCTAGGCCAGCCTAGAGTCAATTCAAGGACATGCACACTAGATGTTCGTCTAGTTCATGGCCATATATAGGAGAATAGCTATCATACTCCTCAGTTATTAAATCACAAGGATTTTTCCATATATTCTTTCAGGTATATATGCAAATGTCACCTGTCCTGTGAGATAGTCTTTGGACATTGTAACTAAACTGGTCTCCCCTCCCCAGCATGTTATATCAATAATCAGGTAGATATTTGTCCCACTAAAATATTTTCTTCATGCAAGTAAGAACTTTATCTTATAATCTACAGCTGAACACCCAGTGCCTGGAAAAGTGCCTTACATAAAATAATTATTTATTGTAAATTAATAAATAATTAATTATAAAATTATTTTAAATAATAATTAAAACATAAAACAATTATTTGTTAAATGAATTAATCAGTAAATCTTACATAACACAAAATACAAGTATATGTCTCTATCTATCTAGCATCTATCTATCTTGAAAATATAGGTAAAATAATTTGGGTTTCATTATGGTAGTGGTGATGTTCTGTAGGGTAGGAGTATATTCAAGAAAAATTTTCAGTTTTGATGGATAATTCTGATTTTGCCTATCTTATATGTCTGTGCAGTGGCTTACACTCTGGGTAGCAATATCAATCATGATCATAAAGATGGCTTTCTGATTTGGTTTATTATCATCCATATAAACAGGCTCTTTCTTGCTTTTACATAACAAATTCCTCCATTATATGCTGAAAGGGTCTGGTTTCTCTGTGTATTTCTTTATAGTGGTCACAATGTTGCCTCTGACTAAAGGAAAGACACAAGTATATAGAATTAAAAGGAACAAGTACCCTTGATGGCAACGAATATATACTTGTCATCTTCCTACTCTGCTGGCCAATGGTGTAAAGAGGCTATTAATAATCAAGTTTATTTATAAGGACATTAGAAAAATAGCATAGGGAAGAAGAGAGCATTGCTTTCCCTATCTCCCAGGGAGAACAAATAAGTAGAAAAATTATAGGGAAAAAGCCAAGAACTCACATGAGCACGTTTATGCAGTTCACAGGTGTGCATCTATCTTAAAGATATCTATAGACATGACTGTGTCCCTGGACTCAGCATTACTCAGGGATATTAATTTCCTAAGAGTCAGAGCTTAATTGATATGCTAGATTTGGCTCTTTGCATTCATTTATTTGCTTAGCCTAATTCTTAGACTAATTATTTGACTAAACAAGCAAGCTGTTTTCAATCAGCCTGTACCAAGTATGTAATATTGTCTTTTAGTGAATGTTGTTTCGAATATCATGAGGCAGATTAGTATTAAAAAAATAGGTTAGTATTAAAAATAAGTTAGTATTAAATAAGTTAGTATTAAAAAATACTTGAGTATAAGTATCTTTCTGAAGGAAAATGACAAAAAATAATATACTGTTCATTATATTATATCCAAATAAAGTGGATATCCAATCATATACTGTCCACCTGCTAACAGTCTTCAATCCAAAGCAGAACCACTACTTTGAAACCTCCTTCAAATCACAAGCCGGAATATTTTAACAAGATTATACACACACCCGCACACACACCCACATATATACTATAGCTATGTACACATTTGTATATATCAGGGCTAATCTATAGTAATCCATCATTTCACAATAAAAGTATTGTCCTTAATAATATTCCCTGATTTGAGATTAAGATTTGGTTATAATATTAATATCCATTATATTTCTATGTAGATTTAAAACATATTTTAAATGTTTACATATATTATGTAATATCTAATTTTAATACTACTTTACACAAATATATATTCATTGTCTTTCCCATATTTTGAAAGCCACATGTTCTACAGTGAAAGACAATGAGAGAGGAAGAACAGGGATGAACCCTATTAGCCTTGTTGACCAAAGTTTAAGGAAGATGTGTTTCAAATTTATTTCAACATCTTTATAAACTATTAAATGCCAATAAATTTTTGAGATATGTAGAGTTATTTTTTAAGGCAAGAAAAAGAGAAGAAATAAAAGGAAAGTTTGATCCAATATATTCATATTTAAAATAACCAACAACACAGTCACAAGTCTAACTTCTTGGGAAGCCTGTCCAATACTCATATCATTTCCCCTTCTGCCTCATTTTACAGCTTTGATCTTTCAGTTAATATTTCTGTATCATTTACAGTCATTCTTTTTAAATTTGAGTTTGATTTAGCTAACACATAAAAAATACACATATAAAGATTTATTCACTCAGCACACACTCTTCATTAATGAAGCCAATTAGCACTCATTTATTGAATACCTGCAATTGTCAGAAATTGAACTTGATCATTGCTTCTTAGTTCTTAGGAGCAATGCAATCTACACTGAGTGAAAAATAAAACCATGAGAAAAAAATACATATTCTATACAATAATATATATTGTATATATATGTATATATGTATATAATAGCACACATGTGCTATATAATAATATACTACATAAAATACTGTTACTACACAATGCAAACTGATCAGACTAAGTATGTTGAAATTCTTAAACAACTAGTCAAAAGTTATTATTATTTAGGAATTTATCAAAAAGTATCTAAACACAAAATCCTTCTTCAAAATAAGAGCTATTTAGTTAATCAAAGTTAGACTTTGAAAATATACAATGTGTTCAATAATTTCAACCTACAATAAGGGTGCAGGCATGAGTCAACTGATTGCAAATCCTGAGACTAAATGATTGAGGGGAGTGGAGCCTTTCCTTCCTGTTTTTTTCCAGTATCCATTTAAGAAACTCCTGATCATGAGAAATCCTCATGGAAATTCAGCTATTCACAAGCTTCAATAAATGATCTTGTTTTTTCTGAAATGAAAATTTCTTCTCGTGGGCTAAATGGGTTTGAGATATTGTTGCTTTTATGGAAATTGCAGACATTTTATCATGACACTTCAATGCAGCATTTCTTACCTATTCATATTTATCTTTGGTTCTAAAGATCTTTCCAAGTTTGTAAGTGACAGATAAGAATCGTTCCAAATTTAATCAGTGAAATTCTCAATACTATATTAGAATGTATCTTACTGCATAGATTTGATGTATTGCCTAAGAAAAGAAAAATATATACCCTGGTTTGGTTTAATATTCCTTTTCAGAAGAGCATTTGAATTAGCTAGAAACCATTTTGACATGTACTTCAAGACTATAAATGCTGCAAATGACAGCTTTTAATCAATGTGATAAATAGCAAAGGTCTGTAAATAATTTCTAAAAATGAAAACTAATTTTCCACTCCCACTGCTAGCAAATTTGTCAACCACAGTTTGGTAGAACCAAAACATCTGCTCTTTGAAGCTGTGTAAACTCTCACAGCAAAATTATGCATTATTTTGTTTTCAGACATACATTCATCTCATTGCTAATTTAGTATGTTTATGAAGTACTAAGTCCCTGATTGAAAATTTTGTGCAGTTACAGACAGAAGTTTTGTTGGTTAAAGTTTGAGCTTTAGTATTTCTCTCTTCTTTTCTTGTTTCTTTCTTACTGTGCCATAGAACAAGTATCTTCTTTCTTTTCAATTTCTTTTTCTTTTATTTTGAAATTTTTATTTTGAAAAAGCAAATACATATAAAGAATATAAAACAATTAGAATATAGCAAGCATTCAGTAGTTCTTAGATATTATTATTATAAAGAATTGTATTAAACATTAATGTGTTTTAATTTTATAATTAAAAATATATAGTTTTTGATAGCATGAGGTTAGGATACTGTTTTGGTCAGTGCTAAATTAAGCATCTACTTTGTGCCAGGTGCCTTGTATACCAAAGATACTGTAGTACACCATGGGTATACCATGGATGTAAGCATAAATAAAACATAATTGTATATCTTAAGGAATTTATTTAGTAGGGGAAATGTCTTAGTGTATTTTGTATATCATTATCTTGTTTGAATTCTAAGAAGGATTCTTGTAGTAAATAGTTTGGGGACTGGAGGAAGACTATTTCAGATAGGAAGAAGAACCTGAAAAAGGTTACAAAGACAAGAACGTGGACAAAAATATAAACTCCAGTATTTCTGGATATACACTGCACAGTGTGATGTGATGGCACATTGATAAAAAATTATGTTGGGCCAGTCTAGCAAGGCCATGCTTAGGGCCTTTGTATTTTTTTTTTTAACTGCAATGTTTTTCATCCATCTATCTTTTCATCTTTCATCTTATCTCTGCACATTTATCACCATTTTAGAAAGGCCTTCCCCAATCATCCTATGTGACATAGAAAGTCTACTCTCTTCCACCCCTGCTCCTGCCTTTTATGCTCATCCTGCTACATTACCGTAAATGTCCTTAAACCTATCAAGCACATTATGTACTTACACATTTATTTGTTTTATTTTCTATGTTCCTCAGTTAATGATCATTCCATTAAGGGAGCAACTTTGTTTTATTCATTGCAGTATTCCCTACTAGTACCTAGAGCAGTGCCTGGCAAATAATAGGCACTCAATAAAAATTTTTCTTGAATTATTGGTTTAACTTATTTACACATTAATCAAAATTTAAGCATACATGCATAATTACCTACTTTAGTGGACACTTCTTCCCCTTTCCATTTCCCTGGAAAATTTGGATTCCCTTTTCTAGGTTATAGGTTCCTCTAGCACAATCTTCTCTTGTTCACTGCTAAATCCTGAGCATATAAATAGAACATAATAGGCACTTAAAATATATACGATGAAAGGATGAATCTACAGCCATCGTTCCAATGCCTTTGTTGCAGATTCTTCATCTGAGTCTCTATTTTATATGCTTATATGTTCTACTCGGTCATTCCAGGTCTTCTTTAAAGACTGTTCTTCTGAGAAGAGTACTTAATATGCAGAAAAAAAGTCAAATTCATAGAAGCAATAGAATTGTGGTTGCCAGGAGCTGGGGGGTGAGAGAAATGGACAGTGTCAGTCAAAGGGTTTAAACTTCCAGTTTTAAGGTAAGTTGTGGGGATCTAGTGCACAGCATGGCGATTATAGTTAACAATACTGTATTATATACTTGAAAGTTGCTATAGAGTAAATCTTAGGCAAAAAAGAAATAGTAATTATGTCAGGTGATGGATTTGTTAACTAACCCTACAGTGGTAATCATTTTGTGATAGATAAGTGTATCAAATAAATCATCATGTTGTATACTTTAAACTTATTCAATGTCATATCAATTATATCTCAATAAAGCTGGGAAAAAGTTATAAATGTATCATATTAGTTGACATATACCTTTGTTTTAAACTTAGTGAAATCTACACTTCAAAGAAATAGTGATTATATCATTGATTATAACATATATTTTTACTACAAATTAAATATAATCAATGATATATATCATATATCATAATACATATGTACCATTTGATATTTTTATGCCAATTATACCTATTCAAAAATTTGTTCTAACTAGAGGGAAGGAACAATTTTAATGAAAACATGAAGCACCTTCACATTCATATTAAAGCATGCTAGGTATTCTATGCTCTCTTTAAGGAAATGAGTAAGAAACACTTTTATCTCTCCTTGTTCCTGACCCTCTCCATCCAATTTGTGTTTCTCTCTTTCAAAGAATGCTTCACGTATTGAGAAAAAATTTATTCAGTTATTATGTTAATTGCTTACTTCTTTTTTCCTGCATACCAATTTATCCATATATCCAGTTTCAAAACAAAGTTTTTTTGTTGTAATGATAGCAACTGTTATATAAAGCTTACTATGCCTGTGTTCCACATGCACTCTAAGGACCTCATAGATATTAACTGCTTTAGTTCTCACAACAATCTTATGAGGTTGTTAATAGAGAAACTGAGGCAAGAAAGATTATATAACTTTCTTAACATCGCATAAGCCATTAAGTAGAATCAGGTACAACACTAAGGCATCTGCTCTTGACCTCCACAGCAAACTGCCTCTCCACATGACATGTTCTATCCATATAATTTTGGCTTTTACTACAAAACCCCTCAGTGTTTTTTACTGCATAATTTACCTGATTCCTGAAATACAGACCAAAATTAACCTGTCTGTGAGGTTGCAAACTGAACATAGAGAGAGACGTGGCTGCTCCCTAATATAAATGAGAAATGCTATTCTCAGGAGGTTAATTATTGCAAATTAGGAGCCTTCAGTTGTCTGCAAGCATCAGGAAAGAAATGGTAGATTAGTACTGATAAAGTCTCATGGGCTCTGATGGGAAGCACTTTATACTGGCACTAATGAAAAACTCAGAAGCAACCATGCTTCAGATGCTTAGAAATTTCAGGTTTCAACATATTAGGAATTCAGTCAAATAAGACTCAAAAGAGCTTTAGGATTACAATAATTGAGTGAAAGGATGACTCTTGAATAAGGGCCCCAACTTTAGGAAAATCATTCTATTTTTTTTAATGCATTTTTCTGAGTAGTGTATTTATACCTAATTAGAGCATAAATATCTTTACTGTTTTAAAATTAAAGTTTGATTAGAAAAGAATAATGCTTCATTTAAATGACTATGGATATTGTATATGTCTAGAACTTCTACCCAAGTCAGGTGCTTTGTGATAGTAACATAATAGTATGCATGAAAGCCGAGGTGCAGTGAAGCCTTTGCTATTCTCTCTCTGTAAACCCTCTCCCCAGCACAAACAAAAACAAAACAAACTAAACTTCCCACACATTGCTTTGTGGAAAATTACCAGTATAAGAAGTTTATTTCTATAATATGAATTTTGACTACCCATATTTTAAAATTGCATGACTTTAAATGTAAAAGTTTTTCTCATGTTGGATAGCCACAAATTCAAACATAAATTATAAAGAAGCTGTTAAAGTAAACTACTAGAAATGGAGAAACACGACTTCATGGATGGTCCCAATCGTTTTTTAAGCTTTTTTCTTTTCTTTTTCATAATGAAAAAAGTTTATTGTGATAATTTTTAAATTATGAAGTAATATTCTTATTATGGAACAGGCAGAATATATAGAATAGTAGCATGTAGAAAAAATATTCACCAACCATCTATGATCACTTGTTTTAAAAAAGCTGGTGCATTTTCATCTAGTCTTTTCTCCCTTTGCAATTGCACTTATAAGGTATATCAAATATTGTGTCTCTGTATTAAAGAATAACAATGTAATCTAAGCATTTTATTTTCTGAGAAATTATTTCTAAATTCCTAAATAGTAAAATGGCAACAAGTATCAGATTAGTCCAAGAAAACTGAAAGAAATCTGTGTTAAAAAAGCATAAACAATTAGTCAATGGAAATAATTTCTGTTCCATAATTTTATTAAAATTTAGTTTTCTCTTTTTCAAAAAATGTAGAAAATGGGGGAAGGAAAATTAATTATCCATAATCTCACTGTCTGGAAGGAATAATCTAAAACTAATACCATTTTTTATTGTCTTTTCTATTTCCTAGAACCAATTATCTAGAATCAATACAATTTGCATTTTGTACGTATTTTATATGTATATATTTCCTTTTTCTCATATTTTATGCATTATTTAGAAAGCTTAACTCAAAATGAGTCCTCATTTAAAATATGCTTCTCTCAACATTATATCATGTTTACTTTTGTTAAATTATTTAATTCAATTGAAAGTGTATTCTGCATGTACAGTTCATCAGATTCTTGACATTTATCAACATTATTAATCTTCACATCAAAATTTTCATTCTCTTTTTCAAATGAGGAAACTGAGGGTCAGGGTGAAGATTGAATTGACTGAGTCACAGAATTGAATGAACCAGAATTCTATAGCGATCTGTATAATCTGAAATGCTAACCCTTCCACATCAGCATACAGTGTCCCTATTATGTATCAAATGACACATGAACACTCCCTATTGTTGGATGTTTGACTGATTCCAATCCTATATTAAAGATGTTATGAATCTCATTTAACATTTTCTTTCTAATAGTTTTCCTTACGATAGAGTCATAGAATCAGAATTGCTAAAGTGTATAACTTCTTAATGGTTCTTGGTTTATTGGTTCATGCTTTAGAAAAATAGTGTCCATGTAACACTCCAAGTAAAAACATGCAAGAGGGACCATTATATAGAGAGATACGTAGGCAGCTAATTGCCCTCCCAAAGTCCTCTATTGCTTTCTTCTATAGTAACTAAAGATTTAAGTGACACATGGCTGACTAACTAAACTGTTCATTCCCCAACCTCTCTTGAAATAGGTGTGGCCGTATGACAAGGTTCTGGCCAATGGGTTATAAGCACAAATAAGCACAAATGATGTTTGAAACTTGGGGGCCAAGCTTTAAAAAGAAAGAAGCATACATTTATTCTTTCCCCAATCTGCAGGTTGGAATGCTAAAGTAATGATGAGCCATCTTTAATCACTGGACAAAGGCAGACCCTAGAGATGATAGAACAAACAGATGAAAAGTTCTCGAATTCCTGAAAGCTTCAATTTGGCATACAACCCTAAACCAAACTGCTACCAGGTGTGTGTGTGTGTGTGTATCTTGTTGATCACTCTATTTTTCATTCTCTTGCTGTAGTGATCTAGTCTATATTGTTGCACACATGCACACACACACACACGCACACACTATATGTTTGTAGGTTTGTTTACAATTATTTTTTTTCTAATTTGTCATTATGGCAACCTGGTTATTTATTTGATTACTAATGATTATCTAAATGCTTTTCATTACTTGATATTTTCACTTTTGAATTAATTGTTTTTGAATCTAGCTTAACATTTGTCTCAGATTTACAGCAAACAAATGTTCTATGTTCTGTTTTTGCTGGTAATTGTTTTTTTTAATATTACAATACTACATAGAAACAAAACAAACATAAATTGAAAATGTACACTAATCCTACTGAATAATAACAAATGACTTAAGCTATTTCTCAATTTTAGCCATTCATATATATTTATATTGTGTGGGCGTTTCCAAAACTACATATATTTTTTCTGATGAGTAGTGATATAATGATGGGAGCAAGGACTCCTCATTTTCTTTTCTTTTTTTCTTTTTTTTTTAGTGATCCTATTTGTATTTATTTTTTTAATTTAAATATAGTTGATTTACAATGTTGTGTTAGTTTCTGGTGTACAGTAAAGTGATTCAGTCATATATATACATTTTTTTCAGATTCTTTTTCCTTATAGGTTATTATAAGATATTGAGTATAGTTCCCTGTGCTATACAGTAGGTCCCTGTTGTTTATCTATTTTATATATATTAGTGTGTATCTGTTAATCCCAAACTCCTAATTTATCCCACCTCCTCTCTTACCCCTTTGGTAACCATAAGTTTGCTTTCTATGTCTGTGAGCCTGTTTCTATTTTGTAAATAAATTCACTTGTATCATTTTTTAGATTCCAAATATAAGTGATATCATATGATATTTGCCTTTCTCTGTCTGACTTAATTCATTTAATATGATAATCTCTAGGTTCATCCATGTTGCTGCAAATGGCAATATTTCATTCCTTTTTTTTTTCAAGGGAAGAAATAGTAGGCCATATTTGAATTATTTAGAATTTATGTGTCAATTATATCAGTGTGGACTTCTTAAAGACACAGTAATATAACTGGGAAAGGCAGTCTTGTGCATGCAGTCTATCTACCACAACTGGCTGCTCGAAAATGGGCCTTGGGCTTGGAACACTTCCTTAACAAGAGATAAAGAGCCCACATGCCCTGAGCCGGGCTTATCACTTTGGACGGGCTTATCTTTCCTATTTCAGGCTCAATTAATGCCGTTTGAAGCTTGAAGCTTGTATGTCATATGGCATCTTGTCAACCCCACTGTTATATCTGTCTTTTGCAGAGAGGAGACAGGGTCCTTTCTACCGAGGCACAAGAAGGGTGTGTGTAGGCAAATTGTCCTGCGTCAGCCACTGGGAGAGACTGGCTGTCCCTGGGGGACCAAAGCCCACTATTGGAGCTAACCCTGACCTGTCTCTTCTCTATGTAAGTAAAGCGTTATTCCATCTAGTGCTTGACTGTGTTGTGTTTTTCTTGGTGACTGATACCACGGTGCAGTGGGCAGAAGCGCTTGGACTTCGTTTCCTGGTGGCTGGCACTGTGATGATTTTGCTATTCTCCCATGTAGTTCAAATCCTTCCCTGGGATTGGTAACTGGTTGCATAGTGCCCTACTCCTTTGGAATTGATTTAACATGTGCAAGGAACTCTCTCTGCTCACAATTATTACCAAATTATCAGTACAAATCTGACAGAATACAGGATGATTGCTAATATCAAATACAACATGTTGGTAGAAATCACAAAAAATAGTAATAAATATGCTTCTAGTCTCATTGTTTGAAATGCTCAAGAAGTCTTCTACGTCATGCTTGTGAATGATGCCTTTGTGTGTTGCTGTCTTTGATGTTTGGAGCAATGTCCATATAGCTTCTTCACATCATGTTGTACTTCTCATGTAACAAATAGAATGTGTAGTCTTATACAGATTAGCAGTTGACTACTTTTTCATTTGGGTAGTCTAATGAGCTACCTTTACTTCTGTAATAGCCATATTCCCACAGGCATATGTTTGAAATAAATATTCAGTCCAACTTTACTTTTTATGTAGAAGTTAATGAAGAAAATGCAATTAAATATTGTGCAAATAAAAGGGTATAGCCTAGGATATCAATAGGAGGATCAATATTCTTACATATAGACAAAAAATGGAATATTCTGAGTCTTGGTACAGAAGATGAAAGGACCCCCAATTCTTTAACATAACCAAGAGTTGAGTGAGTTAACATATACCTTAGGTAACAAACTTTACCTTATGCTAATTTAGTCTTTCTTCAGATCCAGATCCCCAACTCTATGAAACCAGATTGATGTTCTGATCTATCCTAAAAAATTTTATTGTAATCTATTAGGTGATTGACATGGTCCAAGCCCTCAGCAATTATGTAATCAAAAAAATCCAACAAATAAAAAATAAATTTATTACTTTTTAGACATGTGTTGCCAAATATTCTAAAGAGAATGCAGCAAAATTTTAAAATTACTTTCTTTAAAATCTACTTTTGTCATATCTCACAGATGCTTCTCTGTAATGCTCTTTCATAATCCATCAAAAGTTTACCCCATAGCATTGGCCTGAATGTTTTTCTCATCTTCTATTTTATTTCACCTCTCCATTTTTGTCTCCCTCTACCCATTCTCCCAAATATCCATCACAAAACACAAAGAACCTGTCTAATGTAGGAGAAAATAACAAAAAACCTATGCTGAAGAAAAGACAGAATGCTCTTTAATGGAAGGGAAAAAATTGTCTAGTACAACTCATATATTAGTAACTTTCCTGACATACTGATTACATATATTAATATCTATGTGCAGTGGAGTTTTAATGTACAGAGAGATCTTTATTCTTATTTTATCAATTCTATATGCAAAAAGTTTACAAATTTGAAAACTCTACTTCTTAGTTCCCTTTATTTCAACCTATAACTTCTGTATATCAATAATATATTTAAGTGATTTGCATATAAAATGAAATCACTTTTTAAAATGTGTATTGACTAATATTCAATTAATTGATAAATTTCACATAAATTCCCTTAAATATTTGACCCCATTTACATACTAATTCATTAAATTAGTTTAGCCTTTCAATTTATAATTGCAAGTTAATATAGCTAATTTTTTTCAAACATCTATTTCTTTTTTTAATTGGAGTATTTTTGCTTTACAATGTTGTGTTAGTTTGTGCTGTACACTAAAGTGAATCAGCTATATGTATACATAGATACCCTCCCTCTTAGACCTCCCTCCCTGCCCCCATCCCACCCATCTAGGTCACCACAGAGCACCAAGCTGAGTTCTCTGCGCTATACATCAGGTTCCCACTAGCTATCAGTTTTAAAGATGTCAGTGCACATACATCAATCTCAACCTCCCAATTCATCCCACTCCCCCGCCATGTCCACACGTCCGTTCTCTACATCTGCGTCTCTATTCCTGCCCTGCAAATAGGTTTATCTGTACCACTTTTCTAGATTCCACATATATGTGTTAATATATGATACTTGTTTTTCTCTTTCTGACTTACTTCACTCTGTATGACAGACTCTAGGTCCATCCACATCTCTGCAAAAGATCCAATTTCGTTCCTTTTTATGGCTGAGTAATATTCCATTGTATATATGTACCACATCTTCTTTATCCATTCATCCATCAATGGACATTTAGGTTGCTTCCATGTCCTGGGTGTTGTAAATAGTGCAGCAATGAACATTGTGGTACATGACTCTTTTTCAATTATGGTTTTCTCAGGGTATATGCCCAGTAGTGGGATTGCTGGGTCATATGGTAGTTCTGTTTTTAGGTTTTTAAGGAACCTCCATACTGTTCTCCATAGTGTCTGTATCAATTTACATTCCCACCAAGAGTGCAAGAGGGTTCCCTTTTCTCCACACCCTCTCCAGCATTTATTGTTTGTAAGATTTTTTGATGATGGTCATTCTGACTGGTGTGAGCTGATACCTCATTGTAGTTTTGATCTGCATTTCTCTAAAACTTAGTGATGTTGAGCATCCTTTCATGTGCCTCTTTGCCATCTGTATGTCTTCTTTGGAGAAATGTCTATTTAGGTCTTCTGCCCATTTTTTGATTGGATTGTTTTTTTGGTATTGAGCTGCATGAGTTGTTTGTATGTTTTGGAGATTAATCCCTTGTCAGTTGTTCTGTTTACAAATATTTTCTCCCATTTTGAGGGTTGCCTTTTCATCTCATTTATGGTTTTATGGTTTTCTTTGTTGTGCAAAAGCTTTTAAGTTTAATTAGGTCCCATTTGTTTATTTTTGTTTTTATTTTCATTACTGTAGGAGGTGGGTCAAAAAAGATCTTGCTGTGATTTAGGTCAAAGAGTGTTCTGCCTATGTTTTCCTCTAAGAGTTTTATAGTGTCCAGTCTTACATTTAGGTCTTTAATCCATTTTGTGTTTATTTTTGTGTATGGTGTTAGGGAGTGTTCTAATTTCATCCTTTTACATGTAGCTGCCCAGTTTTCCCAGCACCACTTATTGAAGAGACTATCTTGTCTCTGTTGTATATTTTTGCCTCCTTTGTCATAGATTAGGTGGCCATAGGTGCATGGGTTTATCTCTGGGCTTTCTATCCTGTTCCATCGATCTATATTTCTGTTTTTGTGCCAGTACCATACTGTCTTGATTACTGTAGCATTACAGTAGAGTCTGAAGTCAGCTGATTCCTCCAGCTCCATTTTTCTTTCTCAAGATTGCTTTGACTATTCAGGGTCTTTTGTGTTTCCATACAAATTGTAAAATTTTTTGTTCTAGTTCTGTGAAAAATGCCATTGGTAATTTGTTAGGGCTTGCATTGAATCTGTAGATTGCTTTGGGTAGTACAGTCATTTTCACAATATTGATTCTTCCAATCCAAGAACAGGGTATATCTCTCCATCTGTTTGTGTTATCTTTGATTTCTTTCATCAGTGTCTTATAGTTTTCTGAGTACAGGTGTTTTACCTCCTTAGGTAGGTTTATTCCTAGGTATTTTATTCTTTTTGTTGGAGTGGTAAGTGGGAGTGTTTCATTAATTTCTCTTTCTGATCTTTTGTTTTTAGTGTATAGCAATGCAAGAGATTTCTGTGCATTAATTTTGTATCCTGCAACTTTACCAAATTCATCGATTACCTCTAGTAGTTTTCTGGTGGCATCTTTAGGATGTTCTATGTATAGTACCATGTCATCTGCAAACAGTGACAGTTTTACTTCTTTTCCAATTTGTATTCCTTTTATTTCTTTTTCTTCTCTGATTGCCGTGCCTAGGACTTCCAAAACTATTTTGAATAATAGTGGTGAGAGTGGACACCCTTGTCTTGTTCCTGATCTTAGAGGAAATGCTTTCAGTTTTTCACCATTGAGAATGATGTTTGCTGTGGGTTTGTCATATATGGTCTTTATTTTGTTGAGGTAGGTTCCCTCCATGCCCACTTTCTGGAGAGTTTTTATCATAAATCTTAAGCACCTAAGAAGAAAAGTTACTCATTTAAAAGCCAGAATCTTGCTAAGCCTATAAGAACAAATATGTTAACTCAGAGATAAATTTAGTAGCTCACATATTTAAACAACATAAAAAAATGCACATCACACAATGATTAAATTTGTTTGTTAATTCTCCTGAATATCACAACTTAAAAGTGTTTTCTTTCTAACAATCCTGTAGTTATAAATCTATTCATACACTGAAGGGGTAGTTCCAGAGCAGCCAAGATCACATGATCATAACTCAAAAATAGGAAATGGGTATGAATTAAAACAATTGGTAAAATAATTGCCACAGCACATAGGCTCTGGACAAAAGTGACTCAACAACAAAAGCAACATAGGACTTGAATGAGACCCAAGACTATACCAGAGAATGGTAATATGAGTAATTTTTACAGGTTTTTTCGTGCCATGTAAATTAGGTTTTCCACTAACCATGCCCTTCAACTGGGACTTAGTTAATCATGCTGTTACCCATTTCTCAAAACTTCCCCTTCCACTGAAATAATCCAAAGGTAATATAAAGAATATCAGTGGAGGCTGCCTTGGTCTTCAGATGTTAATCCCGTTTTGTATAAACACTGAGTAATTATGAACAATGAACACAGCAAAGTTTCAGCTTCCATCTTTCTTAACCAATTTGTCAATTTAATGAATATGATATTCTGTGTCTTCTAACTAACAGGCCACAATTGCAATCACTAGTTCTGAGTTACGAATATAATATGAAAGATTATCTTTCTCTCTTTAATTGCTTTTGCAATAATTCTTTAAATAATCTCTTTGAGAAAAATATGCAGTTGCAGGAATTTTCTGATGCCTTGAAGTTGGAGACTTGATAAAGATAACTTTCTTGCTCATTTGTATGGCTTGCATTATTAATTACATCATGAAAATTTGTAATTTTCTGGTTATGTATTTTAAGGGTTATATTTGATACAATTCTACTCACTTCTATTGTTTCCAAATTTTAGAAATGTAAATAGAACACTTAAATATGAAACATGTAAATGTCACACTTCTCTCATACTTGGTCCCAACTATCCATAGAATTTAAAGGGGAACCCAGAGGACTTGTGCTAAGTGAAGTGAGCTAGTCAGAGAAGGACAAATTCTGCATGATTCCAATAACATGAGGTATCTAAAATAGTCAAACTGATAGAAACAGTAAGTAGAATTGTGATTGTCAGAGGCTGCAGGGTGAAAGAAATGGGGAAATGATGGTTGAAAAGGTACAAAATTTCAGTACGCTAGATGAAAAAGTTCTAGAGGGCTGATGTACATAATGCCTATAGTTAATGTTAACCAAGAATTCCAAGAACAGAGACCTGGTTGAAATAAAAAGGCGTTTATTTGAGGTTTGTTAGGACTGCAGCTTAGGAGACACAGATTCAAGAAGCTCTTGAATTGTGTTCCACTGGACTACGTAATGCTGGAAGCTTGTAAAGGCAAAAGAACACAAGGTTACATAAATTGTCAAGAATTAAGATTGGAGCTGGCAAGAAGTAAGGACACTTGTTAAGCAAGACTTGGTAGGGATTTGAAATGATTACTTAGTTGTGAAGAGAGGGAAAACTTTGAAACTACAAGGTTGCAGCTAGCAGCTGCCAGCAGATATTGTTTTGAAACAGCTGGTGGTGTCCTTGAGTTTGATATAGTTAAGAGAAAATTCATGTTCTCAGCGTTACAGGGATGTGTCTGAGACCAGAACCTCAATGGCTACCTGACTTCATTTCTGTATGCCTGAACTATGATTACTCCATTATAATTTCAATTTGTCCTTATTAGTAATACTATATTACACATTTCAAAATTTGTTAAGAGAGTAGATTTCATACTAAGTGTTCTTCTCACTGAAATGAAATTGTATTCAAACAAACAAAATTTGAAAACATTTTCAACAATGTAAATTAAATTAATATGAAAATGAAAGTATTTTTATGTGTAACTATGTTCCTCTAAAACACTAAAATTATCTAAGTTAAAACAAAGTATACATTATAAAAAATTATTAAAATTAAATATGATAATTGAGTTGAAATTTTAATTTAATTTTTTAAAATATAAATTATATCATTACATATTATAATAAAACCATTCACAATTCTAATGGTCAATGTGCCAAAGTTAAGAAAAAAAGTAATCATTTATGCACACAAGCCCTATAGATATATAAATATAGTGGTTGTATAAATTATTTAATATTAAAAATATTTAATACCGACCAGGTGCAACTAATCCAAAACCTACAGTAAATCATGGGTATCTGCAAACTGGAATATGAACAAAAGCAAGCAAATGGATTCTCGGTGATATTAGAAAATTATATTTCACTATGCAGGAACCTACTGCATTCAGCCTACAAAGATGAGGACCTGAAAAGTGCATTAAATTTGTGTTTGTCTTTCTTTCTTTCTTCCTTTTTAGTCTATTTACCCTTGGGATATTTTTCTTTTTTTTTTCCCCTTGGATATAATTGAAATGTAACATTGCATAAATTGAAAGTGTACAATGTGTTGATTTGGTAGAATATATATATTGCAATATGATTACCACCACAGAATTAGCTAGCTCCTCCATCAGATCACATAATTATCATTTCTTCCTTGCAAGAACATTTACGACCTAGTCACTTAGCAATTATCAACTATATAATACAGTATGGTTAACTATAATTACAAAGCTGTAAATTAGATCTCAAATTTGTATTTTCCTTTTCAAGTAGAACTCTCTGAAAAGCAGAGTCCTTTTCTGACACTGCTTAGACACACATTAGAAGGAGTGCAATCCACAACCTTCATAACCATCAGAAGCAATTGTCCCTGTTTTGAGAACATAGGGCAAAACTTGTGAGGAAGGGTTTCTCTGGAGCATAAAGCATTTTAGTCACTAGAGAGGTCCTTTTTCAGCACTGAGCACCAAATCCTGAAAGAAAAGATACTGAGAAGATGTGGCACATATATACAATGGAATATTACTCAGCCATAAAAAGGAACGAAATTGAATTATTTGTAGTGAGGTGGATGTACTTAGAGACTGTCATACAGAGTGAAGTAAGTCAGAAAGAGAAAAACAAATACCGTATGCTAACACATATATATGGAATCTAAAGAAAAAAAAATGGTTCTGAAGAACCTAGGGGCAGGACAGGAATAAAGACGCAGATGTAGAGAATGGACTTGAGGACATGGGGAGTGGGAAGGGTAAGCTGGGATGAAGTGAGAGAGTGACATGGACATATATACACTACCAAATGTGAAATAGATAGCTAGTGGGAAGGAGCCGCATAGCACAGGGAGATCAGTTCGGTGCTTTGTGACCACCTGGAGGGGTGGGATAGGGAGGGTGGGAGGGAGACACAAGAGGGAGGAGATATGGGGATATATGTATATGTATAGCTGATTCACTTTGTTATACAGCAGAAACTAACACACCATTGTAAAGAAATTATACTCCAATAAAGATGTTAAAAAAAAAAAAAAAGAAAGATGCTGATGTACTCAAATAATTTGAGGGTTGTAACTTGTGGAAACTTCTAAAGAGCAAGCCCAGAGAGGGACTCATCTATCTCAGAATTTAGGGCAGTAAGAAGGAAAAAGTTTCAATTATCGAAAAATATTTTCTAATTTGTGTGTTGTTTTTCCCTTTAAAATTTTTTTAGTAAGAGAAAATCTTCTATCAAATCCTTGGAGTTAAAGTAAGAAATGAGAGTTGCTCAAATAAAATACTTGGAAAAGTTAATTCTTGGCATGAATGAGGTTTTTTTAATTTTTTAATTTTATTTTATTTACTTTTTTATACAGTAGGTTCTTTTCAGTCATCAAATTTATACACATCAGTGTATACATGTCAATCCCAATCACCCAATTCATCACACCACCATCTGCACCCCCCGGTGGCTTTCCCCCCTTGGTGTCCATACGTTTGTTCTCTACATCTGTGTCTCAACTTCTGCCCTGCAAACCGGTTCATCTGTACGATTTTTCTAGGCTCCACATACATGCATTAATATACAATATTTGTTTTTCTCTTTCTGACTTACTTCACTCTGTATGACAGTCTCTAGATCCATCCACGTCTCAACAAATGACCCAATTTCGTTCCTTTCTATGGCTGAGTGATATTCCATTGTATATATGTACCACTTCTTCTTTATCCATTTGTCTGTCAATGGGCATTTAGGTTGCTTCCATGACCTGGCTATTGTAAATAATGTTGCAATGAACATTGGGGTGCATGTGTCTTTTTGAATTATGTTTTTCTCTGGGTATATGCCCAATAGTGGGATTGCTGGGTCATATGGTAATTCTATTTTTAGTTTTTTAAGGAACCTCCATACTGTTCTCCATAGTGGCTGTATCAATTTACATTCCCACCAACAGTGCAAGAGGGTTCCCATTTCTCCACACCCTCTCCAGCATTTGTTGTTTGTAGATTTTCTGATGATGCCCATTCTAACTGGTGTGAGGTGATACCTCATCGTAGTGTTGATTTGCATTTCTCTAATAATTAGTGATGTTGAGCATCTTTTCATGTGTTCCTTGGCCATCTGTATGTCTTCTTTGGAGAAATGTCTATTTAGGTCTTCTGCCCATTTTTGGATTGGATTGTTTGTTTCTTTATATTGAGCTGCATGAGCTATTTGTATATTTTGGGGATTAATCCTTTATCCGATGATTCGTTAGCAAATATTTTCTCCCATTCTAAGGGTTGTCTTTTCGTCTTGTTTATGGTTTCCTTTGCTGTGCAAAAGCTTTGAAGTTTCATTAGGTCCCATTTGTTTATTTTTGTTTTTATTTCCATTACTCTAGGAGGTGAACCAAAAAAGATCTTGCTGTGATTTATGTCAGAATGTTGTTCCTATGTTTTCCTCTAAGAGTTTTATAGTGTCTGGCCTTACATTTAGGTCTCTAATCCATTTTGAGTTCATTTTTGTGTATGGTGTTAGGGAGTGTTCTAATTTCATTCTTTTACATGTAGCTGTCCAGTTTTCCCAGCACCACTTATTGAAAAGACTGTCTTTTCTCCATTGTATATCCTTGCCTCCTTTGTCATAGATTAGTTGATAGGTGCGTGGGTTTATCTCTGGGATTTCTATCTTGTTCATTGATCTATGTCTCTGTTTTTGTGTCAGTACCATATTGTCTTGATTACTGTAGCTTTGTAGTATAGTCTGAAGTCAGGGAGTCTGATTCCTCCCGCTCCGTTTTTTTCCCGCAAGACTGCTTTGGCTATTCAGGGTATTTCGTGTCTGCATACAACTTTTCAGATGATTTGTTCTAGTTCCTTAAAAAATGCCATTGGTAATTTGATAGGGATTGCATTGAATCTGTAGATTGCTTTGGGTAGTATAGTCATTTTCGCAATATTGATTCTTCCAATCCAAGAACACGGTATATCTCTCTATGTGTTGGTATCATCTTTAATTTCTTTCATCAGTGTCTTATAGTTTTCTGCCTACAGGTCTTTTGTCTCCCTAGGTAGCTTTATTCCTAGGTATTTTATTCTTTTTGTTGCAGTGGTAAATGGGAGTGTTTCCTTAATTTCTCTTTCAGATTTTTCAGCATTAGTGTATATGAATGCAAGAGAATTCTGTGCATTAATTTTGTATCCTGCAACTTTACCAAATTCATTGATTAGATCTAGTAGTTTTCTGGTGGCATTTTTAGGATTCTCTATGTATAGTATCATATCATCTGCAAACAGTGACAGTTTTACTTCTTCTTTTCCAATTTGGATTCCTCTTATTTCTTTTTCTTCTCTGACTGTCGTGGCTAGGACTTTCAAAACTATGTTGAATAATAGTGGTGAGAGTGGACATCCTTGCCTTGTTCCTGATCTTAGAGGAAATGCTTTCAGTTTTTCACCATTGAGAATGATGTTTGCTGTGGGTTTGTCATATATGGCCTTTATTATGTTGAGGTAGGTTCCCTCTATGCCCACTTTCTGGAGAGTTTTATCATAAATGGATGTTGAATTTTGTCAAGAGCTTTTTCTGCATCTATTGAGATGATCATATGGTTTTTATTCTTCAATTTGTTAATATGGTGTATCACATTGATTGATTTGCGTATATTAAATAATCCTAGCATCCCTGGGATAAATCCCACTTGATCATGGCGTATGATCCTTTTAATGTGTTGTTGGATTCTGTTTGCTAGTATTTTGTTGAGGATTTTTGCATCTATATTCATCAGTGATATTGGTCTGTAATTTTCTTTTTTTGTAGTATCTTTGTCTGGTTTTGGTATCAGGGTGATGGTGACCTCATAGAATGAGTTTGGGTATGTTCCTTCCTCTGAAATTTTTCGGAAGAGTTTGAGAAGGATGGGTGTTAACTCTTCTCTAAATATTTGATAGAATTTACCCGTGAAGCCATCTGGTCCTTGACTTTTGTTTGTTGGAAGAGTTTTAATCACAGTTTCAATTTCATTACTTGTGATTGGTCTGTTCATATTTTCTATTTCTTCCTGGTTCAGTCTTGGAAGTTTATACCTTTTTAAGAATTTGTCCATTTCTTCCAGGTTGTCCATTTTATTGGCATAGAGTTGCTTGTAGTAGCCTCTTAGGATGCTTTGTATTTCTGCAGTGTCAGTTGTGATTTCTCCTTTTTCATTTCTACTTTTATTGATTTGAGTCCTCTCCCTCTTTTTCTGGATGAGTCTGGCTAATGGTTCATCAATTTTATTTATCTTCTCAAAGAACCAACTTTTAGTTTTATTGATCTTTGCTATTGTTTTCTTTGTTTCTATTTCATTTATTTCTGCTCTGATCTTTATGATTTCTTTCCTTCTGCTAACTTTGGGTTTTGTTTGTTCTTCTTTCTCTAGTTCCTTTAGGTGTAAGGTTAGATTGTTTATTTGAGATTTTTCTTGTTTCTTGAGGTAGGTTTGTATAGCTATAAACTTCCCTCTTAGAACTGCTTTTGCTGCATCCCATAGGTTTTGGATCATCGTGTTTTCATTGTCATTTGTTTCTAGGTATTTTTTGATTTCCTCTTTGATTTCTTCAGTGATCTCTTGGTTATTTAGTAACGTATTGTTTAGCTTCCATGTGTTTGTGTTTATTACGTTTTTTTCCCAGTAATTCATTTCTAATCTCACAGCGTTGTGGTCAGAAAAGATGCTTTGATATGATTTCACTTTTCTTAAATTTCCTGAGGCTTGATTTGTGACCCAGGATGTGATCTATCCTGGAGAATGATCCATGCGCACTTGAGAAGAAAGTGTAATCTGCTGTTTTTGGATGGAATGTCCTATAAATATCAATTAAATCTATCTGGTCTATTGTGTCATTTAAACTTCTGTTTCCTCATTTATTTTCATTTTGGATGATCTGTCCATTGGTGTAATTGAGGTGTTGAAGTCCCCCACTATTATTGTGTTACTATCGATTTCCTCTTTTATAGCTGTTAGCGGTTGCCTTATGTATTGAGGTCCTCCTATGTTGGGTGCATATATATTTATAATTGTTATATCTTCTCCTTGGATTGATCCCTTGATCATTATATAGTGTCCTTCCTTGTCTCTTGTAACATTCTTTATTTTAAAGTCTATTTTATCTGATATGAGTATTGCTACTCCAGCTTTCTTTTGATTTCCATTTGCATGGAATATCTTTTTCCATCCCCTCACTTTCAGTCTGTATGTGTCCTTAGGTCTGAAGTGGGTCTCTTGTAGACAGCATATAGATGGGTCTTGTTTTTGTATCCATTCAGCAAGCCTGTGTCTTTTTGTTGGAGCATTTAATCCATTCACGTTTAAGGTAATTATCACTATGTATGTTCCTATGACCATTTTCTTAATTGTTTTGGGTTTGTTTTTGTAGGTCCTTTTCTTCTCTTGTGTTTCCCACTTAGAGATGTTCCTTTAGCATTCACTGTAGAGCTGGTTTGGTGGTGCTTCATTCTCTTAGCTTTTGCTTGTCTGTAAAGCTTTTGATTTCTCCATCGAATCTGAATGAGCTCCTTGCTGGGTAGAGTAATCTTGGTTGTAGCTTCTTCCCTTTCAATACTTTAAGTATGTCAAGGCATGAATGAGTTTTAATACCACATGAAAATCTATACACAGAAAAAATCTGGGAACAAAATATGTATATCCCAATGATGTCTGTGTATCTTAGACCTAGAAAAATTATCAGCTCTACCCTATCAAGAACTGGTCTGTGATATTGGGTAAATAATTTAAAGAGTATTCCTGTTTCTTCCATCTTTATAATGAGAGTAATAGTATATTTGTTATCATTCCCATAGATGCAAAGCCACAAAAGATTTCAGGCATGAGGCAAAGCCACAAAATGTACATTCTGCTCAGAAAATAAAAGATGATGATGTTGATGATGATAATGATGAATCAGTACCTACTATATTGTCTAGTAAAGTAGTAGTAGAGAACTGTTCATTGTATAAGCAAATATTTACTAGTATTACTAGGTGCAGATGATCTAAAACCCAGAAATATCTTTTTCAGAGACCCCAGAACCATCTCTCTGACAGGTAATCATAAGGAAGATAGCACCCCTATCCAGACTCTCTGTGGGAAGATAAGACATAACCTGGGTGGTGTGCCTCACCCTAAGTTGTAAAACTACCTCTTGCCATAAGGACATGAGAATTTTATTCTTCCTTTGGATAAAGCCAGTTAACTAACACAGATGGTCACCCCAATTACCAACTTAATTTAGAATGAATTCTGTGATAAATGGTGCTGTCAAGTCATCTTAGTTGAGGACTAGTTATGGTTTATCTTGAGAACATGTACGTGATGGGATATACCTGGTTGACTATATAAAAGGGTGAGGTATCTTTCCACTTGCAATCCTTTTAGCAGATATCCTGTGATAGCATCACATTCTGGGTTAATGCTTACCCAATGATACATTTTTTAAATATTCTCTTTTACTTTGTGGAGAAATTTTCAGACTTGAGGGGATATTTTGTTTTAAATTAATTTCTCCAACAATTCTGGCAATGGGGAAAGGATGTTGTTTAAGCCACACAGTCTGTGGTATTTCATTATGGCATCCCTAGAAAATTAATACAGCCCTCATCTCAAACAAATGAATTACTGGTATTTTAGAATATCATTCCAAGAAAAAAAAAGTAAAAATAATTTGGATAGCTAGAAGAAAATATCGAGAGGAATGGAAGAGGAAATGCAAGAATTAAAGACACCTTCGTTTTCACAGAAGCCTTCTCCTCCTTTCTCTGCTCTATCAGCTCCCTCTTCTTCGTTTGTCTTTATCCCTCATGGCCTCAGAATGATTCTGAAGAAGGGGGAAGTGATGACCTCTTAGATGGATGGTTCCCTTCATTAAGGCATTTCCTAAAAAGAGTGATGAGGACACAACCTTGTTAGCTGATAATTTGCTCTGTTTGAGGACACAGATGTGAATACCCACTGGCTTAGCCCAGATTCCACCTCCTTATCATACCTACACCAAATAGCTAGGAGAGCAAATGTGATAAGGAGACCTGACCAGGAAGAAATTGTGACCTTAGATAAATGACTGCCCCCTATGAAGGCAACAGGATGAAGAATAGCACTAGTCACTTGAAAAAAAGGCAAACAAACCAGGTGTTGATCAGATGAATGTCAACACAGGAATGGATGCCAAAGTGCCATATAATTTACATTTTTCTTGTCTCAAAAAGCCCTTCCTATTTGGACCACTAACAAAGATGATGCTGTTGAAAAGCTACCCAAGGACTCCTGAGTCATTCCCATGCCTTCCTTATCAGCTGATGTTACTCACTTAAAGGCTTCTTTCCCCTGTGCCCCAGAAGTTTGAATTACTCCAAAGCCTGTTTTCGGTTTACTGCCCCACATGTGGAGATGTATACTGGCTACCTTATGGAAGTCTGCAATCAGCCACTTTTGCTCTTTTGATGGAGCAAGAACTTTGGGGTTCCAAAGATCACCACATCAAGGAGTTATTGTGACCAGGGAAAGACAATTATCTGTCACCCACACAAGTATGGAAGATCTGAAGGTGTTAGAGACCCAGTGAAAGGAGTGGCTAAAAGCAGTACTTGAAGCCTCATTGTTATGAGCTGGGAGAAGTTGTAGCGTTATACCCAGAAAATGGGTCTATTCTCAGCTGATTTCCATTAGTGGTTTGTTGAGGCTTTCACAAAATTTATTGGCATGGATCCAAGAGCAGATCAAAATAGCCCACTAACCCTAGCCACCTTTATCTTGGCTTTCATGCAGACTCTCTAAAACCAAGTTAAGGAAAATGTGATAGGATGGCAAAGGCAGACTGGTACTCAGATTTGAGCAGCAGCTACTCAGTTTTGGGATAATCTAGAGAAAGACAAGGAACACATCAAAGATTGCTGGGTTGGCTGCTCAGAACCCTTTCCTAAAGCAAATAGAATAATCCTTGCTCTGGCCAACCTACGAAGGGAATAAAGGAAGAATGGAGAATGAATGCCATTTTTACAAGAAACCAGAATATTGGAAGACGGATTGTAGAAAGAGACGCTGAAGGACGCAGGAGCAAGGGAATCAGGGAAGCCCAGAAGGCTAGGTAATAATTGGCAAACGAATTAAAGTAAACAGATTTAAGGTATCTCATAGGTGGGAATTGGTGATACTGGTTCTACTTAATATGCAGTTTTCTCAAGAATTTCTCACTTTCCATTTGGTGAAGAAAGGACCAATGCAGCTGTCACGTTGTTAGCCATGTTCCTTTTCATTCTTGTTCCTTTTCCTCCTTGGTTCCCATACAGATTGGTACCCAGACTGAGGAACATGGATCATTACATTTTTCTGATTCTCCTGTAAATCTACTGGGTCCTCCTTGGTTCCCATACAGATTGATACCCGGACTGAGGAACATGCATCCTTACTTTCTTCTGATTCTCCTGTAAACCTACTGGGGAGAGACCTGCTGTCAGAAAGGCTACCATTTTCTGTATTTTGAAGACCCGACAGTGGAGCATCTTAAGAAAAGGCATTTTACTTAGTTACCATGTGCCTCCTGAAAGAAGAAGGATCTGGAGAGAGTGGTAGTCATCCATGCTGGAAGAGCACCCTGAGCTGAAACCAATTGATGTATCACTTGGACCCTAGGGAATAATGATACTGATTTCATTTGAGATATAGAATCAGTAAAAAGCGTTTACCAAAAGGATAAGTCATGGCCATATGTAAAACAGTATCCTTTGTTAGGGGTTCAATTAAAAATAATAAAATCATTAATAAAAATTTAGAAAAACAAAGGATATTTTTTAAAAGGGAACTCAGTCTGTAATACTCCCATATTTCCAATAAACAAGAAAGAGAAATTTGATAAAGATGACCCTTATATAGATTTGCACAAGATTTTAGAGAAGTAGATAATTTGTAGTTCCATTAATCCATATAGTTTCTAATTCTGCAATTCTTTTCTTCTAACTTCAGTACTGTTGTCTACAAAGTTTTTCTCTGTAATTGATCTATGTTCTGCATTTTTTTCTTTCTCCCTCCCTCCTTCCCTTCCTTCTTTCCTTTCTTCCTTCATTCCTTCCTTCTTTTTTTCTCTTCCTCTAGCATATGAATCTTGTTTCCTTTTTCTTGTGAAGGAGTCCAATGTTTATGATACAGGATCTCTCAAAGATTTAGGGACTCTTATTTTCTCTAGTCGTTTACAAACAAACACACAAACAAAAACCTAGAGAAATGTTTTCCTCTGGGGGATCTATAATTATTCAAATTTAGAAACTTTTTGGTAGCCTCAGAAATTAGAGAAAAATGCAAAATTGACACTTTAGCTTTGTGACATTTCTTTGCTTCACAGTAGCAAAGAGGCCTATTAGGCAAATTGCAATATTGCTTAACCGAGGGCATCTCTTGTCAGCTACAGGCCACAGAATGTTACAACCTAGAAGTCAGCTCACTTTGCAGATATAATCGAATACTAACAGTGAAAAAATTTAGACAATTTGGAGACAAGTACAATATTATACAGTGGATTCTAGTTTTGCAGAGTAGGAAAAACCGCTGATTTACATGATAATTCTCCAAATTTCTGCTTTGGCCCCTAGAATATGAAGAGGCTTTTGAAACCTGAAATTGGCTATCACCTTTCTCCCAGCTTTGGGGATTCCAAATTTGGGGAATTTTAACATTTGGATATTCCAAATTTTGACCTGATTTATCTGATGCTCTGACTCACTTTGCATATTTAACAATGCATACTCAAGAGTCTTGTACTCAGGATAAAAGTGGCTCCCTTATATCTTCCTATGCTCTGGTAACTTATAAAATTGTGGAAGCTGAAGTGTTGTCTGGAATTAAATCTGCACAAGCAGACAAGTTAATAGCAGTTAGTAGAGCTATAATTCTTGGTTCTAGATTTAAAGTGAATATATTCATTTATATATTTATGTATATTCATTTTCCATGAATAGTTATGGATTTTCATGAATTTGTTATATATATAACTATATATATGCATATAACCAATAACTGTATGTTTGGTATCTGTCATGCTATAAAGCAAATTTTTTAAAAAGATTTTTACTTCAATGGGAACTAAATCTCATAGAAATTTGTGGGGGGCTTTACAATTGCACGCTAAAATATCAATAATTCATTTTGCATAGAGAGCTGTGAAAGCTGTTATTAAAACATGACAGACTCCAAATTTAGAAGTTTTACTTTTAATACAATAAGAAAGGTTTTTTCCATTTCCAAAACATGCTTCATAGAAAAAATAGGCAAATGGATTATAAAAGGGGCTAGAAGAAATTTGACTGGACCATAGTAATTAACTAAAGAAACAATTCCTATATCACAGCTTGATTAGATGTTGTGTCATAAACAAAATCATCTGAATAAAAAAGGTTTATTGCAAGGAGAACGGGTGGCTTATGCTCAAAAGACTCGAACTCTCCAATGGGTTTCAGGGAAGAAGTTTTTATAGGCAAAATTTGGAATTTGGGGGGAGGGCTGCAGGGTGTGAAACCCTCATCAGATTGGTTGGTGGTGAGATAATAGTATGGTGTTCCTGGAATGTCAATCATCAGCCTCCTTGTTCCAACCAGTCTGGAGTCAAGTGCTTGTGTTCAGCCTGAAGTTATCACCCTCCACCTGGGGTGGGGTTGGGGGGCTGCTTAGTTCCCATAGAAGAACTCAGAGATATGTATCAAATTGTTATGTACCTCCCCTGAGGAGGAACCAGGACCAGGTTCCCCATCACTGCACTATTGTTTCTTTCTGCATTCCCTTACTCTCTTAATTAGTAACTGTTTGAATCTGCCCTTTCTAGGTCTAGGAGGCTGAAAGCCTTTTTCCTACAAACAAGAAACAGGGGGAACAGGGGACACTGACAGGCTTTTGTGCCCGGGAGGGCCCCACAGGGTCCTGCATAGTTTCAATACCAGAGCATTTGAATCCAATAATGAAAGTTGTGTTATCTCTACTGTTGTCCAGGAATTATGCAAATGTTTGCAGATTCCTATACGTTATCATACACCCTTCCTCAAATTTGGAATTTGGGGTGGGGAGCTGCAGGGTATGTAGCCCTCCTCTGATCGGTTGGTGTTGAGGTAACAGTATGGTCGTCTGTTAGACTACAATCAAGTAGAATGATTGAATCAAACTTTAAAAAAATTCATTGGCTAAGATTCATCTATCTAACTGGTTGAAATAGCCCAGAGTTTTACCATTAGCCTTGCTAGAATGACCCCTACACACAAACACAGAATCTCTCCCTTTGAATGTATGTTTGGCAGGCCTTGAATGTATGAATTCGAGTCTGAGATCATGCCCTCTGTTGGACTTCAGTGAATCCTCTCATAATCACAATCATTTTCAATACTTAAAAGGGCCTCTTTCTTCTGTAGAAACCCTGAGACTTAAAGCCATAAGGATCTGGAAGGACCTGTCCCTATGGACAGGGATATTTCATCTACACATAGGTGTTCTGTAAGAAAGACAGACTGCTACCCTGCTGAGAAGAGCCTTTCAAGTGTTACTGATCATCCATTCAGCTCTCAGAGTTAACAAAAACTCACAAGAATTCATGCTTCCCCATGTAAAGCCAGCACAACAGGACTGGACTGTGGTTCCCACAAAGGATTTGAAACTTAAGTTTTCAAGAGTAACTGATACTAGTACTGAACTCAGATGAAAACAAGTGTTCTAGAAAACATATTACTTTTCTCGTGGACTGTCTTGCTGTCATAATCACAGTGAGGTTATTTTGATTACTTTAAGAATCACAGTTTACTAGAAAACAGAAATTACTTGTTATTTTTTGTTTTCTTTCTGTCCTCACAGTAATGGCTCCCACAGTCTCATTTCCCATCAGTTCTAAACTGTCCCGCCAGTATAAGCAGGGTCTGGACTTATAAGTCCAACAATCTGATTAATGACAGAGTAAAAGAGAGACCATCTTCATTAGTAATTTTTGATAATAACAAAGTAAAAGTGACTAACATGCCTCCAGCTACTCAATCCTGAAATGTGAAACATGAATATTTTAACTGGTTTGATTGGAAAGATGATGTAAAAATTCTAATTAATAGAAAAACAGAAATTTGGAATTGTAATATAGAGACTGCAAAAGACAGGGCTAATGTTACTTGGTTAATTTCAGGGTGCAATTTCTCTCCAGTCCCAATATAGGTTGATAAATAAATATTAATGGCTGTTATTCAGGGAGATTTTGTTAACTGTTATAATAGTATAACTATCGATTTAGACCCAAAGTAAGCAAAACAAAACAAAAACACCCACAGGATGGGTTTGTGCTAAAGACTTAAAACAGTTAGAGCCATATACATTACACGCTAGAATTTCAATCTGTACCTTTCAATGGGTGCCTCATAATAAGATTTTTATACTAGATGATGGCCATGGATATCATTGTGTTTCATATCTGGGGAAATTACTTGTAAAGATAGAACAATTAGTAAAGGGCCTAGAATCATATAAATGTGATGGTATTTATGTAATTCTCTAAAACGCAGGAGAAATTTATTAGGCCTTGTAAGAAAAACTTAATTAAAAATTTAGACTCTTAGGATACAGAATTAAGCTACTGCTTATGCTTAGGTGGGGAAAAGACTTCATAAGGATCTACCACACAATATTTAGATAGTTATTCATTGCAAACCCAGGCAACAAAGATATCACAACAATTTGTAAAATTCATGTATGACTAGGAAAAATTGTTATTCATTGCTAACTAAGAATTTTATTTAACCTTTTACCTTTGATATGATATAGTCAAAGGTTATTTCCCAAAAGCAAATAATGTACTGATTTTTAAAAAAATCAGTAATTCTGCTATTCCATCACAATTTTTATAATTACTTTGCTTTATATTTCACTGTGTATTTACTGGATATTTAGATGGCTGCAATTTGCCCAGAGAATGGTAGAAATAGCAAGGGACATAATTATAAAATTGTTACTGTTTTATAGTAACACAGGCAGGAGTTGGAAAAGGCAAATAAGAATTAAAAAATAAGAGACTTAATTCTTCATGTTGAAAATAGCAAAGAGACTCCTCTGACCATGACTTCTCTCTTCTTAGAACATTTGCTTGAGAAAACTTGTAATTATAAGCTTCTTCTGTGTCACTTTGAAATGTATATAAGTTGTTTTAAAGCTAATCAAGCTTCTTGCCAGCTTTAAGACCCAGGAATGTCTTTCTCAAGACATGGGGAACATCTCTTTGAAATGTAATCATCAAGGAAGACATCAGCTGTATCTCTGAGTTTTGTGGGAGGGTAGGAACCTAACATCAGTGGGTGCCTCACTGCAAGTTGGGAAGCTAGCTCTTGCCATAAGGATACATGATGTTTATGTTTCCACTGGATAATTCCAGTTAGCTAGCACACATGGTCACCCCATTGGCAAGTGAGTTTAGGATGAACTTGATAGGACAGATGCTGTTGTCAAGTCTCTTACCTGAGGACTAGTTATCGTTTATCTTGAGAACATTTATGTAATGGGGAGTATCTGATTAGCTGTATAAAAAGATATTGTTTCTTTCTTTCTGCAGTTTTTTCGGTGGATTACCTGTGATGTATATCACATTCTGGTTTATAGTTTTCTTTCTCTTGTATCTTTGTGGAGAGGTTTTCTAAGGTTGGAAGATTCTGTTTTTAATTATATTTCCTCAACTCAACCTAAATATCAAAGGATATCAAAGTAACAATTCTGATGTTCACCCCGTCACTGAAATTGGGGATTTAGATTTAACCATGATCTTCCACTCAAAAATAGTTACAAATCTAAAAATGTACCGCAGAATGACTACCTTATGATCTGTGAATATAAGAATCATTTTATTCATGAAAATAACTTTTCTCAAAGCTAAAATGTAATTTTTCCTCTATTAAAGAATTTTAAATCACTGAAATGTACTACCAGTATGCTCCTTATTTCCAGTAAATTAAGTTATGGAGGGAAATGGTTGATTGTAAACTTGGAAAAAAGATTTCATTTGAATTGAAAATATATATATATATATATATATATATCTCCCAATATAATGTTGTTATACTTAAAAATCTTATTACCAAACAATCTCCTATAGCAAATTCAATAGTAAAAACTGAACAAAAGTAAGACACAACTAATAAGAAATAATATTGGATAATAACGGACAACATTGCTTACAAATGCAATTGAAATGTAAAAGAAACATTCTGTATATGATCTATTAAAATGTACTTTATGTATATAACAAGTAAGTTAGTCTTGTGATATGTTTTTAAATTAGATTTTCATTTCTTATTTATTTATCCAAAAAATTGCTAAGTCTCTCCTTATAAATCCCATTTATCTCATGTATTTTCAAAGTATGTTCTGAAGAAATACTAAAAGGAAAATATATGCCAGAAACCATTTGGTAGATTATGTATTTGACTTAGATATGTGTATGAATAATATTTTCAATGAATTTCAATGTATCATAAGTTCAGAAAAAAGTTTTTCAATTTTAAAAATAAATAGGTACTGGTCTCAGCATAATTTAATATAAGCTTGTGCTTCTTTTCCATTTTATTTTAATTATTTCCTTTATGTTTCCAGATGACCTTTGGCAAGTAACTCAATTTTCTGTGCATTTTCCACTTTTTTATGATAAATATTTATACTTTATAACAAACAAATATCATGCTGTTTTCTTCATTCATTCATTCACGAATTCATTTTTAAGCTACTACATACTAAATGCATATTAAATGCCACATGTTGTCCTGCATACTTTCTCACCTCTTTGGATATCTAATTGGCATTTCAAAACTTATACCAAAATTGATCCTTCTCTAACATTAATTTTTAAAGGGAAATGTTGTCCCTATTTTATGGAATGATACTTCCAAACACCTAGTTTTTCAAACTATAAACCTGAAGTCCCAATTCCCCCACCTTTCTTTCATCACAGCCTACATTTTCTGCATTATCTAGTTCTGCCTATTTTAACCCCTAAATAATTCAAATCTCTTTGCTTTTCTGTATCTACACCGATACCAGCCTAGACCATTCTACCTAGTCTCTACCTAAGGAAATGCATTCTTTCTTAGTTGTTTCCCTGAGGGCATTCTTCCCTCCTTCAACTTGCTTTTCATACTGCAGCCAAAGAAGCATGTACCCAATGGAAACACGTACTCCCCCCACCAGGACCCTGTTTCAAAATTTTAACAGTTTCCATTGATGTGGGATAAAAACTGCCATCTTAACATGAATTAGGAGAATATACATGATTTGACCCTTGCTCATTTTATTCTTTACAGAGTCTCCAACACAGCTCCTTTTCCACCCTGTATTCTTCCTGACATATTCACTGTTCCTCAAATGATTCATTCTCCCTTCTACCGAAAAACATTCTGCCATGACTTTTCCTCTTCCCGGAATGAAGTTTTCCCTCTTCCTCATCTACCCTATTGCCACAAATCTTCAAAGTTCAATTCATTCATGATCTCATTGAGAAAACTTTATTCAAACTTCTAGACTTAAGTCCTTCCCTGCTATGCTCTCATAGCAACTTGTAATTTTCTCAAATATCATTTATTGGCATTTTAATAAAATAATTGTGTAATTGGTTCTTCAATTTCTGTCTCTTATTCTAAACTTCAAGCTCAAAAAAGTGCTTTCTTGTCTTGTTATAACTGTAAATGCAGCTATGCAAATGCAGCTATGTAAACAGTGGTAAGTTTAGCACCTTGCACATAGTAGGTGGTCAATAAATATATGAAAAATAAATAAATATATAGTATAATATTTAATTTATTCTCATTTCACATTTTCTGCCATAAAGCTGTATAGTGTAATTTATTATTCCTCAAATAAATGCATTGAGGTATATAGACAAGAGAAACAAACAAATAGAAGAGTAATATTTTCTCACTTTTAGGTTTTTTGTTTCTTATAATTCTTAAATTTGCTAGCATCTCACTTTCTTTTTTTCTTTCCTCTCAATGCCTATATTTATGGTGCACAGCCTCAGGAATACAAAAGAAATGTGATCACAAGAGTGAAAAAGAGAGTCTTTACTTCTGTTTGAGCAGTTAAGTGAATGGTCTAATGCCTTCTAATTATGTGGATGAAACTACCTACAGTAATTGGTTTATTTTATTTTCTGAAGTGAATATTTATTTTACTAAGTAAACCATTTGATAGTTTTAACAAATCAATGAAGTCAAAATATTTAAATGGTGTTTTAATACAGGCAGAATCTAATACAAATAAAGGCTTTTCCCTCACACCTGGGAAAAGTTGGGCCAAATATTGAAATAGGTTGTTCACTCAACACAGCCACTTCAAAATTTTTTAAAATCCAACTAATTATAAGCATGTGTAATGTGACCACCTGGTAATTTTAAAATGCCAGAATTTCTGTGTTGGGCAAAATGGTTCAGCCCAACTTCTGCCAAGGGAATTTTGTTTTTCTGTAAGAAAAGATGGCCTCTGTCCTGAACTAGACAGCACTTTAAAGACGTCCTGGAATTGATTGATGAAAGAGTGCCATTTCACTTCCCTGATCATCCTTGGTACATCAAGACATGGATTGAAAGAGCTGATAGTTAAAAGAGGGTTTGTAGTCAACTGGGATTTTGTGTCCACTGATATTTCTTCTTCCTTATATTCTGTAACCCCCTAATTTTCACATTTTGAAAGAACTTGGTTGCTTTTCCTTTGGTTCTATTGCTTTAAAGATTTTCCTAAGAATGAGAATGAACAGAGAGCTTTAAAATATTAGGAAGCTAAATAACAAATGCATGTTTGGGATAAATGGAATTGCTACTCATCCTAATAGGAAGCAAGGGCATGTTGGGGATGGCGGCCAAGTTCACAAAGGTGGAGCGTGACTAAAGACATGTGCTTTATTAAGAGCTCTTCTTCTCCTTCCACCTTCCTGATAGTTCTGTCTTGGTTTTGTGTTTATTTGGTTTTTTATTGGCTGGCCTATCTTCATTCACATTTAAATATAAAAGTTTTACTGTTTACTTCCTCCTTTCCTTTTAAAGATTTTCTCAAGAAGATTTAGCCTTCTCTGTATTTTGAACTATATCCTTTTTACTTCATCATATCTAATTAGTATCTCCAGATATTATTTCTCTATTGACCCCAAATATTAGGTGTTTCAACTAATAAATCTAATAAATATATTTTCTTGAAAAATACGTAGACAACTCAAACTCAGTCAGTAAGTGGTATGACATGACTAGATGATTTCTTTGCACTCCTTGGGCAATCTTTGAAGCAGGGATAAGGTTAGGGAGATTTTCCCATAATCTAGATTAGGGTTTCTCTACCTTGGCACTGCTGACATTTTGGGTCAGATAATTCTTTGTTGTGGGATTGTAGGATATTTACTATCATCCTTGGCCTCTATCCACCAGATCCTATTAGTGCCCTGCTTCTAGTTGTATCACAAATATATCTAGACACTGCCAGATATCCCCTTGGGGACAAAACCACCCTTAGCTGAGAACCACTGATCAAGATGATAAAGATCTATATTAGGACCACAGCAGTGAAAATGGAGAAGTAATAAAAACATCTTGGAGGAAGATGCAATGAGATTAATGACTGAGTATATGAATTTAGGGAGAAGGAAGAATCTCAGGTTGTTTTCTAGTCTGGTTATTAAGGACTTCCTAAATTTCAAAGTCTCATATCTTTTTAATGCTTTTATCTTCTATGCCTTTTTTTCATACTATTCTCTTTACCCAGATTTCTCTTTGATCTCCTTATATATGCCTAACAAAATTCTATTAATCTTTGTGGCCTAACTCAAATATCACTCACCACCACTGTAACTATTTTTCCACCCTTACACTCTAACAGAGAATATTTTTGTTCTTCTTTGATTCATGAGTTATCAGTAATGACCATATTCCCCATGTCTTTACTGGTAGAAACTTGCATCATTTTTATATCCCTTCACAACTTATTATACTGCATGAAATATAATAAGTGCTTTAAAAATGTTGAATGGTTTACTTAGTGAATAAGATACAAAAAAGAAATATTTTTTTTCAGAGTGAACAATTATTATTGTTTAGATATTCAACATACCTTAACATTATTATTTATTTTGAAATAATAAGCTAACTCTGCATTATCTGTATATTTATTTTCAAAAAATTGTTTGGATAGAGCCAGTAAAATATGAATATGAAGTATAATTTCAGGAACATAAAGTATGGAAATATAGAACAGTTAAATTTATATCTGTAGAAACCAGAAGTTTATCAAGTAACCCAATAGCCATTTCATATATAGCAAAATAGATAGTCAAAAATGAACGTAATGAAGTTAAGTGCTTCTCTAAGAAACAGAAATCTTGCTTAACATTAGTTAATACCATTTTCTTAATATTTTCATAGGTTTGAACAGAGTATATGGGCCTGGACTAAAAAAAATGCAAAGGGGGGCTAAGGATAGAGTCTATTTTCCTAGCTTCAAAACATGAGTCTAAAAATTTAATCTATAAGTATACTTCTACATTTTCTAGAGAATATGTGAAGGGTCATACATACATTTAGAAAAATATTTATAAAATAAAATTGTAAAATATAATCAATTCATTATACACAGAATAAAGGATTAAAATAAACTTTAGGAGCCAGATATTTCAAAGTAACTTTTACAAAGCTTTGCATCCACGTGTTTGAACCAAGGGAATTGCCTTTCTTCACATACCCTCTTATTCAGCATCCCCACTGAGCTATTGTAAATTATTCCACTAATAAACTTCATCTTGAATTTCTTTAATCCTAAAAAATTATGCTCTTCTTGTTATGAGGAATATGATGGTATTTTGAAGTTATGTAATGTCAGAGAGTACAATTTTTGAGTTTAAAAATAGCCCTTCTATTTTTAAAATTTAAAATATAGAGAAAATGTTCTAGTTTTATAGTGTTGCCTAGCAGAATTCTGGATTATCTTATCAATATTTACTAATTAACTGTTATATAATAATATTTTACATTGTTTAAATATCAAAATACAAAAATAATTCCACAAACAGTGAAAATCTGAAAAATTAAATGTCTACAAGACCTCAACAAATGAGCTCATTTGGGATGTTATGCTGAATTTGGAAAAACCAAATATTGCAATGATCTTTTATAGAAAAAAGCCTTCTGTTTACTACACAGGCATGTTATTTAAAATGATCAGAAGATAGAAAATGAAACACTACATATTTGCATTAATGGTTAAAAAATAATTTCCTCTAGCCACTTAGGCAGAACCATATTCCCATTATGCTAATGTGGCTGTTGTTCTCCATACTCTATTTATCTGCCTCCATATAAAATTCATTAGATCCACTTCAATGTACAGATTTTAAAATCAGTCATATTGTTATTATCTCTACCATGACATATGTAAAACCCCAGCCTTCCTTATACTCACCCTCTTCTGCTTCTCACAATTCACTTTAACACATAACATACACACACACACACACACACACACACACACATATATATCTTGGCTCTGGAATATGGGGAGTCATAAGTTGGTAGTTTTTTTGTAATTAAGACCATAGGCTTTATTGTTTGACTTAAGTTTGAATTCCTCCTCAAACACTTGTTATTCATGTGGCCTTGGCAACTTGCATCACTTATTGAAGCATCAATTTTCCCATTTTTGAAAATAAGACTTATAATTCAGTGCTGTGAGGATAAATGAAAGAGATACTGCATTTAAAGTGCTTAGCTTAATAGTTGGCTCATAGTAAGCCTTAAATAAATATTAGTAAAAATTATAATTAGATCACTGGTATAGCAAACTCTGGGGTTATGAAATCTTCCAGTGCCTGCAATTTGGAAATTCTAGTTAAATATTGAAGTCCTACAAAGTTAATGAAAAGATTTAGGCTCAAGAATTTGAAAATATGTTCATCAGATAAATATGTAAGGGACTAGGACCAGGAAAAGGAAATAGAAAAAATCTTTTGAGAAGGGTCTAAAAACCAATTTTACTATATAGAGAAAAGAGTTCTTAACTCTTCAGAAGTAGAGGTTATTAGAACAATTTTCAAAGGTCCCAGAGTATAAAGGGCTGGTGAGAAGAAGAATTAACCTGTACAAGGGAAAGCAAAGCAAAACAAACAAAACACCTCAACTGATCCCTTCCCAACTGCCATTTTTCCAGTTTAGTATGTTTCAGCTGGAATAGACTAACGCTGCTATTTCCTGACTGCTCTCTTTTACAATTTTTCTCTTCTCCATTTCATTTTAGTCATTATTGCCTGACTGATCTTCCTAATCCATAATTCTGTTTAAAGAAAAAAAAAACACATCAGTTGTACTCCATCACTTACACAGACAATGAAAATTTTCTATCCCTGGTATGCCAGGACCTTTATTACGTGGCCTCAACTTGCCTCTGCAACATTTCTCAACTTTCTACCTTCTGTACACACTACATATTGCTTGCTTTCAGTAAGCTTTCTTTTCTATTGGATGATAAAAATCATATCATTTATAATTGCAATAGAGTGTATACTGTGTACCTATTAAACATGGGTTGTGTTAAAGTCAAAGAAGATGATCATCTAAATCAGATTGGGAGAATCAAGAATGGCTTCATAGGGCTAAAGCTGAGCTGAGGGCTCCTAAGGGACAGTTAGAATCTAGCTAAATTAAAAAAGGTAAGGTGGAATATGATTTCAGGTAAAGAGAATGCTTTGTATAATGGACAGCATGGCCATAGTAGGGGCTGAGGCTATATATGCACACACATAGGAGGCTTCATATATATTATATATATGACCAAGTTCTTAAAGAACATTTTGTGTTAATGTAAGAAGTTTGAGGAGTCTTTAGGATTTTCTATATATAAGATCATGTCATCTGCAAACAGAGGTAATTTTACTTCTTCCTTTCCAATTTGGATGCCTTTTATTTCTTTTTCTTACCAGGTTTCTCTGGCTAGGTCTTCCAGTACTATGCTGAATAAAAGTGGTATAAGTGTGCATCTTTACCTTGTTCCCTATCTTAGAAGAAAACTTTCCAGTCTTTCACAATTTGAGTATGGTGTTATCTGTGGGTTTGTCAATATATGACATTTAGTATGTTGAGGTAAATTCTATACCTAGTTTCTTGAGGGTTTTTAAAAGGAAAGTGTGTTGAATTTTGTCAAATGCTATTTCTGCCTCTGTTAAGATAATCATGTGATTTTTATCATTCATTCTGCTAATGTGGTATATCACATAGATGAAGAGTCATTCAAAACATGTAAAGTTTCAGTTATACAAGATTAATAAGTTCTAGAATCTATTGTACAACATTGTGCCCTTAGTTAGCAATACTGTATTGTGCATTTATTAAGATGGAATCTCATGTTAAGTGTTCTTACCACAAAAGACACAAAAATGAAAACAAACAAATAAGAACACAAAGTGGAAAAAGGAAACCTTTGGAGGTGATGGATATGCTTATTACCTTGATTGTACTGATGGTTTCATGGGTGTATGCATATGTCAAAACTCAACAAACTGTATACTTTAAATATGTGCAGTTTCTCATCAATTATACCTCAATAAAGCTGTCTAAAGAAAAGTTTGAAATTTATTCTAAAGACAGTCTTTGAAGGACTTAAAGTGGGGAGTTTTGTGATAAGATTTCCATTTTTAAAAGTATCCTAAGAAGAATGCAGAGAATAGTTTGGAAATGGTACAGACTGATATAAGAAAGAGAAATAGAAATATTTAGTATTTTAGAAGGAAATATCTAGAAGCCCAAATTAAGGCAGCATGTTAGGAATGGAGAAGCTAGTTCGAGTCAAAACAATCTAACAAAAAATGTTGAACAGATGCAACGAGATTTGGTGACTTCATAGATGAGACAGGGTGATGCATGCCGTTCAGAGGAAGAAGTCCAATATAATTCACAGGTAAAATTTGCTCAGGCCATGAGGTACTGACTCAAAGGATCTGGGACTCTTCTGGTATAATCTATTTTTTTTTTTTGTACAAGTTTCAGGATATCCTTCTTTGTGGCAATAGCTATGTACTGGGTTGGCCAAAAAGTTTGTTCGTATTTTTCTGCAACATCTTATGGAAAAACCTGAATGAACTTTTTGGCCAACCCAATATTTGAAATAAGTGGATGATGTTAATTCCTAGAGAAAGTTCTCACATTAAAAAATGGCAAAAATTTATGGTATTTGGAATTTAACTTTTGTCAGTCAAACTTAAATGGATGAGATTTGCAACATTTCTACAATATTGATTTTTTTTTCAGTGATTCAAAATGTTCACTGAATGTTGATTTTCCAGCATTCATAGCTAAAACTTTATTAAATCCTCTTGCACTGTTGTTGGGAATGTGAACTTATACAGCCACTATGGAGAACAGTACGGATGTTCCTTAAAAAACTAAAAATAGAACTACCGTATGATCCAGCAATCCCACTACTGGGCATATACCCTGAGAAAACCATAATTCAAAAAGAGTCATGCATATATACACTACCAAACGTAAAATAAATAGCTAGTGAGAAGCAGCTGCATAGCACAGGGAGATCAGCTCGGTGCTTTGTGACCACCTAGAGGGGTGGGATAGGGAGGGTGGGAGGGAGGGAGATGCAAGAGGGAGGAGATATGGGGACATATGTATATGTATAACTGATTCACTTTGTTATAAAGCAGAAACTAACACGCCATTGTAAGGCAATTATACTCCAATAAAGATGTTAAAAAAAATAAAAAGAAAAAAAAAAGAGACATGTACTTCAGTGTTCATTGCAGCTCTATTTACAATAGCCAGGACATGGAAGCAACCTAAGTGTCCATCAACAGATGAATGGATAAAGAAGCTGGGGCACATATATACAATGGAATATTACTCAACCATAAAAAGAAACGAAATTGAGTTATTTGTAGTGAGGTAGATGGACCTAGAGACTGTCATACAGAGTGAAGTAAGTCAGAAAGAGAAAAACACATACTATATGCTAACACATATATACGGAATCTAAAAGAAAAAATTGTTCTGAAGAACCTAGGGGCAGGACACTAATAAAGACGCAGATGTAGAGAATGGAATTGAGGACACGGGGAGTGGGAAGGATAATCTGGGACAAAGTGAGAGAGTGGCATTGACATATATACACTACCAAATGTAAAATAGGTAGCTAGTGGAAAGCAGCCGCATAGCACAGGGAGATCAGCTCAGTGCTTTGTGTCCACCTAGAGGTGTGGGATAGGGAGGGTGGGAGGGAGATGCAAGAGGGAGGGGATATGGGGATATATGTATATGTATAGCTGATTCACTTTGTTATAAAGCAGAAACTAACACACCATTGTAAAGCAATTATACTCCAATAAAGATGTAAAAAAAAAAATCATATACCTCAGTAACAATTTATTTATTGATATTTGACTAACTACAATCATACTAAAACTAGAAGAATAATATTATTAATATTAATATTTATTATATAATAAATTCCATTTAAAATTACCTTTATTTGGCAGCACTCACCACTCAGTGTTAATATTAAGGATGCTAGTAAATTCATCTAAAAGTCTCAATATTGGGACATCATTCAATGTCCAAAATGCTGTATTAGGCACTTTAAGTAATATATTATGCATTTAATTCATTTGTGAGTTATTTTTAGTGAGTTTTTAAAAATCTTATTTGGTAAGACTGAGTGTACTGAGAGTATGAAATATCAAAAATACTTTCAGACAGAGCTAGCTTCAAGGAGATACAATCTGTGAAGTCGCACAAAGCCTGGCACTCAGAAAGGCCACATGTCTGAACTTTAAAAGTCACCCCCACATTCACATTTTACAATTTAAGATTCTTTGTTTCTTTCTATGAGTTTGATTTTTAAGATGCATTTTGCTTTCTAGGTCTTGAAGTAGCATTAAGAATAAGGGCAGAGTTTTGGAAAAGTTGTGGACAATGCTTTCAGTGAACAGATTTTCCTTGGTAGTTTTAAAATTTTACCCTATTAAGTTATAAAATAATTTCTACTATAGCAGGGGTGGGCAAAACCATGGCCTACACCCATCTATTTACCTATTGTTTATGGCTGGTTTTGAGCTACAACAGCAGATGTTAGTAGTTATAACAGAGACAATCTGGCCTGCAAAACCTAAAATATTTGAAAAAGTTTGCCAGTCCCTGTACTGGAGCATGAGAAATATTATCTATTGTATGTTGATGAATATTCCAGTGGGATTTTTGTTTATTGTAGGACGGGGGTCCACAACACCCCATACCAGTCCCTGGCCTGTTAGGAACTCGGCCGCACAGCAGGAGGTGAGCGGCGGGGGAGCAAGTGAAGCTTCATCTGTCACTCTCCATTGCTCCCCATCGCTCGCATTACTGCCTGAAACATCCCCCCCCACCCCCATTCATGGAAAAATTGTCTTCCACAAAACCGGTCCCTGGTGCCAAAAAGGTTGGGGACCGCTGTTGCAGGACACCCACACAGCTGGGGTAGTCAGTCTTAGGACTTACAAGAACACGGATATTTCATGTTTGTACTGGGTTGAATAGTGTCCCTAAAAAATCATGTCCATTCACAACCTGTGAATATGACTAATGTGAATGTTGTTGTCCCCCACAAAACTGGTTTGTTGAAATCCTAACAACTCCCAATGTGATGTTATTAGGAGGTGTGGCCTCTGGGAGGAGATTCTATTGTATGGGTGGAGCACTCATGATGGGATTAGTGCCCTTAAAAAAAGACCCCGAGAGCTCTTTCACCCCTTCTACCATATGAGGACACAGTGAAAAGACAGCTGTCTATTAACCAGGAAGTGGACTCTCTCCAGACTCTGAGACAACTAGTGCCTTGATCTTGGACTTCCCAGCCTCCCCGGACTGTGAGAAATAAATGTCTGATGTTTAAACCAGCCAGTCTATTTTATTTTTATTATAGCAGCCCAAACCAACTAAGACAGTGACTTCATTTGTACATACGGTCTTTGCAGATGTAATAAGATTAAGATGTAGTCATACTGGATTAAGGTGGTCACAAAATCCAATATGATCAATTTCTTAAGAAGAGGGAATTTGGGGCCCAGGCACATACACAGAAGAAGGATGATGTGAAGATATAGAAACACAGATACAGAGGGAAGAAGGCTATGTGACAAAGGAGTCAGAGATTGGAGCAATGAGTCCACAAGCCAAGTAATACCAAGGATTGATGGCAAACGCCAAAAGCTACAAGTGGTAAAGAAGGATTCCTCCCTAAAGCCCTTGATCTGGCAGAAACCTTGATTTCAGACTTCCAACCCCCCAGAACTGTGAGAGAATAAGTTTCTGTTGTTTCAGGCGACCCAGTTTGTGCTATTTTGTTACAACAGCACTAGGAAACTAATAACAATATTTTAAACAATTTTGATAAAATACTCAAGTATACCTGAACTATTGAATTTTTTTCTAAAATTTTACTGGTTTAAAGTAGAAGACTAATGGTTATTAGTATTATAGCAGAAGAGTTACACTTTGAATAGGCTTGTGCCATATGGCAATTTTACAAAATACTTTATTCCTTTTTAATATAAAAATTGTATTGCATTTTAATTATCAACTATGACTTAGTGGGTCAACATAGTCCTCCAAAGATAAAATAGGATGTATAAATATTTATCTTAATATTCATTTAGTAAAAGACCATTCATTTTTATGATTCTTAAGAGCACACAAATTAAAGTTATGATGGAAAGTGTAGCTTAATTTCTTCCTTTTATTACTTATCTCTGTTAATTTCATAACTATTAAATTCCGTAAAGCAATTATTGCCAATCACTGCAGCTCAAGAGCAATAGCTACTTTATTTGTTAATTAAATACTTATCTAAGGCACTTCATTTTGAGTGTTAACAAATATTTACTTATTTCCTACTAAGAATAAAAAACTTTATTTGTAATTCAGGAGGACAGCCTGGATATCTAAGCTATTGGATATTAAAAAATAATTTTGGCAAAATTACATAATCAAAGAAGGAACATGAGAGCATGGGTAGTAACTGTGAGTGTGTTAGCACCCAATATTAGCAGTAATTTATCATCTCTATTTCTCCATAACCATCCTGCTGCATTCCAGAACGTTCTACATATTTTTGTGTTTTAAGGTACAATTGAGTGTATGTTGCTACATTTGTCACCATGTAATTTGTGGATCCAAGTATCATTTCAAAACCCCAAACAACATTTATTAAATTTGCTAAGTAATTATATTTACTCCTGATAATTTCAATTCTACAGTGCAAATCAGCACAAGAGTGTCTAGCAGTTATATTTCTTCATCTACAGAGCCCCTGCTGTACATAAAGCATCCACTAGTAACTTTCTTTAATTCTCTTAATTGCTTGGAGGAGCCTGAGCCACTCTTTTCCCCTAATCTGATACTTTCTGTTTTGTTTCATAAGAAAATATAATAGTCTGGAGAGGGGCCACTTATAATTACAAGAATTGAAATACAAGCACACTCATGTCTAATATAGATTTGGAGTCAACTTTGCAGCATTTACACAAATGTCTATGTAATACAAACATTTCGAGAAACTCGAATGGCCCAGACTCAGAGAGAGGGAAACAATAAGAGGAAAGAAATGCAAAATAAAACAGATGACTAATGTTTTGAAAAGATTATTACGCATTCTTTTAATATTGTATAATGATACTAAAATTCAAACTAATTTTATAACAAATCTTTTTTGTTTTATTAGGACTTTATAATTATATGCACTTGTATTGCATTTATTTTCCAAAGAATCAGTTATGAATGTACATTCCAATGTTGTTCAACTGGGTGTTCATCAAACATGTTGTTTTTTTCCTACTAATCTTAACTTTGACATTCTGTTTCATCTAAATAAAGTGCATGAGACCAGATTTACCTGATGCTCTTAGACATGCTCAGTCTTTGATGCCTGTGTTTAAAATAAATGAAAGATTGAATGGATGAATATTACTCTTAAACCTTTAAAATGCTGAAAAGGCAACCAGTAATATTTCTTGCAGTGTAATATCTTAGCTTTATGCACCACAATTAAACGGGAATTATTTAGTGAGTTCAGCTTACTTTACCTGTACAGTATATAATAAAAAAATGTAAGCTAATGTTTTAAAGTGTTTAAAGAAACAGAACTCAATATATTCTGCAGAAATTTTACTCAAGGAAACCTAATAGGAAAAGCAGTTTCCTTCTGAAAAGCTCGATTACCATACAAAGTAAAATGCTGTTACTGAAGAAACAGGTTCCCCTAGAACAAAGCAAATGACTACATAATTTGAAATGTAGCTTGTACCTGCATGAGTGAGAGAGAACTTTTGATTCCATTAGTCTCTGTCACTTTCAGCAACATTGTGGGTATTGTGTAAAATTAAGTGAGGGAGGCAACTTTGGCTGATGGAATGACGAACACCTATTTAATAAAATCATTTTTCTTGTTTCCATTTACATGTTTAACTGATGATATTTAGACTATGGGCCTGCATGTACCAGGAAGCTGTGCAAGCACAGAGAGATGGCTAAAAATACTACCTATATCGTTAATTGAAATAGCTGAAAAATCACCTTGGTCCAATATAAGAGACATTCTTCTATTAATTCAAACGTGTTTGTTCTTAAGATTTTGGAGGTTGTCAAATCTTTTGAGAACCTGATTAAATCTAAACACTCTGACCAGAAAAGTACATACAGATACAAATAATTTCCATATTATTTTAGAGGGGCACATACTTCCTAAGCTCTCCTTGAGAGTTGATACATTCCAAATAAAGATGCCTATTCAAAATCTACCTCATGAGCAAAGTGTTTATTACTGTGTCTCTAGTTCACTGATATTTTATATCTGAGATTCACTCTTCTTGAGCCTTCAAAGTCATTCTCTGCTTAGATAATTTCTTTCACATGGTTAGGATATGGCCATAATAAATCTCTTTCTACTCCCAATTGGCACTAAAAATACAAAAGGATAATGAATGCATATTATTAAATATCATTTGCCAATGTTATTTTATACATTTATAACAATTTTTCTTTTGGATATGCCACAGTTTACTTAACCATTATTTCATTATTCAGCATTTAGAAATATCTTCATAAATAATTGTACAAATGTCTGTCTTTTCCCTTAGTGTGAATTCTTAGGACTTGGAATTACTTGGTTAAAAGTGTGAATGTGTTAAAATTATTGATGTATATTACTAAATGGGTCGACACAAAATAGAAACAATTTATACTTCCACCAGTGTTTTAAGATAAAGACTATTTCTATATATCCTCAGTAACTGGACAATATTCAGTTTTGCCATTGAAAAAACAATAAATAAAAAATAAAATTTACTGTTACTACCTTATAAAAGGCATTATCTGGGACACAGAATAATAAAACAGATAATAGATTTTATAACAATTACAAGGCAAATGAAAATCCAGTTTCATGTGACTACTTTTTCTGATGATCTGTGCCAAAGCAAAAATTGTACCTGACAAAGTTAAACAGGCAAGACTTTACTCAAGGTTATAGGTGATAGAGACCATAACTCAGTTTGAGCTCAACTCCAATAAAACAAAAGGCAATGGGTTTTTTTCCTGTTTTTTTTTTTAATTGAAGTATAGTTGATTTACCATGTTGTGTTAGTTTCAGGTATACAGCAAAGTGATTCAGATATATATATATATATATATATATATATATATTCTTTTTCATATTCTTTTCCATGATAGGTTGTTACAAGATATTAAATATAATTCCCTATTCTAAAGCAGGACCTTGTTGTTTATCTATTTTATTTTTTTAATTTAAAAAATTTTTATTTTATATTGGACAATAATTGATTTACAATGTTGTTTTAGTTTCAGATATATAGCAAAATGATTCAGTTATACATATACATATATGTATTCTTTTTCAAATTCTTTTCCCATTTAGATTATGACAGAATATTGAGCAGAGTTCCCTGTACTATACAGTAGGTCCTTGTTGGTTATCTATTTTAAATATAGTAGTGTGTATATGTCAATCCCAAATCCCAGTTCATCCCTCCCCCCCACCTTTCCCCTTTGGTAACCATAAGTTTGTTTTCTATGCCTGTGAGTTTGTTTCTGTTTTGTAAATAAGTTCATTTGTATAATTTTTTTTAGATTCCACATATAAGCAATATCATGTGATATTTGTCCTTCTCTGCCTGACTTACTTCACTTAGTATGATAATGCCATTTGAAGCAACATTGGATGGACCTGGAGATTATCATACTGAGTGAAAAGGCAATGGGTTTTTAAGCAGAGGTAAAAGTGTGAAAAAAATATGGGGGGACTTTAGGAGGGGTTGATCAATGGGACGTGTGGAGCAGATTGAGTTATTCCTGAATATGCAAATATTTTTCTTGTTTGTTCCTATTTGCATAATCATTAGTCTTTGGGACTCAGATGTCTGAACACAGTGAAACTTCAGGGAAGAAGTACAGAATCTTTCCTCAGTTGGATTCTTAAGTTCAGAGACCTTCTAAGTGACATCTGAGGCTTAGTTCAGAAAACATTCCCAGACACTTTATACTTGTGGGATCTGGATGTCCAGACAGACTCTAGCTAGATGATGAAATTTCTCTTGTCCAACATTTATGTTTCTGAGATCCGAACTCCACACTAAGCATTTGAACAGGAGATGTCAGTAATATTAAATGAACATATCACAGATTATTTTCTCATGTAGTATACAATCAGGCAGAGGTGATAAGATATGCATATAAGCAGGTGCACTCAAGAAGCATATGATCTACAGATGCTGCAGATAGTCATGTATTTGTTTATAATTTTAACATTTTAACTTGTGTTTCTTATTGCCGTCTTGTCTTTCCCTTTTCTATTTAACTCATTAACTTTCATTTTTTTCTGCATACATCACTACTTTTCATAGTAATTGCTTTTTTGTGAATATTCTATTGCTTCTCTCCTCAAGGGAAAACATGCTGTTGTCTATTCATATATTTTTGTCCTTTCCTTCAGTTAATTTACTCAGTTCTAGCTGCTATTCATTCTCAAGGTGAACTTTCTGCTTTCAGAATACCTACTCTTTATTATAAAGTGACATCACACAAATATTCAACTTTTCTGGGTTATAAAAGACACAGATATTGTGCTATTATGAGGCAAGTGCATTATGCCCTTTGGCAAAAGTGCATGCTTTCTTCCTGTCCAAAGAAGGTTGCTACCAATTAAAGAAAAATGTCTTAAACATGGTAACTGCATTCAGTTGATATTGAAATACACAAAGGGACAGAGTTTTGGCATCATGCTTTGTTTCCTATTTTTATTTCCCTTAATAACTTCTGATAACATTTTGAAGTAATTCTATTAATATACACTTAAGGAAAAATAATTGGCACTGTGGATATGTTTCAGTCTTTCTAGCATTTGAGTGAAATTCATTATAATGCATGTATAATGTAACTTTTTATTATTAATATAAAACCCACCTAAAATTATGTACAACTTGCAGCTTATGCATCATGGATTCTTCAAGCAAAGGGGAGACTTTAGCAGTGACCAGCCCTGATGAGGAGAAAAGTAGATTTGGAGAGAGAGTGAAGCCAAGACAAGATGCAGGGGGCTCCTGCATCTCCCTTTGCTGGGCAGGCAAAATTGGCTGTCACTGTGCTGAGCGTAAGCCTGGCTAAAGTGGAACCATGGAAATATGCAATGGAGGGGACGTTTCTATTTTTCCTGTCAAGTAAAAAAAAAATCTCACTATCTCCCTCCAAACATGAAGAGAAGAGTCAAGTCAAAAAGGCACCAGATAAAATGTTGTTAACGTTTGCAGGTCAAGAACTCCTTTGAAAAATTCTCCTAAAGGTGGGGGGAATAAATAAAAGAACATGCATTGATAAGCACTGATAATTGTTCTATAATTTTTGTAGCTAAACAAGACACCCTCTCCCCAGCAGCAAGTCATGGACTCTAAGTTAAAACTTTCCTCACATCAGAAAATAACATGTTAAAAATGAAAATCTTGTTATTTTTTCCCCAGACCTAGATCTTTAGTGAGAGCATAAGAAAAGACTGAAAGATTAAAAGGACTTTTTGAGAAGAGATTTTTCTCACTGAGTCACTCAATTGAGAATTTCGATGACAATATGAGCCCAGAAATTCTTTTTAAAGACTCCTTAAGTTCATTTGTTTACAAAATAATTCAGCAAAAGTACAATTTAAATCAGAATGTTATTTTCAGATACCTCAGTTGTAGAAGAATTTGTTTGCTAGAATTTAGGTATTCAATGCGCAAACCCATTTCTACTCACCTCAGCTAGGATTTAGGCTGCTCTTCGCTTACCTAGCCAAACTGCCTTTCTGCTTGAGAGGAATTAGGTTACAAATCTCATCTGCTTGCCTCATGCATGCATTTGGCAGAGAAGTCACCTGCTTCTTCCACAAAATGTATCCAGAGAAACATTTTTTTTCTTTAAGCTTGTTTACAACCCATTATTTATGTGACAGTACCAGGGGAAGAAGTTGTATAATTACTAGTTTCTTCTCTGCTTCTTTAGGCAGAATACAAATAGGTGCTAAAAACTTACCCAAAATTTAACATGCAATTAAAAATATCCTCTCTATAAGATCTATAGTTAGGTCAAATGTGCATAAATTTTAAAAAAATTAAATACAACTCATTTGGATGATCACGTTAAGGAAAAACGTGGTAAACTAAATGAAAGCATCCTAAGAGAAAGGAAGCTCTCAAAACTGGAGTGATTTTTGATGATGATGTCATTAATGATTTTCCAATAAGTAACACTAATTATTTTGGCACTAAGTTCCTGGTTTCTTCAAAATTAAAAGCTTATGTTGCCTCAGGGACATGAACTAAGCAGAGAGAAGTTCATCCTCACAACAGCTGAGCAGGCAAAATATGTCAAAATGTCAGACTGTGAAACTGGAGTAAAAATGTAAGAGAGGGAAATTGCCAGTCCTTGTGCTTTTGTGGCCATTAAATCACATTTGGTATAAGAGTTGACATTCAAGAGTTCACAAATCACATATGAGATACAGAAATATCTTTATAAAATAATAGAAGACTCCACCCAATACTAGACCAGAGTTTCTTAATTATTTTTATTGTCCCCCTCCCAGGAGACTTCTTATTTTTTCCCCAAATCATTGCCCTTTTGAAATTTTGTACTACAGATATATATCTGTCTATTTACTATATGTACACTTCTGCTTTATACATAAAAAGATTAAGAATTTTTTTTTCCACACACCCTCCACATGGGCAATTTTTGGCCTCATGGGGGCAATAAACCCCCGTTCCAAAAGCATTCATTGACAGATGAAAAAATTAATGTCTGGAGGAATAAATTTTTTTCTTCAGATTCTAGATAATTGCCCTCTCATTCAATTTATCTTAGCTAAGGATGACTTTCATTAAAAATCTATTTCTCCAAAAATTCATTTCTGATTAAACACAAAACAGGTACTTCTGTGAATTATTGATTAGTTTGTTTCCTGCAGTGTCGTTAATCCTAATGTTAGTATACAATCTGTACCATGTACCCCCTCTACTAGTAGTAGTTCTACTATTACCTACGCATTAACAATTGTTAATTCTATACTTGTAGCCCAGAATCTTTCTAGGGCTGTATATTTTACTGAATGCTATACATCTTCATCTGAAGAACCCACAGGTACCCAAAGTAAAAATGTACACAGTACTTCTCCTTTTATAAAAAGTTTTTAATCAAAACTTTTTTCTTCCCTTATCTGCCACTTCTATTTGTTCACTAATATCTATTGAACTCCGGGATTATAATCTCTCACATTTATTATAATCTCTCATGTTTATTCTTTAGCCTAATCATTCACACTATTCCTGTATTAGATCAACTCTCATCCTCCCACATCTACACTATTCAATCACTCTAACATTGTCTCTCTGCCTCTAGTTTTGCCTACACCAACTCAGTCATTTTCACTGTTACTTGGATAATTTCACTAAAACAGAAATCTAGCAATATAATTCATTTTCTTTAAAATGACTCCTCATTCCTCAAGAAATAATGTTAAATCTCTTTATCTGAACATACAAACCTGACACTAGTCTAACATATCTAGCCTTATTTTTAGCCACTTCTGTCCAATGTTAAAGCCATATTAAGTTCATTAATTATACCAATTTCTGCAATTACTCCATGTGGTTTTGAATTTCTGAGACTTTGTACATGACTGCTAACCCCTGCTGGCCTCCTTAAGTCAGCCTCCTGAACCTTCAAAATCCACTTCATGTCTCTGCTTTTGTAAAGTCTTCCTCTACTCTCTAACTGGAGTTTATTAATCAAGCTCATTTTATGCTACTTTAATATTTAGTATTGACTTCCAGTATAATAGTAATCATATTTTTCAAATATTTTTATAGTCTGCCTCCTTGATTACACTTGACAACAAGAATAATTTAATTCATTTTTGAATCTAGGTCAACTGATTCAACTCAATATATACTTAGATATGAATGAATGGATAGATCATCAACAAATGAATGAAACAAGTTGATGGGAGGCAATATGGCTGGAATAAAAGAACTCATGAAAATAAACCAAATTTCACTAGTCACTGAGAGCTTCAAATACAGTTATTCATATGCAATAAAATTCATTTTGGGGAAATGATATTATTTTCCATCAATAAATTAATATAGTTTCTGGCTTTTTCAAAAGAAAAAAAAAGCCAAAGTATACTAATCAGTGAGAAACTAATCATGTTTTCCTAATGAGGAACATAGTAACCTTGTAAATGTTTCAGTCCATAAGCCAGTGAGCCATTTCACAAATTTTAACAGTGTATTTGCTGGTTTTCTGTATCCTTTTATCATATGCTTAACACACATGAAAACGAATTCCTTAAAAATGACATCCCTTAAAGATGTACTTGAAATATTCAAGTAAAATCAAAGTATTTTCTATTTTCTAGAGTTAATTTTAGCATCTCATGTCACCGCAGAGATAAATGAGCTAATTTTCTGTAAAATCTATTATTAATCCTACCAATTATCCATAAAACACCAAAATATCTGATATCATGCATTATCCATTTAAATTAGGATAAGTATCTCAGTCAAATAAAAGGACTTGCTTTTTTACTTGAAGTTTGTCACTGGAGTACTTGGGCCTGATGATGTTTTTTTTCTCTTAACCAAAGTCTGTCTAAAACATATTCTCCCTAAGCCTCATTTTGATAGTTATGAGATATTTTGATTCTTCTTTTGGAAGTAAAAAAGTATCTAATGCCTGTCAAATCTCTAAAGCTGTAGTCTGGTGTGAGTTTCAGAAAAGAGCAGAATCTCTAGGTGTACAGATGATTAATGAGAGAAGTCTGAGCACTGAAACACAGAGGAGAAAAAGGTTAACGGTGTGTATATGCTTAACTGGAATATTATGGAGAAACTGGAAAATGTCAAATATTGAACAGATATAGGATTAATTCAGGTTTCCTTGACAGTTATTTATATGGCACCTCTTAGGTAATAAAAACATATATGGCATAAATTGAAAGTAAAGCGATAAAATTTATAAATAAGATTGGTGATAAAGGGAAAAAGAGAAAATGTGTATTAGTAGAATATATCAAGTTTTCCTACCTAGTAAATGTAAGTAAGTGGCTCAATTATTATTTATAACACATAAACTTCCATCAGCTTTGAATTCAGAATAAGAAGAAATTTGAAGTAAAAAAGTAAAAAACAGTTGTGTGGACATAACTATCCGGTCTATGTGGTCTAATTAGTTTAAGTTCTTTTTATTCAGTCTGAATGTCAGAATCTTTCACTCCACTAAATCTCTAGTTCACACATGTCACAAATCACTCCCCTTTCCATTATGCCCAGAAAAACTCTGCTCTGAGAGTTTGAGTCATGAAGAGATAAAAAGTAAAGGGAAATGAACATTAGGTTTTGACCCAATTAGTGATTAATTATTTTGTTGATATTTAATACTGCCATGCTCAATTACTCCTCCCATTTTGTGCTTCTCCATTTTTGCAAGAATTTATGTTCTCTAAATTTTCAACTTATTTTTGTTGTCCTTGTCTTTCCTGTTCTGTTTTTAGAAGTGAATCATACAGCAGTGAACATAGCCAAATGTCAGGACAATTTAAAAGTAAACAAGATGTATAAGCAATTGATTAAGATGTATAAGCAATTGATTAAGGTAAATGTAGATGTATTATAGATATGTATGTATGTATATATATATATATATATGTATGTATGTGTATATATATATATATATATATATATATATATACTCTGTCTTCCAGTTATCTTTCTGTTATGACTGTATGTAAAACTTTCAACCTACAGTTTATTTTTTAAATGTTGAATCAAATGTATTTCCTCTGGAGCACCGTGGCTTACTTTATCCACTTTCAATATAAAACTAGACTTGACTTAATATACAGAAAGCTATGATAGGAAATATAGTAGAGCTGTATGTAGGAAGGGTTAACAAAAATGCCCACTGTTTGTAAGATTAAAAATGCATCCAAGGAAAAACAGGAAGATTGCAAGTAATTAGGCAGTCCAGGGTTGATTTCCTTCCTGTACCAAACAATCTACATGATTTCTAAAATCTCCACAGCAAATGTGAACAAAATTATGAGGCAGAGAAAAAGATAAGAAATAATTACACAAACACATCTGCTAGTGTATTGCAACACAAAGTACCTTAAAGAAATTCAAAGGAACTGAAACCAATATGCAATATTGTGACTAAAAGAAAATGGAAGATGACTGATATAAGATAGTGGATTGCACATTAATAATTAAATACAGGCATTGCATATATACTTAACTCTTGAAAATTTTAAATATGACAAATCTATGTGAAAAATATGAAATAAAATGCATCATTACATTAACTAATGAGGTTAAATTATATTGAGATTCATTTTCTCTAGTGATAACCTAATTGGTTAAAATGCTTCCACTTTGGTACTGAAATTCCTGAATCATATCTGGAGCTGTTATACAGTATTGACTTTTTTTTTTTTTTTTTTTTTAACATCTTTATTGAAGTATAATTGCCTTACAATGGTGTGTTAGCTTCTGCTTTATAACAAAGTGAATCAGTTATACATATACAATATGTTCCCATTTCTCTTCCCTCTTGCATCTCCCTCCCTCCCACCCTCCCCATCCCATCCCTCTAGGTGGTCACAAAGCACCGAGCTGATCTCCCTGTGCTATGCGGCTGCTTCCCACTAGTTATCTATTTTACATTTGGTAGTGTATATATGTCCATGACACTCTCTTACCCTGTCACATCTCACCCCACCCCCTCCCCATATCCTCAAGTCCATTCTCTAGTAGGTCTGTGTCTTTATTCCCGTCTTGCCACTAGGTTCTTCATGGCCTTTTTTTTTTTTTTTTTTTCCCTTAGATTCCGTATATATGTGTTAGCATACTGTATTTGTTTTTCTCTTTCTGACTTACTTCACTCTGTATGACAGACTCTAACTCCATCCACCTCATTACAAATACCTCCATTTCATTTCTTTTTATGGCTGAGTAATATTCCATTGTATATATGTGCCACATCTTCTTTATCCATTCATCTGATGATGGGCACTTAGGTTGCTTCCATGTCCTGGCTATTGTAAATAGAGCTGCAATGAACATTTTGGTACATGACTCTTTTTGACCTATGGTTTTCTCAGGGTATATGCCCAGTAGTGGGATTGCTGGGTCGTATGGTAGTTCTATTTGTAGTTTTTTAAGGAACCTCCATACTGTTCTCCATAGTGGCTGTATCAATTTACATTCCCACCAACAGTGCAAGAGTGTTCCCTTTCCTCCACACCCTCTCCAGCATTTATTGTTTCTAGATTTTTTGATGATGGCCATTCTGACCGGTGTGAGATGATATCTCATTGTAGTTTTGATTTGCATTTCTCTAATGATTAATGATGTTGAGCATTCTTTCATGTGACTGTAGGCCATCTGTATATCTTCTTTGGAGAAATGTCTATTTAGGTCTTCGGCCCATTTTTGGATTGGGTTGTTCGTTTTTTTGTTATTGAGCTGCATGAGCTGCTTGTAAATCTTGGAGATTAATCCTTTGTCAGTTGCTTCATTTGCAAATATTTTCTCCCATTCTGATGGTTGTCTTTTGGTCTTGTTTATGGTTTCTTTTGCTGTGCAAAAGCTTTTAAGTTTCATTAGGTCCCATTTGTTTATTTGTGTTCTTATTTCCATTTCTCTGGGAGCTGGGTCAAAAAGAATCTTGCTGTGATGTATGTCATAGAGTGTTCTGCCTATGTTTTCCTCTAAGAGTTTGATAGTGTCTGCCCTTACACTTAGGTCTTTAATCCATTTTGAGTTTATTTTTGTGTATGGTGTCAGGGAGTGTTCTAATTTCATACTTTTACATGTACCTGTCCAATTTTCCCAGCACCACTTATTGAAGAGGCTGTCTTTTCTCCACTGTATATGCTTGCCTCCTTTATCAAAAATAAGGTGCCCATATGTGTGTGGGTTTATCTCTGGGCTTTCTATCCTGTTCCATTGATCTATATTTCTGTTTTTGTGCGAGTACCAAACTGTCTTGATTACTGAAGCTTTGTAATATAGTCTGAAGTCAGGGAGCCTGATTCCCCCAGCTCCATTTTTCGTTCTCAAGATTGCTTTGGCTATTCGGGGTCTTTTGTGTTTCCATACAAATTATGAAATTTTTTGTTCTAGTTCTGTGAAAAATGCCAGTGGTAGTTTGATAGGGATTGCATTGAATCTGTAGATTGCTTTGGGTAGTAGAGTCATTTTCACAATGTTGATTCTTCCAATCCAGGAACATGGTATATCTCTCCATCTATTTGTATCATCTTTAATTTCTTTCATCAGTGTCTTATAATTTTCTGCATACAGGTCTTTTGTCTCCTTAGGTAGGTTTATTCCTAGATATTTTATTCTTTTTGTTGCAATGGTAAATGGGAGTGTTTTCTTAATTTCACTTTCAGATTTTTCGTCATTAGTGTATAGAAATGCAAGAGATTTCTGTGCATTAATTTTGTATCCTGCTACTTTACCAAATTCATTGATTAGCTCTAGGAGTTTTCTGGTAGCATCTTTAGGATTCTCTATGTATAGTATCATGTCATCTGCAAATAGTGACAGCTTTACTTCTTCTTTTCCAATTTGGATTCCTTTTATTTCTTTGTCTTCTCTGATTGCTGTGGCTAACACTTCCAAAACTATGTTGAATAATAGTGGTGAGAGTGGGCAACCTTGTCTTGTTCCTGATCTTAGAGGAAATGGTTTCAGTTTTTCACCATTGAGGACAATGTTGGCTGTGGGTTTGTCATATATGGCCTTTATTATGTTGAGGAAAGTTCCCTCTATGCCTACTTTCTGCAGGGCTTTTATCATAAATGGGTGTTGAATTTTGTCGAAAGCTTTCTCTGCATCTATTGAGATAATCATATGGTTTTTCTCCTTCAATTTGTTAATATGATGTATCACATTGATTGATTTGCGTATATTGAAGAATCCTTGCATTCCTGGGATAAACCCCACTTGATCATGGTGTATGATCCTTTTAATGTGCTGTTGGATTCTGTTTGCTAGTATTTTGTTGAGGATTTTTGCATCTATGTTCATCAGTGATATTGGCCTGTAGTTTTCTTTCTTTGTGACATCTTTGTCTGGTTTTGGTATCAGGGTGATGGTGGCCTCGTAGAATGAGTTTGGGAGTGTTCCTCCCTCTGCAATATTTTGGAAGAGTTTGAGAAGGATAGGTGTTAGCTCTTCTCTAAATGTTTGATAGAATTCACCTGTGAAGCCATCTGGTCCTGGGCTTTTGTTTGTTGGAAGGTTTTTAATCACAGTTTCAATTTCAGTGCTTGTGATTGGTCTGTTCATATTTTCTATTTCTTCCTGCTTCAGTCTCGGCAGTTTGTGCATTTCTAAGAATCTGTCCATTTCTTCCAGGTTGTCCATTTTATTGGCATAGAGTTGCTTGTAGTAATCTCTCATGATCTTTTGTATTTCTGCAGTGTCAGTGGTTACTTCTCCTTTTTCATTTCTAATTCTATTGATCTGAGTCTTCTCCCTTTTTCTCTTGATGAGTCTGGCTAATGGTTTATCAATTTTGTTTATCTTCTCAAAGAACCAGCTTTTAGTTTCATTGATTTTTGCTATTGTTTCCTTCATTTCTTTTTCATTTATTTCTGACCTGATCTTTATAATTTCTTTCCTTCTGCTGGCTTTGGGGTTTTTTTGTTCTTCTTTCTCTAATTGCTTTAGGTGCAAGGTTAGGTTGTTTATTCGAGATGTTTCCTGTTTCTTGAGGTAGGCTTGTATTGCTATAAACTTCCCTCTTAGCACTGCTTTTGCTGCGTCCCATAGGTTTTGGGTCGTCGTATCTCCATTGTCATTTGTTTCTAGGTATTTTTTGATTTCCCCTTTGATTTCTTCAGTGATCACTTCGTTATTAAGTAATGTATTGTGTAGCCTCCATGTGTTTGTATTTTTTACAGTTCTTTTCCTGTAATTGATATCTAGTCTCATAGCGTTGTGGTCGGAAAAGATACTTGATACGATTTCAATTTTCTTAAATTTACCAAGGCTTGATTTGTGACCCAAGATATGATCTATCCTGGAGAATGTTCCATGAGCACTTGAGAAAAATGTGTATTCTGTTGTTTTTGGATGGAATGTCCTATAAATATCAATTAAGTCCATCTTGTTTAATGTATCATTTAAAGCTTGTGTTTCCTTATTTATTTTCATTTTGGATGATCTGTCCATTGGTGAGAGTGGGGTGTTAAAGTCCCCTACTATGATTGTGTTGCTGTCGATTTCCCCTTTTATGGATGTTAGTATTTGCCTTATGTATTGAGGTGCTCCTATGTTGGGTGCATAAATATTTACAATTGTTATACCTTCCTCTTGGATCGATCCCTTGATCATTATATAGTGTCCTTCTTTGTCTCTTGTAATAGTCTTTATTTTAAAGTCTATTTTGTCTGATATGAGAATTGCTACTCCAGCTTTCTTTTGATTTCCATTTGCATGGAATATCTTTTTCCATCCCCTCACTTTCAGTCTATATGTGTCTGTAGGTCTGAAGTGGGTCTCTTGTAGACAGCATATATATGGGTCTTGTTTTTGTATCCATTCAGCCAGCCTGTGTCTTTTGGTGGGAGCATTTAATCCATTTACATTCAAGGTAATTATCGATATGTATGTTCCTATTCCCATTTTCTTAAATGTTTTGGGTTTGTTATTGTAGGTGTTTTCCTTCTCTTGTGTTTCTTGCCTAGAGAAGTTCCTTTAGCATTTGTTGTAAAGCTGGTTTGGTGGTGCTGAACTCTCTCAGCTTTTGCTTGTCTGTAAAGGTTTTAATTTCTCCATCGAATCTGAATGAGATCCTTGCTGGGTAGTGTAATCTTGGTTGCAGGTTTTTCTCCTTCATCACTTTAAGTATATCCTGCCACTCCCTTCTGGCTTGCAGAGTTTCTGCTGAAAGATCAGATGTTAACCTTATGGGGATTCCCTTGTGTGTTATTTGTTTTTTTTCCCTTGCTGCCTTTAATATGTTTTCCTTATATTTAATTTTTGACAGTTTGATTAATATGTGTCTTGGTGTGTTTCTCCTTGGGTTTATCCTGTATGGGACTCTCTGTGCTTCCAGGACTTGATTAACTATTTCCTTTCCCATATTAGGGAAGTTTTCAACTATAATCTCTTCAAATATCTTCTCAGTCCCTTTCTTTTTCTCTTCTTCTTCTGGGACCCCTATAATTCGAATGTTGGCGCGTTTAATGTTGTCCCAGAGGTCTCTGAGACTGTCCTCAGTTCTTTTCATTCTTTTTTCTTTATCCTGCTCTGTAGTAGTTATTTCCACCATTTTATCTTCCAGGTCACTTATCCTTTCTTCTGCCTCAGTTATTCTGCTATTGATCCCATCTAGAGTATTTTTAATTTCATTTATTGTGGTTTTCATCATTGCTTGGTTCCTCTTTAGTTCTTCTACGTCCTTGTTAAATGTTTCTTGCATTTTGTCTACTCTATTTCCAAGATTTTGGATCATCCTTACTATCATTATTCTGAATTCTTTTTCAGGTAGACTACCTATTTCCTCTTCATTTGTTAAGTCTGGTATGTTCTGACCCTGCTCCTTCATCTGCTGTGTGTTTTTCTGTCGTCTCATTTTGCTTATCTTACTGTGTTTGGGGTCTCCTTTTCACAGGCTGCAGGTTCGTAGTTCCTGTTGTTTTTGGTATCTGTCCCCAGTGGCTAAGGTTGGTTCAGTGGGTTGTGTAGGCTTCCTGGTGGAGGGAACTAGTGCCTGTGTTTGGTGGATGAGGTTGGATCTTGTCTTTCTGGTGGGCACGTCCACGTCTGGTGGTGTATTTTGGGGTGTCTGTGGCCTTATTATGATTTTAGGCAGCCTCTCTGCTAATGGATGGGGCTGTGTTCCTGTCTTGCTAGTTGTTTGGCATAGGGTGTCCAGCACTGTAGCTTGCTGGTCGTTGAGTGAAGCTGGGTCTTGATGTTGAGATGGAGATCTCTGAGAGATTTTTGCCGTTTGGTATTACGTGGAGCTGGGAGGTCTCTTGTGGACCAGTGTCCTGAAGTTGGCTCTCCCACCTTAGAGGCACGGCCCTAATGCCTGGCTGGAGCACCAAGAGCCTTTCGTCCACACGGCTCAGAGTAAAAGGGAGAAAAAATAGAAAGAAAGAAAGAAAGAAAGAAAGAGGCTATAATATAGTGAAGTAAAATAAAGCTATTGTAAAGCAAAGCTATACAGACAAAATCGCACCCAGAAGCATATACATATACACTCACAAATAAAAGGAAAAGGGGAAAAATTAATATATCCTGCTCCCAAAGTCCACCTCCTGAATTTGAGATGATTCGTTGTCTATTCAGGTATTCACCAGATGCAGGCACATCAAGTTGTTTGTGGAGTTTTAATCCGCTGCTTCTAAGGCTGCTGGGAGAGATTTCCCCTTATCTTCCCTGTTCGCACAGCTCCTGGGGTTCAGCTTTGGATTTGGACCCACCTCTGCGTGTAGGTCGCCTGAGGGCGTCTATTCCCCGCACAGACAGGACGGGGTTAAAGGAGCAGCTGCTTCGGGGGCTCCGGCTCACTCAGGCCGCGGGGAGGGAGGTGTACAGAGGAGGCGGGGTGAGCCTGCGGCGGCCGAGGCCGGCGTGACGTTGCACCAGCCTGAGGTGGGCAGTGCGTTCTCCCGGGGAACTTGTCCCCGGATCACGGGACCCTGGCAGTGGCGGGCTGCACAGGCTCCCGGGAGGGGCGATGTGGAGAGTGACCTGTGCTCACACACAGGCTTTTTGGAGGCGGCAGCAGCAGCCCCAGCGTCTCACGCCCCTCTCTGGGGTCCGTGCTGATCACCGCGGCTCGCGCCTTTCTCTGGAGTTCGTTTAGGCGGCACTCTGAATCCCCTCTCCTTGCGCTCAGCGAAACAAAGAGGCAAGAAAAAGTCTCTTGCCTCTTCGGCAGCTGCAGACCTTTTCCCGGTCTCCCTCCCAGCCAGCTGTTGTGCGCTAATCCCTTCAGGCTGTGTTCATGCTGCCAGCCTCAGTCCTCTCCCTGCGATCCGACCGAAGCCGAGCCTCAGCTCCCAGCCCTGCCCGCCGAGCAGCCAAGCCTCTCGGGCTGGTGAGTGCTGCTCGGCGCCGAGCCTCTGTGCGGGAGTCTCTCCGTTTTTTCCTCTGCGCCCCTGTTGCTGTGGGGTCTGCGGTGATCGCCGCAGCTCGCGCCCTTCTCTGGAGTTCGTTTAGGCGGCGCTCTGAATCCCCTCTCCTTGCGCGCCGCGAAACAAAGAGGCAAGAAAAAGCCTCTTGCCTCTTCGGTAGCTGCAGACTTTTTCCCGGTCTCCCTCCCAGCCAGCTGTTGTGCGCTAATCCCTTCAGGCTGTGTTCATGCTGCCAGCCTCAGTCCTCTCCCTGCGATCCGACCGAAGCCGAGCCTCAGCTCCCAGCCCCGCCCGCCCCGGCGGGTGAGCAGACAAGCCTCTCGGGCTGGAGAGTGCTGCTCGGCGCCGAGCCTCTGTGCGGGAATCTCTCCGTTTTTCCCTCTGCGCCCCTGTTGCTGTGGGATCCGCGCTGGTAGCTGCGGCTCGCGCCCGTCTCTGAAGTTCGTTTAGGCAGCGCTCTGAATCCCCTCTCCTCGCGCACCAGGAAACAAAGAGGGAAGAAAAAGTCTCTTGCCTCTTCGGCAGCTGCAGACTTTTTCCCGGACTCTCTCTCGGCTAGCTGTGGTGCACTAACCCCTTCAGGCTGTGTTCACGCCGCCAACCCCAGTCCTCTCCCTGCGATCCGACCGAAGCCCGAGCCTCAGCTCCCAGCCCCGCCCGTCCCGGCGGGTGAGCAGACAAGCCTCTCGGGCTGGAGAGTGCTGCTCGGCGCCGAGCCTCCGTGCGGGAACCTCTCCGCTTTGCCCTCCGCACCCCTGTGGCTGCGCTCTCCTCCGTGGCTCCGAAGCTTCCCCCCTCTGCCACCTGCAGTCTCTGCCCGCGAAGGGGCTTCCTAGTGCGTGGAAATCTTTCCTCCTTCACGGCTCCCTCCCACTAGTGCAGGTGCCGTCCCTATTCTTTTGTCTCTGTTATTTCTTTTTTCTTTTGCCCTACCCAAGTACGGGGGGAGTTTCTTGCCTTTTTGGAGGTCGGACGTTTTCTGCCAGCGTTCAGTGGGTGTTCTGTAGGAGCAGTTCCACGTGTAGATATATTTCTACTGTATCTGTGGGAAGGAAGGTGATCTCCGCGTCTTACTCTTCCGCCATCTTCCCGAGCAGAATGTTCTTGTAAATAACAGGCTTTCCTTCTTTTTTAAGGCTGAATAATATTCTATTTTATGTATATATCACATTTTCTTTATTCATTCATCCATTGTTAAGCATTTAGCTTATTTCTACACCTTAGCTATTGTGAATAATGCTTCAGTGAATATCAGAGTACAGGTACCTCTTCTAGATATTTCCTTTGGGTAGATACCCAGAAGTGGGATTGCTGGATTACATGGTAGTTCAACTTTTAATTTTTTTAAAGAAACTCCATGCTATTTTCCATAATGACTATAATAAATTATATTCCCACAAACACTGTACTAGGGTTCACTTTTCTCCACATGCTAGCCAACACTTGCTATCTTTTGTTTTTTAGACAATAGTTATCCTTACAGATGTGAGGTGATATTTTCTTGTAGTTTTGATTTGGATTTCCCTAATGGTTGCATCCCTGATGATTTGTATTTCCACGATGATGTTGAGCACCTTTTCATATACCATTGGTTATTTGTGTGTCTTATTTGGATAAATGTCTTTTCAGGTATATGCCCATTTTAACATCAAGTTATTTGTTTTTTGAGTTTTTTGTTTCTTTGTTTGTTTTTTGTTATTGAGTTATATCAGTTGCTTATATATTTTGAATATTAATCCTTTGTCAGATATGACTTACAAATATTTTCTCTCATTCTCTTGGTTGCCTTTTCATTTTGTTGATTTTTTTTAATTGGAGTAAAATTGCTTTACAATCTTGTGTTAGTTTCTGCTGTACAATGAAGCGAATCAGCTACATGTATATATATGTCCCCTTCCTCTTGAACCTCCCTCCCCCTCTCCCCTCCCATCTAGGTCACCACAGAGCACCGAGCTGAGCTCCCTGTGTTATACAGGAGGTTCCCACTAGCCATCTATTTTACACATGGTAGTGTATTTATGTCAAACCTAATCTACCAGTTTGTGCCACCCTCCCCTTCCCCCCCTGTGTCCACATGTCTGTTCTCTATGTCTACGTCTCTATTCCTGTCCTACAAATAGGTTCATCTGTACCGTTTTTCAAGATTCCGCATATCTGCATTAATATACGATATTTGTTTTTCTATTTCTGGCTTACTTCACTTTGTATGACAGAGTCTAGGTCCATCCACATCTCTACAAATGACCTAGTTTCATTCCTCTTTATGGCTGAGTAATATTACATTGTATATATGTACCACATCTTCTTTATCCATTCATCTGTTGATGGACATTTAGGTTGTTTCCATGTCCTGGCTATGGTAAATAGTGCTGCAACGAATATTGGGGTACACATGTCCTTTTGAATTATGGTTTTCTCAGGGTATAGCCCAGTAGTGGGATTGCTGGGTCATACGGTAGTTCTATTTTTAGTTTTTTAAGGAACCTCCATACTGTTCTCCATAGTGGCTGTATCAATTTACATTCCCACCAACAGTGCAAGAGGCTTCCCTTTTGACCACACCCTTTCCAGCATTTATTGTTTCTAGATTTTTTGATAATGGCCATTCTGACTGGTGTGAGGTGATACCTCATTGTAGTTTTGATTTGCATTTCTCTAATAATTAGTGACGTTGAGCATCTTTTCATGTGCATCTTGGCAACCTGTATGTCTTCTTTGGTGAAATGTCTATTTAAGTCTTCTGCCCATTTTTTAATTTGGATTTTTGTTTTTTTTATATTGAGCTCCATGAACTATTTGTATATTTTGGAGATTAATTCTTTGTCCATTGTTTCATTTGCAAATATTTTCTCCCATTCTGATGGTTGTCTTTTTATCTTGTTTATGGTTTCCTTTGTTGTGCAAAATCTTTTAAGTTTAATTATGTCCCATTTGTTTATTTTTGTTTTCATTTTCATTACTCTAGGAGGTGGTTCAAAGAAGATCTTGCTGTGATTTATGTCCAAGAGAGTTCTTCCTATGTTTTCCTCTAAGAGTTTTATAGTGTCTGGTCTTACATTTAGGTCTTTAATCCATTGGAGTTTATTTTTATGTATGGTGTTAGGGAGTGTTCTAATTTCATTCTTTTACATGTAGCTGTCCAGTTTTCCCAGCACCACTTATTGAAGAGGCTGTCTTTTCTCCATTGTATGTTCTTGCCTCCTTTGTCATAAATTATGTGACCATGCTTGTGTGGGTTTATCTCTGGGCTTTCTATCCTGTGTAATCTCATGTGTTTATTTTTGCTTTTGTTGCCTGTGCTGTTAGTGTCATATCTGAAAACTTATTCTCAAGACCAGTGTTAAGGAGACCATGGATTCATTCTGAGTTGATTTTTGTGTATTGTGTAAGAAAAGGGTCCAATTTTATTCCTTGGTAAGTGGTGTTCAGTTTTCACAACATGATTTTTGTAAGAAACTACTTTTTTCAATTTTGTATTCTTGGCACCCTGGTGAAGATTAATTAAACATATATGCATGATTTTATTTCTGGGCTCTCGGTTTTTTTCCATTGGTATATATGTTTGTTTGTATGTCAGTACCATGCTGTTGTAATTGCTACAGCTCTATAATATAATCTGAGATCAGTGTGAGGGTTCCAGTTTTGTTCTTCTCTCTCAAATGGCTCTTTGGAGTCTTTTATGGCTCCATATGAATTTTAAGGTGTTTTTTCTATTTCTGTGAAAAATGCCTTTAGAATTTTGATAGGGATTACATTGAATCTGTAGATCACTTTGATATATGAAATTTTAATAATACCAATAACGAACACAGGATAAATTTCCAAGTATTTGTTTCCTCTTCAATTCCTTTCATCAGTGTTTAATACTTTTCAGTGTGCAGTTCTTTCACCTCCTTGGTTAAATTTATTTGCATTTCATTGTTTTTGATGTTATTGTGAATGTGATTTTTTTCTTAATTTCTTTTTTGGATAGCTTATTGTTAGTGTATAGAAACACCATTGATTTTTGTTTATTGATTTTGTGTACTGCAACATTAGTGAATTCATTGATTAGGTCTAATAGTTCTGGTGGAGACTTTAGCATTTTCTATATACAAAATCCTGTCATATGCAGAGACAGTTTTACTTCTTCCTTTCAAATTTGGATGCCTTTTATTTCTTTTTCTTGCCTAATTGTTCCGGTGAGCACTTCCAGTACTATGTTTAATAGAAATAATGAGGGTGTACATCCTTGTTTTGCTCTTGATCTCAGAGGAAAAGCTTTTGTATTTCTGGATGTCAGTTGTAATGTCTCGTCTTTCATTGATAATTCTATTTATTTGAGCCTTCTCTTTTTTTTCTTAGTCTAGCTAAGGTTTGTCAATTTTACATATCTTTATAAAAATTAATGTTAGATTTGTTGGTCTTTTCTATTTTTTTTTCTAGACTCAGTTTCATTTATTTCTACTCTGATATTTGTTACTTGCTTTCTTTGCTAATTTTGGGCTTAGTTTGTTCTTCTTTTTCTAGTTCCTTGAAGTGTAAAGTTAGGTTGTTTGTTTGCAATCTTTCTTTTTAATTAAATTAGGCATTTATCTCCGTAAATTCCCTTTTTAGAACTGTGTTTGCTTCATACCACAAGTCATGATATATTGTGTTTACATTTTCATTTTTCTACAGATATTTTTTGATTTTGCTTTTTGTTTCATCTTTTACCCATTGAGTGTTCAGGAGCATGTTGTTTACATCCACATACTTGTGACTTTTCCCCTTGTCATTTATTTTGAGTCTCAAAGCAATGTGATCAGAGAGGATACTTCATATGATTTCCATCTTCTTAAATTTGTTAAGAGTTGTCTTGTGGCCCAGTATATGATCTATCCTGGAAGATGTTCTGTGTGCACTTGAAAAGAATGTGTATTATGGTGCTGTTGGACGAAATATTCTATGTATGTCCCTTAGATCCCTTTGGTCATTAGTGTTGTTTAACTCTGCTATTTTCCTTATGGATTTTATATCTGGATAATCTGGATAGATGATTGCTGAATTGAGCCTTTTATCATCATAAAATGACCTTTTTGTCTCTTCTGACAGCTTTTGACTTACAGTTTATTTTGTCTGTTCTGAGTATAACCATTCATTCTCTTTTGGTTATCATTTGAATGAAATATTTTTCCTTTCTTTCACTTTCAGCCTATGTGTGTCCTTAAGGTTGAAGTGAGTCTCTTGTAGGAAGCATGTAGTTGAGTCTTGTTTGTTTTTTCTTTTTTAACCTATTCAGCCATTTTATATCTTTTGATTATAGAGTTTAATCTATTAACACTTAATGTAATTATTAATAGGTAAGGACTTGCTATTGCCATTTTGTTAGTTTTTTTGTTTTAAAATTCTTTTGTACCTTTCATCCTCTCTTGCTGTATTTCTTTTGATTTGATGACTTTTTGTATTGGAATGACTTGATTCCTTTCTCTTTATGTTTTGTGTCTACTACAGATTTTTACTTTGTGATTACCATGAGGCTTACATAAAACATCTTTGGGTTATAAAATCTACTTTAAGCCAGTAATAACTAACTTCTATCACATATAAATACTCTGCACTTTTATTCCCCCCTCCACATTTTATGTTATTGATGTCACAATTTACCCCTTGTTTACTGTGTATCCATTAACAAAATTTCTAGCTATAGTTTTTAATAATTTTGTGTTTAACTTTTTATACTAGAGTTGTAATAGTTAATTGTCAATTTTGTACTAGAGTTACAAAATCAGCAGTGATAGCAACTTAGCTTTGGATTTCCAGTTTCTGATTCTGAATGTGAAGAGCTTGGAACTTGCTACTTGAACCTAACAAGTAAAATTCTGAGAAGAATGAAAAGTAAACAACTCTTCTTGGATTCTCAAAAGCCAGGAGGATACTCCTGGCAAACTACTGTCCCCAAGATTGAAGAAGTAGGTCAATACCAGCAGTTGAGGCTTACTGGAGCAGACTCTGGTGCGGAAACTGCCAGAGTAACAAGTACCAGGGTAGGAAAACCTAATTATAATTGATGAATTGCTGGAAACTTAGTGGGGGCAAGTGTGAGAGTTAAAATCTCCAGGGGGACTTAGTCATCGGAGGTGACTTTTTGTGTGATTTATAGTCATTGGAGGTGACTTTTTGTGTGATTTACCTCCAGAGCTTGTTCGGTTTCTCACAGTAAATATCAGGGAAAAAATACTCATGTTTCTGGCAGGGGGAGGGGAAAATAAAACATTTTAAAATAGGTCAGAGCACTTGGTTCTTATTAACAAGGACTTCCCTTAGGAGAAACTAGTTAACAAGAGCCTAACCTGCTGGGGTATTATCAGAAACTAACTTGGGGAAGGGAAATACCCAACTCCAGGCAACTCTAGCCATCCTCTCCCACCAAAAGGGAAAACAAAAAACAAACAAACAAAAAAACTGAGAAGCACTTGTTAAGTTCATAATCCAGAGGCATAGACTCAGTAAAAGACTGAGATGTCATTATAGGACCATCGAATGCCTTCCTTTCCACCACATCTCACCACCACTTTACAAAAGGCCTATTTACAGCAGTTCCTTTTACCCAATATGTCATGTCCAGCTATCATGGAAAAATAACAAAGCATATCAAAAGGCAAAAAACGTAATTTAAAGATAGTGCAAGCATCAGAACTAGACATGGCAGGAATATTGGAATTATCAGATGAAAAATTTGAAACAACTATGATTAATATGCTAAGAACTCTAATAGATAAAATATACAGCATAGAAGAATAGATGAACAATGTAATCAGAGACAGAAATCTTAAGAGAGAACTTAAAAGAAATGCTAGAGATAAAAACCACTGTAAAGGTAATTAAAAATACCTTTGATGCACCTATTAGTAGACTGAACAGGGTTTGGAAAGAACCTCTGAGCTAGAGAAGATATCAATAGAATCCTAAAAAAAAATACAAAAGCAAAGTGAATGAAGACTGAAAATAAGATAGAACAGATTATCCAAGGACTGTGTGGCAACTGCAAAAGGTGTAACATATACATAATGAAACACAAAAGGAGAAGAAATACGGAGAGGTATGGAAGAAATACTTAAAACAATAATGGCTGAGAATTTCCCAAATTAATGTCAGACACCAAATCACAGATCCAAGGAGCTCAGAGAACACTAAGTAGAATAAATGCCAGAAAACTATGTTGAGGTATATCATTTTCAAATTACAAAAGTCAAAGATAAAGAACAATTCCTGAAAAAAGTCAGAGGGAAAAAACAGCTTACCTATAGCGGGACAAAGACAAGAATTGCATGTAACTTCTCTTTAGAAACCATGTAAGCAAGAGGGTGGAGGAAAATATTTAAAGTGTTGAGAGGAAAAACAAACAAACAAAAAAACACCAGCCTAGAATTCTGTTCTCTGTGAAATTATCCTTCAAACATGAAGGAGAAATAAAAACTTTCTCAGAAAAACAAAAATTGAGGGTATTTGTTGTCAGTAGATCTGCCTTACAAGAAATGTTCAAAGACATTATTCAGAGAGAGGGGATATAATCTAGATCAGAAACCAGAAACTCAGATATACATAAATAAAGAAAGAGCATGTGGCATGGACATATGTACACTACCAAATGTGAAATAGATAGCTAGTGGGAAGTAGCCGCATAGCACAGGGAGATCAGCTCGGTGCTTTGTGACCATCTAGAGGGGTGGGATAGAGAGGGTGGGAGGGAGATGCAAGAGGGAGGAGATATGAGGATATATGTATATGTATAGCTGATTCACTTTGTTATAAAACAGAAACTAACACACCATTGTAAAGCAATTATACTCCAATAAAGATGTTAAAAAAAAAAAAGAAAGAGCATTTAAGAGATTTGGGGTGATTATGGGGTGTCAATGTAGTTTCATCCTCGGTAAGAAATATATGATAGTGATGAGTGATATTGATAATAGGGGAGGCTATGCGTGTGTGGGGGCAGAAGTTATATGGGAAACTTCTGTATTTTGTTGTGAGCCTAAAATTGTTCTAAAAAATAGTCTAAATAATACCTTAACTTTGACAGTTCTTGATAAAAGCTCTACACTTTTACTTCTCTCCCAAATATCTTACGTTATTAATGTCACAATTTACATCTTTTTATATTGCATATTTATTAACAAATGATCATGAATGTAGATATGTTTAATACTGTTGTCTCATATTAGAGTTAAAAGTGATTTACACACCACCATTGCAGTATTAGAGTATTCTGAATTTGACTATATACTTACCTTTAGCAATGAGTTTTATACTTTCACGTTTTCATGTTTCTGACTAGCATCCTTTCATTTCGACTTGAAGATACCCCATTAGAATGTTATATAAGGCAGGTCTAGTGGTAAAAAAAACTCTCGGCTTTTTTGTTTGTTTGTTTGGTCTGGGTAAGTCTTTATCTCTCCTTCATTTCTAATGGATATCTTTGCCGATTTTATTATTCCTGGTTGGCTGTATTTTTTTTCTTTCAGCAGTTTGAATGTATCTTTCTACTCTCTCCTTGCCTGCAAGGTATCTGCTGAAAAATCCACAGATAGCCTTATAGGGGTTCCCTTGTCTTTGAGCTTCTAAAATTCTTTATTGTTATTAACTTTGATAATTTGATTTTAATATGTCTCAGTGAAGATCTCTTTATATTCAATCTATTTGGATTTCTTTGGACTTAATGGATCTAGATGCTCATTTCCCTCCCTAGATTTTGGAGTATTTCTTTCACTTTGTCTTTAAATAAGCTTTCTGCTCCCTTGTCTTTCTCTGCTCCTTCTGGGACTTCCATAATGTATATAAGGACTTATTAAATGGTATCCCATAAGTACTGTAGGCTTTCTTTCCTTTCTTTTTTAATGTAGGCTTTTCATTTGTTTTCTTTTCTTTTCTTGACAGGATAATTTCAAATGATCTGTCTGAGTCTGCTGATTCTTCTGCTTGATCAAGACTGCTGTTGAAGTTCTCTATTAAATTTTTCAGTTCAGTCATTGTATTTTTCAGCTCTAGAATTTGATTGGTTCTTTTTCATGGTTTCTATCACTTTGTTAAATTTTTCATTTTGTTTATGTATTGGTTTCCTGATTTCATTTAGTTGTCTGTGTTCTCTTGCAGCCCACTGGCTTTGTTTAAGATGATTATTTAAAATTTTGTCAGGCAATTTGTACCTCCATTTTGAGGATCAGCTACTGGAGCTATAATTTTTTCTTTTGGTGGTGTCATATTTCCTTGATTCTAGTGTTGCTTGAAGCCTTGTATCGCTGTCTTCCCATTTGAAGAAGCAATCACATCCTCTGGTCTTTATTGACAGGCTTCAGAAGGAAAAGACTTTCACCATTCAGCCTGGCCAGAGATTCAGGGAGCATCTTAGACTTTTTCTATGGATGTGCCTGCTCCAGTCCTCTTGCTCCCTCTTGGGAGAGAAGGTTTAGGGTTGTGTCTGTTTTCAATCCTGCAAAGCTGAGCTGGATGTTGAGAGACTCGTATTTATTTTTCCTATGGCTGTACTCGGAAGTGTCCAAGGTTCTGTGCCTCCTCCCAATCCAACAGAATTGGGACTGATGCTGATATCCCTGTGCTTTCTGTGGGGGATCCCATGCACTGTCTGTGGGGGCTTGTGCCGCCACCTGCAGGGGAGCATGGGGCACTGACTAAGAGGGGAAGTACAGAGTACTGGGGGTACACATCAGCTAGTTGAAGGGGTGTACAGATGAGGTGGCCTTTGGAGTTCATGGGATGCTGAGATCCGTGCACCAGTTACTGTGAACCTCTGTCCTTTCTCTTTGCTCCTAGCTGTCCCCAGACTATTCAGTCATGCCAGTGCCCTCAGTATTCTAGATCGGTTGAGAAAGATTTGGCTCTCTTGATCAGCAACCCATTGGTCTGGGGAAGCTGCAGGTCACTTCACTCACCCTTTTGTCCATGGGAGAAACTGTGGGCTGAGGGTCTCTTTTGGCACCGAACTGTGCCACCTGCGGAGGGGCATAATGTAGGTAAACTAAAACTGTTTTTCTTACCCTCTTCAATGTGTCTATTCTTGAATTTTTGGCTCTATTGAGGTGCTGGAACCTCTCAGCTGGACACCTAGACTTCTATAAAGATTGGTCGTTGCTAAAATTGTTGTTTTTGTCAGGATATAAGTGTTGGAACTTCATATAACACTATCTTGCTGACATCACTTCTCCTAAACTCTCTTTTATTAATTCAATATACATTAAATGATTTTCTGGTGGAAATCTGTGTCCTCATGTAGCTTGGTCTGTATAGAGAGAACGCTTTTGTCAATTTCAAGTGAATATTTCAGTTCCTATGGCAATTATCTTTGTTTAACAGGTTTGAATATTAATCTCTCTGTTAGTTAGTGCTAGTTTGCCCCTAAGAAAACTAAATGATGCTTAGGTATCTGTGCAGGAAATGCTGGCACTCAGGATCTACTAATAGTAAAATAACTAAGGAAATGATTTCTTGTGTTTCTTGACAGTCAGGACTTCACAGCTCCTGTTTTGCAAAGCATAATCTTAGCTTCCAAGATTTTGGAGCTATAGATCATCAGTAAAAGGCTATATTTATGTGCACAAACATTAAATATAAAAAGTCAACATTTTAAGTCTATTATTTTATTTTCTGTCATGATCACATTTCTAATTAAATGGTATTCGCAAATACTGGTATATACAGTAAAAGCAAATAATTTTTAAAAAACAGCCTACATTTTCATTCATAGCTTGCCTTCTTTTCATCAAATTTGTCTCATATAATATAAATGTTTTATTTTAGGTATGCAGTGTTTCTTTGTTTTCATAACATCATCACTCAAGATGCTAATTACCATGGTGGACATTTATGTCAATAGAATGGCTTATAGTTTAACAGATTGTTATAAAATTGGATCTTGTTCTTAAGCTCCAATGTCTGTATGGCCCTGATAATTTAGAAAATGCGGTTACCATTGTACCTAACCTGAGGAAATGAATAAATGACTGTCTGCAGTCCTGGCTTTATTTGCTCTTTTATATTGCTGAGGGCATGGCTTTGGTATAGTTCGCAGAATATGTCAAAGACTAATTGTGAAATATTTGGCTGTAAGGTGATTTGGATGTCCCTGCTTATACAACATTTGCATATGAGATGATCACCTATTTTCCATCATAATTTTGTGTATAAGTCCTCAGTATTTAGGATTGACTTTTGACTGGAACTATGCCTATGTGCTGGCATAATATTTTGAACTATTCTCTTACATTTATTCTGCATATGAGAAAAGGATATTAATTAATTGAAAGCTATTTTCTTATCTTGCATGTTTTAGATTTTAAAGCGGTTTACTTACAAATATGCTAGATAACCATTTCACAGTTCTTAAAGTGAGACATTATTTTTTTTATTTATGTCTACAGAATGGTAAAGATCATTCTGGTATTGCTATTTTCTAAAACGTAACATTCCTTAAATGAAATACTTTTGCTAAAATTTTAGTGAAAAGCCATACATATATTACTGTATGATTCTGTATGTGCATGATTTTTTTCTTTTCAAGTATAGAAGAGTGGAGATGTAGTTGACATAAAGGAATATCTCCCTAAGTCACAGAAGTATGCCCATGAAAATAGAATGTCTTTGATATCCCCTCATTGTGGAGCTACTGATTCCTCACTGCAACCTTGAGATTCTAATGTCAGAGAAGATTATAGTATTTGATTCCGTGTGCAGTGATTTTTGATCCAAGTAAAATATCCATGATCTGAGGATAGTCAATCAAATTGCACCTCTTAAATTTTTCAGAAGTGCTGGAGGATGTTTTATTTCTGATGGTAAAGATGGGAAGAATGAGTTTATATCTGCACATGCCACGTGAAATAAACTGGAATAAGAATAAAGCTGATGCTTAGAGAGGGAGAGATGAGAGTTTAAGATACTATAAGCTGCCTTAGAATCCTTTTTAAAATCTTTCCTGAGGTCAGATCTACAAATGTCTTTTCTGCTATGTGATTTTCTATCCTGGTAAAACCTTCCTTTGTTGCTTAATTCAAATTAGACTTGTAAACTCTCAACTTAAATAAAAGGTGCAAAATAAAAGTACTAGTTATCAATCAAACAGTATAATTAAATAGAATTAAATAATCAACTTATCCTTTTGAATGTATTGCTCTGAAGCTAGATTGATATTTGGAACACCAGAGGTCAACCTAAAATGGTATCATTTTACCCACAGCTCATTTTTTGTTCTATCTCTCTGGCTTTGACAAATGGTAACAACATTCACACTGAAGATGTTACCTTTTCAAGATTGCCTTTAGTCTTGATAGATACCTGGGGTGGGGGATGAGTAGGGAGGACACATTGGGAAAGCTAAATAATATGGCTCAGAAGAAGTACTTTAATATTTTGAAGCCTAGCCTCAGTGTAACAACTGAATACTATAATGAAAAAATTAAATTGTATTATTTTAGATTATGACAATGACTTAAGAATCATTGTACCAATTACAAAGACTTAAAAATTTGAAAGGATTTACAAGGCTCCATAGAGTTAACTCTTGTTCATGTTTGATAAAGGTTAAGTACATAGTGCAATAGGAAAACATACAGGAAATCATTGAGAATCCAGCTATTTCAGGCACAGTACTGTCTCCCACCCTCCTCCCCACCAGGATCCCTTCTCAGTCTCACGAAACTTCATAGGGTTTCAACTTCACCTTATGAAATCCCAAAATTTGATCCAGATATCATTGTGATTTCAGGGAAACTCAAGCAGATACTTATAGTAGGGTATTTCATACACAGTCATACACAGATGGTCACATAACTCAAGCCCAGTTGTGCAAACTATCAAGTTGAACATCCCCCAACAAGTAGAACAAGCTGTCACCAAGCTTTATACAGCACGTTATGATTCACAAGTCATTCTTATCTTGCTCAAGGGTCAGTCATCACTTCCACGCATCTTCAGAGATAAGCATCAGCTGTTCCAGTCTGGCTACCCGATAACCCCATCTTACACAAGCATCAATTATATTATATGACAATATAAGATGTGTGAAGGAGGAAATTTGAAAGTAATGGGAAAGCGACATTGATTTAAGAAAGAATGAAGAGAAGACCAGGCTATACTTGATGCCATCAAAGATGATTCTCTGGGATTGTCATCATTTTCTCTTCACTTTACTTTCTATTATTTTTGATTGCTTCTCCCCCATCCAATAATTTTAATCAATTTCATTGAAGAATAATTTGCGTATAACAAGTGCACACATTTTAAATTTCAAGTTTGATGGCATTTTTTCCTGATTTAGGTTTTTTTAATATGTTGAAATATATTTGGCATATAACATTGTGTAAATTTAAGGTGTACAACAAGTTAATTTTATACATTTATGTATTGCAATATGATTGCCTAGTAGACTTAGCTAAAACCTCTATCGTGTTACATGATTATCATTTCTTTTTCTGTGATGGGAATAATCAAGATGTAGTCTTTTAACACGTTTGATGTTTGTAATACAGTATTATTTTCTATAATCACTGTTCTGTGCCTCGGATCTCTGGGATATTTTAACATTAGTTGCAAATTTGTTTCTTAAACAAAATCTTTCATATCCTCCACCCCCAGACCCTGGTAACCATCATTCTACTCCCTGTTTTTATGAGCTTGGCTTTTTTAGGTTCTATACATAAGTGTTATTATACAGTATTTCTCTTTCTCTGTCTGACAAATCTCACTTAGCATAATGTCCTCAAGGTCGTTGTCTTAAATGGCAGAATTTTCTTCTTTCTCACGCCTAAAAAATATTCCAGTGTGTGTGTGTGTGTGTGTGTGTGTGTATATATATATATATATATATATATATATATATCTATATATCTCACATTGTCTTTGTCCATTCATTTGTTGACAGACACTTAGGTTGACTTAGGTTGTTTCCATGTCTTGGCTATTGTGAATAATGCTGCAGTAAACCTGGGAATATGTATACCTCTTCGATAGCCTGTTTTCAGTTCCTTTGGGTATACATCCAGAAGTAGAATTGCTGATCGTATGGTAGTTCTATTTTTAACTTTTTGAGGAATCTTCATACAGTTGTCCATAGTACCTTCATCAATTTACATTCTCACCAACAGTGTACAAGGGTTCCCATTTCTCCACACTCTTGCTAGCACTTCTTATCGTTTCTCTTTTTGATGATAACCATTCTATCTGGTGTAATGTTATATCTCTTTGTGGTTCTGATTTGCATTTCCATGATGATTAGTGATGTTGAGCATCTTTCCATGTGCCTGTTGGCCATTTGGATGTCTTCTTTGGAAATATGTCTATTTAGTTACTCTGCCCATTTTTAATTGGATTGTTTGGATTATTTTGTTGTTGTTTTTGAGTTGTCTGAGTTCTTTATATATTTTAGCTTAGCCCCTTATCAGATATAAAGTATGCAAATATTTTTCTCTTATGCTGTAGGTTGCCTTTTCATTTTGTTGATTTCTTCTGCTGTAAAGAAACTTTTTTTGATGTAGTCCCACTTAATTGATTTTTGCTTTTGTTTCTTTGTGCTTTTTATGTCATTCAAAATCATTGCCAAGACCAATGCTGAGGAACTTCTTCCTTGTTTTCTTCTAGAAATTTTATGGTATCAGGTCTTATGTTTAAGTCTTTGATACATTTCAAGTTAATTTATGTGAGTGATATAAGATATGAGTCCCATTTCATTTTTCTGCATGTGGTTATCCAGTTTTCCCAATACCATTTGTTAAAGAGGCTATTCTTTTTCTACTGGGTGTCTTTGTCAGGTATTACTTGACCTTATGTATGGGAGTTTCATTCTAGACTCTTTTTGCTTCATTGGCCTATGGGTCTATTTTATGCCAGTATCATACTGTATTAATAACTATAACTTTGTAATACAGTTTGTAATCACAAAGTGTGATGCCTCTGACTTTTTTCTTCTTTCTTATCATTGCTTTGGCTATTTAGGTTCTCTTGTGGTTCTGTAAAAATTTTAGGATTGTTTTTTCTATTTCTGTGAAAAATGCCTTAGTAATTTTGATAGAAATTGAGTTGAATATAGAGATGACTTTGGGTAGTATGGACATTTTAACAATATTATTTCTTTTTATCCACTAACACAAAGTGTCTTTCCATTTGTTTGTGTCTTTCCATTTGTTTGTGTCTTCAATTTTTTTCAACAAGTCTTATAGCTTTTGTTGTATAGATATTTCACTTTCTTAAATTTATCCCTAGGTATTTTTTTGTTTTTGATGCTATTGTGAATGTGATAGTTTTCTTTATTTCTTTTTCAGATGTTTCATTGTTAATGTTTAGAAATGCAACTGATTTCTGTATATTGTTTTTATATCCAGCAACTTCATTGAATTTACTTATTAGTTCCACCAGTTTTTTGGTTGAGTCTTTGGGATTTTCTATATATAAGATCATATCATCTGCAAAGAATGACAATTTTAGTTCTTCCCTACCGATTTGGATGCCTTTTATTTCTTTGTCTTGCCTAATTGCTCTACCTAGGACTTCCAGTACTATATTGAATGGGAGTGGTGAGAATGAGCATCCTTATCTTATTCCTGGTCTCAGAGGAAAAGCTTTCAATTTTTCACCATTAACTATAATGTTGGCTGTGGGTTTGTCATATATGTCCTTTATTATGTTAAGGTATGTTTTTTCTATACCCAATCTGTTGAGGATGCTTATCATGAAAGGATGCTGTATTTTGTCAAACGCTTTTTCTGCATCTTTTTGATGGTCATATAATTTCATCCTTTAGTTTGTAATGTAGTATATCACATTTATTGATTTGCACGTTGAACCATCCTTCCATCCCAGTGATAAATCCCACTTTGTCGTAGTATATGATCCTTTTAATATGATCTTGAATTCAATATGTATTTTGTCGAGGATTTTCCATCAGTGTTTGTATAGGATATCGGTCTGTTGTCTCTTTTCTTGTAGAGCCTCTTTTTGGCTTTGGTATCAGGATATGCTGACCTCAGACAATGAGTTTTGAGTTTGTGCTTTAATTTTTTGGAAAAATTTGAAAAGTATTGATGTTAATTCTTATTTAAATATTGGACAGAATTCACCACTGAAGACATCAGGTCCAGGGCTTTTCATTGTCAAAAGACTTTTGATTGCTGATTAAATCTCCTTACTTGTTACAGATTTATTCAGATTTTTATGTTTCTTCATAATTCAGTCCTAGCAGGTTTTGTGTTTTTAAGAATTTGTCTACTTCAGCTAGGTTATTTTGTTTGTTGGTGTACGATGTTTTCATAGTGCTCTCTTATTTTATTTCTGTGAAATCAGTAGTAATGTTGCCACTTTTATTTCTGATTTTAGTAATTTGAGCCTCCTCTCATTTTTCTTAGTCCATCTAGCTTAAGATTTGTTAATGTTCTTGTTATTTTTGAAGATGCAATATTTTTTTTTGAAATTTGTTCTATCTTTATTCTCTATTTTGTTTATTTCTGCTTTAATCTTTATTTTCTTTTATCTGCTAGATTTGGGTTTAATTTATTCTTCTTTTGTTACTTCCTTAATTTGTAAAGTTAGGTTGTTGATTTGAGTTCTTTCTTATTTTTTAATGTAAGCATTTATAGCTATAATTACCCTCTTAGCACAGCACAAACACACACACACACACACACACACACACTTACCAACACTAGTCATATTAATAACAAAGTTTAATTTAGTAACAAAGATGATATTTTATGGCAAAAGTGTGTGATTATTTTTTGTATAGTAATTTATGTCTCTCTTTGCATTATTTCAGGGTATTTTAAAACATATTTTTAAAAGTCTCCCCAGTCTTCTTTTATATATGTATATGTAATTTTACATTTAAAGTTTTAAATCAATAGGGGATTTATTTTGAGATACAGGATCCAATTTTATTTTGTTGAAGATAGATAGCCAATTCTATCTTCTTTGTTTATTTAATTATTGCATAACAAATAATTCCATAATCTAAGATGTTAAACAAAAGGTATTTTTAAAAAATATTTGAGAGAAAAAGGAAAGTGGAAATATTGTTTTAAAATATTTGAAAGAAAAAGAAAAGGAAAGTGGGAATTCACCAATACAAAATGTCTGAATCACCTGTTGATATATTACAATATAAACTGGCAGGCAGCCATGAACTATAAGTTGACTTGGGGCAGTTGCAAAATATAAGATTAGAATAAGGAAGGTGTGTAACATTACTCAATTTTTCTTAAACAAGCAATAACAATTTCTAATTCTATATCACATATGCATGCATTGTTTTATGATTATGAGTGTGATGAATGCCATTGCATACAATGAAAGAATAGAATATATCTGGTATACTGGTTAAGATTGTTAAGATTGGTGAATGCATGAATGGAGAAGAAGAAAAGAATACAATGTATAATCTGACTTTACTGGAGTAAAGTTCTGTGTGTGTGTGTGTGTGTGTGTGTGTGTGTGTGTGTGTGTGTATAATGAGATACATGAAATATAGTCATGGAAAAGTTACTGTTTATATCATAAAGTGGGGTTTTAGGTGACTTCTGCTTTCATCAGTACATTTTTACATATTTTTACATAATTTAAAAAACTCTCCAATAAATCTATTTATTTATGCAACTAAGAAACCACTTTCATTGGAGAAAAGGAAAGTAAATATATCACTTAATTAACAACTGTATATATACATCTAAAACTGGTAGTCTATTGCAACAGACAGTTCTAAAAAGAGACTTAAATTTCTTATTATTTCTGTCTCCCTTTATGCACATCAATAATGACTACTTTACTAGTTTTAGACATCAAGAAATTAGAGCAAAGACTTTCTAATGCCTAATTGCTTTTAATTTTAAAACCAAAATTCAAGATGTAGTATTAACAAATTTATGAACAAGTTTGAAGTTGTACCTCAATTACTAATGGGAAAATGATTGGTTAGAATGATTGAAAACAGGAACAAAAATCTGCTTAAATGTGGTCATATATTTTTCTATGCTGTTCCATTATCAATAGAATTAAAAAAAGAAAAAGAAAGAAAGAAAGAGAGGCCTTGGGTACTGGATTATTAAATCAGTAGCTTAGCTGCACTTCCATAAATTGTCTCATGTGTTTTTATTGCTGGTAATACTAATGAAGCTGTGACAGATGTATTTCCTCAGAACCATCAAAAAGGCAGTGTAGAGAGTAGGCACACATAACACCATGAAATTTTCTGCATTAAATATATTTTTTTCTCATGAAATGCTCAATTTGATATGGCACAGTGATTCAGAAATTAAGTTTCTGAATGGCTTTGTGTAATTTTTTCTTGCCCTTTTGGACCTTTAACAAATAAGGAAACAACATGTGAAAATGATTGATAGGACACTTTCAGGTACTCCAGGGAACTTTTGGTATACACAGAGAGTGCAGCAAAAACTGATTATCAATAAATGTAATTGGAGATCCATGCCTTATTTGCACACACAATGAAAATTTACATTACTAGTGTCCCATGAAACTTGAAAAATAATCAGTAACCAGAAATGTTAACATAGCCCACATTTAGGCTAAAATTTAAGTAGAGTGGCCTAGATGAACCAGTCAAGTGTAAAATAATATTTCAAATTTTGTAATTTTTTTCAATAAATGAACTCTGAATGACACCTATATTAACAATAGCCTTTAATTTGTGAGTATCTCAATAAACATATCTCCCTTAAACAAAATAAATCATTTTTACAAATTTATTTGTAAGCATCTATAAAAGTGTAAGCTGAGAGTTCCCCCTGCTCTGATATAATTGCTTTTTATATTATACATGAATGTGCATACTAATATTATTTTTGAATGACATTTAACATGATTTACACCAACATTTTAGGAAAGAGCAAATTGCCTATCAAAAAATAATCACAATACAAATAAACTGTATTATTAATGATATATAATATATAATAAATTTATGGCTATTTTATTAAGTCAAGAATATAAACAATTATTAGCAGTTATTAAGCATATTTACATATCAACAATTGTAATTGATGACCTCAGCACTATTAGGAGGTAGGTGCTATTTACTCTCCCAATTTGTAGATGAAGAGATAGTTTATCCAAAGTTACACTGTTAAAATTCAAACCCCAGTTCAGTATGACAAGAAAGTCTGTGCTTTTACCTCATGATGCATGAACTCTCAAAGCCACATCTTTTATAGCTTCTTTTTTTCATATGCAGTCTAATTAATATATCTCAGATGGAATCTAAATAGTGAAAAGTTTAATTACGTGTTTAAAGATTATTACTGGAAGAGATATTTCTTCAGAAGCTTGACTTTCCATAAATGATTGCAATTATAATTATGGACATTATTTAGTCCCTTTGAGTACAAGAGGACACTAGCTATGTGATCTTAGGCTTAATTTATCTTTATTATGTTAATGTTGCACATTAAAAGTTGTATTTATCTCTGAATCTTAGTCATTGTATTGATAGGGCATTCCTGGAGAGAAGAAACAACATCTTATTAGTTTTTCTTTATTTCCCACTAAGGGTTAGCATAGTGTCTAGCAGTTAACATTCAATAAATGGTTGAACTGACTTGTTAAGTGGATGGACAAAGAGAATGCAGAAGGCATAGGCTGTCTGAAATGCCCAGATATGTATTCCTTACCTCATCCTTCTTGAATATTAACCTTAAGAGATTCTTACTGACAAAATAAACAAGTCAAATTGCTGTGTGATATAGCTCCCTGTGGAAGACTCACAATAATAATAAACACGTTGATTCTCTGAGAAGCCCTATCACAAACTTGGTCAAATCCAGTGTTTCCCACACCTATATTAACTGCAGCACAAACTCCTCCTCTTTCATACTGTGGGGAATATGATAAGTACTATGCAAAATTTCAGTAAAAATCATTTCATATTCTAGTCATAGTGGTTTATCATCCTAACTTAACTAATATAAGTGAAAAATTATTAGCTGAGTGAATAGTAATTTGTCCTTCGCACTTTATCTTGGACAGCAGTGTCATAATTTTGCTTTCACTCTGAATTATAGGATTAGATATTATTGGCTTAAGGTTTCCAAGAAGTGCCTTAGTCATATCATCAGTGACGGTCAAGAATTTCTCAGTATTAAATTGGAAAATACATGCATATATGTATATATCAATTAAATATTCTAAAGAAATCTAACAATGATCTTTGAAATTTAAGCCGGTTTATTTTCTGCCTTACTTTAGGTGTTCATTAGAATACCGGAAGTTGAAAAAATGTGACAATCCCTGGTGTACCTTCATGTTTATTTGTGTTCTGTACAGACTTTTATTGTGGAATTAGCACATGCTGGAGTGTTTTTTGATGAACAATATTGAGAGAGAGATTTGCCACCTTAGTTTCTAGTAATGGGCTCTGCAGCCCCCGCAGAACCTTATTGAAGTGGCTTTCCCGATGAAGTTAATTTAGAGACAGAATTTTGATATTAGAGTTTTGACAACACTGTGACTTGTCATTGTGGCTTTGTAAAAGGTACAGGTTTCTACCAGAGAATGTTTTCTTTGTATTTTTTAATTCACATATTTTCAGAATTATTCAAAACTTGTTAAAATGCCCTAAACATCTTTATTAGACAAAAATGTATAACAAGGAGCTATTGTACATTCATGTTTATCAAGAAAATTTGAAAGGAAGCAGCAATGGTGACATTGTTTTCCTGTGGCACCATGTACAAGAAATACTACTGCAAGGTAACCTTTTCATTTGCAAACTTTTCTCTATTTTCATAAACCTTTTAAAACCAGTCTGATATATAATGCCAGTTGTAAAGAACACTTCTCTGATGTGGACTTAACATTCAAATCCTTAAAAAGTCATTGATAGGAAATGGAGTTGATAAAGCTGAACGAACAAGAAAAGATTTTTATGGAATTGGTGATGTATTTTTCCTGATCTACTCATAAGTTCTCTTCCAATATTGTACATGGCCAAGGATGCCAGCTTATTCTGGTGGGTCTTAGCCTCTTCTGTTGCACTGGTCAGAGAGAAGCTATGTGGTTTTCACCAGCATAAAACCCACTGGTATAAAGCCTTCTCTTCTGGAGCTCACTGAAGATCACCTGATCTATCTGTTAAGGTTATGTTTCTGTAAACAATTAGCCATTTTTAGCTTCTAACTCCTCACTGGATCTAAATTCTGCTAAACAATTCCACTACACAGAAGTGCTAACTTAATATCATCCTCTGTCTTAAAGGCATTCAAAGCAATACTTTGCTAACTTTATGATCTGTGTATAAATTTTTAAAATATCTTTTACCTTTATCTAAGTTATAGGCATAGCCAACATATTTCACCTAAAAAATTATACTGTGACATTATTTTTCTTTAGTGTACTTTAAGACATTGACAGATTTGATGAGAAAGTATTTATTGGGCACCTAATTTTACCCAGACATGGATAAGCACAGAAGCTCAGGTCATTGTGGTGAGGACAAAACAGGGAAACAAAATTTAAATTGAAAGCTGATATGTCATAATAAAAATGCATAAACGTATAGAGAAGTGTTAAGTCTACACTGGGAATGGGACAAAAAAGGGACCAGGGAGTTTTCAAAAAATTGCAATGCTCTGGCACTGTTTTGAAAGATAATTATTTTTTTCAAGTAGCAGGGTGGACCAGGTATTTCAGGTGGAGCCAATAGTTCAGGCTAGAAGAGACAAAAATAGTTATTAGCTAGATATTGTTACATCATAATGTGTCAAAGAAGCAGAGAAAGACTAAGATAGAAAAGCGAGCTGGGGCAAGAACATGGAGGACATGATGAGGTGTTTGAGGTATTCATTTTGGGAAAACAAGAGTAGTTAGAATGTTTCAATCAGTAGAAAGCAAGGGGAAATGTACATTTATATAAGCCATTCTAAGGGTAATGAGAAAAGTTACCCAGAATGAGTACAACTCATGAGACAGTATAACACATAGACAGCTGGTGCAAGATTTTTTTTTTTTTTTACAGCATGTTCTTATTAGTTATCTATTTTATACATATTAGTGTATACATGTCAATCCCAACCTCCCAATTCATCCCACCACCACCACCCCACCACCCCACTTTTCTCCCTTGGTGTCCATATGTTTGTTCTCTACATCTGTGTCTCTGTTTCTGCCCTGCAAACAACTTCATCTGTACCATTTTTCTAGATCCCACATATATGTGATAATATACGATATTTGTTTTTCTCTTTCTGACTTACTTCACTCTGTATGACAGTCTCTAGGTCCATCCACATCTCTACAAATGACCCAATTTGGTTCCTTTTTAAGGCTGAGTAATATTCCATTATATATATGTACCACATCTTCTTTATACATTCATCTGTCGATGGGCATTTAGGTTGCTTGCATGACCTGGCTATTGTAAATAGTGCTGCAATGAACATTGGGGTGCATGTGTCTTTTTGAATTATGGTTTTCTCTGGGTATATGCCCAGTAGCAGGATTGCTGGGTCATATGGTAATTCTATTTTTAATTTTTTAAGGAACCTCTATACTGTTCTCCATGTGGCTGTATCAATTTACATTCCCACCAACAGTGCCAGAGGGTTCCCATCTCTCCACACCCTCTCCAGCATTTGTTGTTTGTAGATTTTCTGATGATGCCCATCTTAACCGATGTCAGGTGATAACTCATTGTAGTTTTGATTTGCATTTCTCTAATAATTAGTGATGTTGAGCAGCTTTTCATGTGCCTCTTGGCCATCTGTATGTCTTCTTTGGAGAGATGTCTAGTTAGGTCTTCTGCCCATTTTTTGATTGGTTTGTTTGTTTTTGTAATATTGAGCTGCACGAGCTGTTTATATATTTTGGAGACTAATCCTTTGTCCGCTGATTTGTTTGCAAATATTTTCTCCCATTCTGAGGGTTGTCTTTTCATCTTGTTTATAGTTTCCTTTGCTGTGCAAAAGCTTTTAAGTTTCATTAGGTTCCATTTGTTTATTTTTTATTTTATTTTCATTATTCTAGGAGGTGGGTCAAAAAAGATTTTGCTGTGATTTATGTCCAAGAGTGTTCTCCCTATGTTTTCCTCTAAGAGTTTTATAGTGTCCAGTCTTACGTTTAGGTCTTTAATCCATTTTGAGTTTATTTTGGTGTATGGTGTTAAGGAGTGTTCTAATTTCATTCTTTTACATGTAGCTGTCCAGTTTTCCCAGCACCACTTATTGAAGAGGCTGTCTTTTCTCCATTGTATGTTCTTGCCTCCTTTGTCATAGATTAGATGACCTTAGGTGCGTGGGTTTATCTCTGGGCTTTCTATCTTGTTCCATTGATCTATATTTCTGTTTCTGTGCCAGTACCATATTGTCTTGATTACTGTAGCTTTGTAGAATAGTGTGAAGTCAGGGAGTCTGATTCCTCCAGCTCCATTTTTTTCCCTCAAGATTGCTTTGGCTATTCAGGGTGTTTTGTGTCTCCATACAAATTTTAAGATTTTTTTTCTAGTTCCGTAAAAAATGCCATTGGTAATTTGATAGGGATTGCATTGAATCTGTAGATTGCTTTGGGTAGTATAGTCATTTTCACAGTACTGATTCTTCCAATCCAAGAACATGGTATATCTCTCCATCTGTTTGTGTCATCTTTAATTTCTTTCATCAGTATCTTATAGCTTTCTGAGTACAAGTCTTTTACCTCCTTAAGTATGTTTATTCCTAGGTATTTTATTCCTTTTGTTGCAATGGTGAATGGGATTGTTTCCTTAATTTCTCTTTCTGATCTTTCGTTGTTAGTGTATAGGAATGCAAGACATTTCTGTGCATTAATTTTGTGTCCTGCAACTTTACCAAATTCATTGATTAGCTGTAGATTAATTTGGCACCTACTCTTTTGTCTCAGGGATTAACTTTGAAACTTCAGTTTTTTGTTTTGTTTAGTTTTGAAAAAAAAAAGCACGTTGTGTAACAGCAGAGCTATTCCAACAGGACATGAATGATAGCACTCATCCTACAGATTCTCAGTATGTGAGTGTGCTGTGTAGATGATTTATGGTAAGAAATATTCTTAATACTAGCTTCCATGTGTTGAGCACTAGCCGTGAGCTAGAACCCACTATAAATGCTTTTCTTGTGTTAACTAATTTATATCTGAAAAAGTACAATGAAGTAGATACTATGATTATCTACATTTTACAGATGAGAAAACTGAGCCCTAGAGGGAGGGATTAAATAACCTGTTCAGAATCACAAAATAGTAGGTAAATAAAATGTGGCAAGATTTTAATAGGCTTTTAACCACTATACATACTACCCTACAAATGTTTTATTACATGAATAAATTTCATTATAATTATAGACGTTGGCTCTTTTCAAATTATAGGAAATGGGATGTTCTTTTCTACCTTTTCAAAATCAACTTATTTACCTTTTACAGCTCAAATCAAGAGCCATCTCTTCTAGAAAGTTTCTTTGGCACTGTTCTCTAAAACTCACAGTTAATTTCTCCTTCTGCATTTGCAGATTGCAATGCATTTATTTTTTAAATTATATTTATTTATTTTATTGTGCATTGCAAAGATTTTGTTATTTATTAAATAGACATTTTTTAGTGCCTTTTCAATATGTGTTACTATGTTAGGTTCTAGCTTCTGTGGAAGAAATACAATTAGCACTAAATGGGAGGCTTACCCCTTTCTGCCACAGGAATGTAAGTGCCATATTTTATATTATATTCCTTTAAGTAAGAGAAATTTATGTGTGGTAATAAATGTGTAAATAATAAATTTTATTGAATACATAAATTCAATTCATTCCATTAGCCCAGTTACCCAGTGAGGGAGGATGACCTCAAGATTGGCCTTGGATTAACTCATAATAGATGATGTTGCTTTGGTCTGTCAGACTTTTTTCATAGGAGAAAAGCACATCAGAGAATTGTAGCTACTTGGCTGTATCCACTTTCTTATAAAATATTGATTTATTTCTTGATCCAATTCTTATTTTATCAGTTATGTCTTTATGCTTGTATGAACATTTTCAGTTCCCTTTTCATATTATGGTGAATAATGAGGTACTATCTTGTATTGAAATCATGTCTAACAGAATTTTTAAAGCAGGCTCAGACACATGTACTTGACCATCTATGACTATTGCATTATCATATTAACAGACCTATTTAAATTACTGAAATTTAATATAAAATTTTAGTAGGATTTTTCTCCTCAAGAAAGCTCACAGATTAGAGAAAAACAAGTACACATAGAGTTTGTCCTTTGTCTACATCCGCATTGGGCAACTTACCTGGGTAAGTTTTCTGTGTAAAATTATCACATTAACTTTATTTGTATACTTGACTTTTAAAGACTTACAGTTTGGAATAATAATCCCATGAAGAGATTCATTTATTTGACCTAAATATTTTCAGCAATAGATGAATCCATCTTTTGAGTATGTACGAAGAGGTGAGGAGAAAGAAATAGGCTGTTTGAGGCTAGTGGGAAGTTTGTCACCGCTGCATTAGAGATTAGGACTTGGAGTAAATAAAAGAAGAATAAAAATGCCAAACAATTTAAAAGCCCAGCTCTTACAAATACCAAATATATGTATTCTATCTTCTGTGTACAACTTCATCACCTCCTTCTAGTTAAAGAAGACTAGTTGGTCATAAAAAAGACAACTCTATCTCTCTGCTTGATGTACTACAACATAGATAAAGTATGAGTAGCAGCTGGGATTTTATGATAAAATTGGTCTAAAGAAAATAGGGAGGAAATAAAATTTGATGCATTAGGATAGAGGATAATAGCCAATGGTTTCATCACAAACAACAAAGGGCATGATACAAGAACACTAAAGTGATGATGACTATTCATAAATTCATCATGAATTTTAAGCAACTGCCATATTATCAAATACTCTGATAAGTCTTGTGACATATAAAAAAAATAAGACAAAGTCACAGCAATCAGTGCTGCTACTAGAAGAGAGGTAATACAAATGACTAAGATTCAGAGCTGAAAGAAATAAATTTTAATCTTCCATTAAATTTTTAAGTCACAGGATATGAGACTTAGATGAGTACTTACTTGTATATCTTTCAGAAGATCTTCCTTGAGTGTAATTCAATCATTCATCACACATTTTAAGCATCTGTAATACTATTGAAAAATCTGTGATGAGTTTTGTTGACATATAAAAGTTATCAAAGTTTGAAGGAAGTAGTGAATAATTCATACTGGAGGGGATGTAAAAAATTCAAGAAGTAGGGCATTTCAGCTCAGCCTTGAAAGATGAGATATAATTAGAAAGAAAAGAGGAAAAGGAAATTCCATGATAAGGGATCAATATGGACAAAGGCACAGAAGTTGTCTTGAAAATTCATGCCATGGTAAGTGGCATGAAATCAGAGGGCACATGGATGAAAGTACCTGTAGAAGATATTAAAAAGGAAGTCTGGACCCAAATCATGAAGAGCTTTGTATGACATGGAAATAATTAACAACTTTATTCTGTAGATAAAAGCCTAATAAGATTTTCTTGAAATCAATGTGGTATTTATTAAGTTGTCTCTGTGGACTGAGGCACAAATATAAGGGTAGATACTAATGCAAATAATAATGGCATCAGGAAACTGGTTGTGGTACTAAGGGATGCTGTCCTGAATTTCTGTAACTGTATGTCAGATCCTTCATAGATCTATACACAATCATATAGAAAACTATGATTTACTGCAGTGGTAGGCAAACTTATATATGCAAGGGGTTAGATAGTGTATATTTTAGGCTTTGAGAGCCATAAGTTCTGTGTTCTTACTAAACTGTCATTGTAATGCAAAAGCAGCCACTGTCAATATGTAAATGAATGCCTGTGGTTTGTGGCAATAAAATTGCATTTACAAAAACAGCCAGAAGGTCTTATTTGGCCTGTAGACCATAATTTGCTGATTACTGATTTAGTCCAATGAGAAGATCCTCTGGAATCTTTCTTCATCCAGTATTATAAAAAAGCCAACATAGTATAGGGTCTATCTGTAGATTTCAGGAAATCTCTAAGGCCACCCTCACTTCTGAAACTACTGCAAGTTTAATGGTTTATGAAACCACCCTCTTGTTTAATAATTCACTAGAGGGATGAACAGAACTCATTGAAAACTGTTATACTCATAGTTATGGTTTTTTACAGCAAAATGATACAGATTTACATCAACCCAGGGAAGGTGTACGAGTGGCAAAGTCCAGGAAGAGTTCCTAGTGTGAAGCTTCCTGTTCTCTCCCAGTGAAACCATAAACAGCACTAACTCCTCCCATCCTGATGTGTGGCAGTATTCACAGAGTATTGCCAGTGTTCTCAGGAAAGCTCACCTGAGTCTTGATGCCCTGTGTTTTTACTGGGGCTCAGTAATACAGGCATACCTTGCTTTATTGCAATTTGCAGATACTACTTTTATTACAAATTAAAGGTTTGTGGCAACCATGAGTTGAACATGTCTTTTTAAACAGCATTTGTTCAGTTCATGCCTCTGTGTCACATTTTGGTAATTCTCACAATATTTCAAACCCCCCACCAGCAAAAAGATTACAACTCACTGAAGGCTCAGGTGATGATTAGCATTTTTTAACAATAAAGTATTTTTTAATTAAGGCATGTACCTTGTTTTTTAAGACATAATAATATTGCACACTTCATAGACTACAGTATAGTGTAAACATAACTTTTATAGGCACTGGGAAACCAAAAAATTCATGTGACTCTCTTTATTGCAATATTCACTTTATGGTGGTGGTCTGGAGCTGAACCCACAATATCTCCAAGGGATGCCTGTGTAGACATGGTTGACTGCTCACATAGCTGACCTTAGTTTCCAGGTCTTCAAGAGATTGAGCTGATATTGTGGGGCCTAAAGGACCCCCAATAAATCATATTACTAGCATAAGCTATCTGTCATGGCCCAAGGCTCCCAAGTAAACAAAGATACTTCTTATCAGGCAAGACATTTCAAGAGCTTAAAGATCATCTTCCAGGAATTGTGGGCAAAGGACAGACCTCACCTTGGACAAGGTTAATTCTTTACTACATACTACCTTTTATTAGCTTTCTGTCATGACAAAATACCACAAACTGGGTGGCTTGGAACATACAGACATTTGTTTTCACACAGTTCTGAAGACCAGAAGTCTGAGATCAAGATGTTGGCAAGACCATGCTCCCTCTGAAGGCACTAGGAGAGGACTGGTTCCTGCCTCTCTCCTAAATTCTGGTAGCCTCAGCCATTTTTGGTTTCTAAATGACCATGTTCTCCCTGTCTCCTTACACCATTTTCCCTCTGTGAATGTCTCTGTGTTCAAATTTCCCCTTTTTATAAGGACACCAGACACATTGGATTAGGGCCCACACTAATGATCTTATTTTAACTTGGTAGACTCTGTAAAGACCTTTTTCCAAATAAGGTCATATCCTGAGGTGCTGAGCTTTACGATTCCCACAGATCTTTTTGAGGGGACACAAGTCAACCCACAACAACCTCATTGATTTGTTGTGAGGATTACATAAATTAATATATGTTAAAAGCAAAGCAGAATGCCTGGCAAATAGAAAACAGTTTGTAATTGAAATCTTACAATTAGAACAAACCCAAGAGTATTTGAGGCCTCATAAGTATTAGTTTGTCAGAGAACTGAGTGGAACACACACCAAGATAATAGTCTTTGATATGGATGTATATATCACTGAGTAGAAGGTCATGGATTGATAAAGTAAATTATAATAAAATAAGTGCTTCAATCTTAGAGGATAGTACAAGTGCCCTGGAAATCCATGGATAATAATAAGGATAAGGAGATTATGTCAGATGGTATTGACTTTAAAAAAAGCCAGATATTTTTGGGACACATTTCTTCAGTTATATGAACTTTTATCACATTTTATTGTAATACTATGTTTGTTTGTTTACCCAGGATATGCCATGTCTTCATAAGCATCAGGAACCAGGTCTGTCTTGGCTACTAATGTATCCCCAGTTCATGGTAGTCACATAATTTTGGTTTTTTTGAATGATTGATTGAATAAATGATAATCATACAGCCTTGGATATGACAGAGAATAATCACTTTTCTTTTGTAAAGTAGGAGTTAAAAAGTATTAATTGCTATAGGAAAAAGTGATTAGGTAAATTATATAAAAGTCAAAACATGCTTTAGCAAAAAACATGGAGGTGGGTAGCTCCTTTGTAGAAAAAGTCATGGAAAACCATGAGACATAGAAAGAGAAATAATTTTGTCTGTCATCAAGTCAATTTTTAAAAAATTTTATTGATGTTGAAATTTAGAAGAGAGGACATAAGGAATTTGTTCATGTTTATGCAACTAGTTGGAGGTACCATGATTCCCTGCTCGGTTTCAAATAAATAAATTTTATAAATGAGAAAAATGCATGCAAACATAGTTTATTTTTGCTCTGTGGTATCCACCTCCTATTTAATTTTAACCATATGTTTTGTTTACATGGATTATAATCATCATTTTAATTGAATATCTTTGCATGAGATTTCCCTGTTGGCAAATACCATTCAGCCTATAACTTTAACATTAAGATTGTTAAAACAAGTCAGTTAAAATTTATTGTGTCTTTTATTTGCAAACCACTATGCTAAGCTATTTGATGAGATAATCAGAGGGAAAAATAGCCAATCCTGTACTTTAAGAAATTTAAATACATTTATACATACGAAACATACCCAAAGTAGACAATTCATTCAGTGTTAATCTAGATAGAGTGCACAGAGAGCAACCATATACTTTTGAATATATTTCAATATCCCTGAAGGTCACATGATCCTAGACCTTATTCCTTGATCATGAGTGAAATAAGGCAAACTGTCTAAACCTAGATTTGAGAGCCCACAAGTCCAGGTACCTCTCTCTCAAGTCCTCAATTACAGTGGTCCATTGAGTTTTTGAACAAGTAAACAATGGTTCCATAGACAATAAACGATATGCACATGGTAGAGTCAGATAAGGAAAATTTCAAGAAGAAAACAATATAAGGACTAGTTTTGCCGACTGTAACAAAGACTAGCTTTGCAGACTGTTAAGGGAAACACAATTTTTGGTACAGTTAATTCATTGATTTTAAGCCTTATTTTCTCACCTAAAAGTTGAGGAGTCTGATTATGTGATGTCCCAAGCAAGAGTCTTCAAAGCCAAACTGTGATGTATATACTCCTGTGAATATTTAAACTCTCTCTAGGGGATACACACACATAAATAATCTTTAGGAAATTATTTTTCAGATATCCAACTTCCTACTTCAAAAAACCTATGGTCTCTTGGCTCTGCTTTCCCATATTTCTTTTTACCATGACCTGTCTGTTCTCACTCCGCAAAATTAAGACAAATTTTCCGTCTTGAATCACATTACAGAGCCATCCTAGCCATATCTTGCATCTGATTGAGGGTCTAGTAAGAGCAAAACAAGGCATATTGAGGGGGTCAGTGCCTTATTTCACCCCCAGTATAAACTCTTAGTAAATTTCCTGTTGAACCTATCTAGTATTCCATTATAGAAATTCAGAGGAAGTGAGATGAATCATGGAAGCATGCATTAACAGGCTTTTAAGAAATAAAAAATCAAATCAGACATTTTTCTGACATAAAGTTTGCTTTGACTGATTGACTTTACGAATTGGCTTTTCTAATTAGATTACAGTGGTCATTGTCTATAAAAAGAAAATCCACAGTTCTAAGATTTGATGAAAATATATTTAAAGCTCATACAAATATGCATTATGCTTTATGAAAAATCTACAGTTATGATAAAATATTTAGATTTCAATTCAAAATGTGCTATGGCTACGTATTTTCCCAGGATTATTTTAAGGGGTGCAGAAGCAAAAAGGTTTGAAAACCATCCAGTTCCTTCTAATATGAATGCAACTATTATTGTATCAGGCAGAGAGAGAGTGGATAAGAACATACTAATATCTTTTATGTTAAAGAGGGGAAACAGAAATGTAGCAAACACTTTAACCTTAAGACTCTGCTTTACCTCTCTCTCAATGCATGTGATCCTTTTCAAGTGTAGGAACCACTGTGAATTATCCATTTCCTGGGTGTCTTTATGTTTTATATATTTATATTTTTCCTCTACAAAAACATTAAAGCTAGCATTTTCAGGTGAGCATCCCAGCAAGCACAGGTAGACAGTTGTAGTTCAGAAGGCAAGGCTAGGTCACTTATGATCTATAATCAAGTATATCAAAAAATAATAATCAAACATCAGACAGAAACCTTCCTTTGGGGAGAGGGGAAATGTTTCAAAAAGTTTCTGTGAAACAAGACCCGACCAATCCACCTATTAAGACCCAATCAAAAAGCATCCTCTTCTTTCTTTCTGAAATGTATTGATGTTCTTTCAGTGATGTAGACTTAGAGTAGCAGTGATTACATAGAATTTCTCTTTGAAAGATTTTGAACTATGCCACACAGGCTGTGTTAATAATGAAGCTGTAGCTACTGAGGTGAACTCATCTAACTTATACAAGAGCCTTAATGTAAACAGCCTACCAAGAGAGATACACAGACATGAAAATATTTGCAGGGGAATTTATTACATTCTCTATGGGAAAACAGATTAAAGTGGAGGAAAATGTACATAAGCCTTTCAACAGTGAAAAATATCAACTAAAAGACAAAGCTGTCAAAAACCATATTCCCAAGAAGCTGGAGGATGATTTCAGGTTCCCAGAGCTGCAAAGTGAATCAAATAAATTTCATTTTGTTATTTAGTTGCTGAGAATGAAGTCTTTCTAGCAGAGCAGGAAATATTTCCTTCTCTATGTTTTATTTATTTGAAGCAGCTGTTGGGAAACAATGAAATTTGGAGCCTAGTTGAGGATAATAGATTTTATTAACCACAAATTTATTTGCATATACCAGCATAACAGACCCACAAGGGAAATTAGTGAACTAGAAAAGCTTGAACAAAAGAAGCGTGTGTATAGACTGCATGGCCTTGAGATGGTTCATTTCCAGGTATGATACTCAGCTTTATCATTATTAACTTTCTTGCTAATATGATGATTCAATTTAATTCTGAATTTTCAAGTGAGATGGATAATTTAACTGAGCTGGTTATTGCCGTCACTACTCTGAAAGACAGCCTTCTGCTGGTGGTGATCAGTTTGGCTACATTTTCTTAAATTCACATTTTCATGTAACATCTGATACTAAGACATGTCTGTACCAGTTTGATCATTCCAGGACAACAGACAATATTTCAATGCCTAAGTAAAACAGATTTAATTACTAAACAAGATTTCAAGGAACTGAACTTCATTTTAATCACAAACAAGCTGCAAGGCAATTTTCAATTACAGCAAGCTTTTTATTTTTCTCCAGCTGTGTATCCCTGCTGATTCCTGAAATTACATGTAAGTTGTCCCAGATTTTGAAGTAGTGTACCTACTGAGGTTTTTCTTTTGTCAGTTGATGAAGTATCTGTGATTAGAACCTAAATAAATTGGCATTTATAAGATGCATTACCCCACCCTGTATATTTCAGGACATGATGATTGAGCATGAAGAAGGTCTGCGCTATCCCCTAGTGACAGGAGTGTTCCTAATTAGGCTGCTGGTGTTACAAGTACTCACCTCTTCCGCAGGAACATCAAAAGATAATGTGGGAACTAAGCCCTTGAAAAAGTAGTCTGTTGGGTATTAGACAATCAGGTCAATAATGCATTGTATTTTCAAAGTTCTACAAAGTTGCAGCTTTTAGAGAAGTTTGCTGTGTGAGGCCCAGAGTTTATTAATAATTATCATCTTACTACAAAGCCCGACTGTAGGGGAAGTTGAAACAGATGTCCTTAATTTTGGAGGGTCAGAAGAAAATCTGGCTTTTAAGAAAAATCAAGGATAGCATCATTTAAAGATAGAGGAGAACAATGCTAATGGAACACAGAAAAGAAAAAAATGTTTTATTTCAACTTGCAGGATTTATTT